>NC_089589.1:77147738-77494453 GCF_019320115.1 Miscanthus floridulus
GAGGGGGGGCGGCGGCGAGCTGCAGGGGGCGGCGGCGAGTCCCACGGGCAGCGGCGGGCCAGCAGTGACGCGCTGGTGGCGGGGGCTAGCAGTGAGCGCGGGCCGGGGTGGCGGTTGGATAGCCTTTGTGTCGCGGGCGCATTGGATAAGACCTGGAGGCCCACTTTGCCGAGAGCCAGATCACGGCGGCTCTCGGCAAACATCCCGCCTTTGTCGAGAGCCAGGCCGATCCGGCTCTCGGCAAACATTTTTTTTTGAAAAAATTATTTATTTCTTATTTAAATAACTGCAGCAGCAAAAAAATTTAAATAACCTGGAGGCCCACTTTGCCGAGAGCCAGATCACGGCGGCTCTCGGCAAACATCCCATCTTTGCCGAGCACCAGGCCGATCCGGATCTCGGCAAACATTTTTTTTTGAAAAATATACTTATTTCTTATTTAAATAACTGCAGCAGCAAAAAAAAATTCTTTTTTTACTCCGCCCAGATTTTTTTCAAAATAAATGGAAAAAATTTTTAATCCTTTGCCGAGAGCTGCTCTCGGCAAAACCTAATAAATCTTTGCTGAGAGCCACTCTCGGCAAAGAAAGGTTTTTTTAAATATTTTTTTTCAAAATGATTTTTTTTAAAAAATAACTCTTTGCCGAGAGCTTCTAGGGGCGCTCGGCAAACCCTTGATGCAGGCCAGGTAAAAAAAAGAAATCGGAGCCGAGAGCTAACCAGAGAGCTCTCGGCAAAGGTTCTTTGCCGAGAGCAAAACCCATATGCTCTCGGCAAATAATTTGTAAAAAAGAATTAAAAAATAGCAAACGGCTCCCAAAAATTACGAAATTTTGCCGTGTTACAATTTATGCTTTCTAATGACTATAGAAAAAGTTTGGAAGTCCAAAACCTAATTCACGCGTGACATTGTTTGAAAATCCTAATGGATCCTTCTCAACTCTATGAAACATATTCGGAGATGTTTCAGATTGTAAGAATCAGACGCCACCGCTTGTGCGAAACTTTTTCAAATTTTTACCACGGCCTCCAAGTGTGGTACCATGACTTTATTGCAAATATCACAATTTTCCGACTTCGTTTCCGTTTTTTAAGAATTTTTAAATTGTTCGGCGACATTTTCGTGGTATTCGATTCGTAAAATAAAGGTGAAAAAAACGTCAACAAGATGTTATTTGGCCTCAATAATGCATAAATAACATGAATATCAATTTATACTTAATTATTTCCCGTGTTTAAATCACTCGTCGTTCAAATTTTAATTTTTACCCGTGATTAAAAAAACTGCTTGAAATGCAATTAATTAAATAGATATAGCAAATAATTACAAAAATACACAAAATTTTAATATTGAGTAGAACCTATAGTATGTGTATAGAGAAAAAAGTTTAGAGCGCCCAAAATAAGAAAATAATAATATTTTTGGACAAAAGCGAGGAGAAGAGAAACACATGAAATAATAAGCACCCTTTGCCGAGAGCCATACATGGCTCTCGGCAAATAGGTCACTTTGCCGAGAGCGGCTCTCGGCAAATAATTAACGCCGTAAGCCTAAATACCGCTGGAAGCCTATTGCCGTGCGGACTTCTTTGCCGAGAGGCCGGCTCTCGGCAAATGTTATGTTTGCCGTGAGTTCTTATTTGCTGAGAGCGCAGCTCTCGGCAAAGGACAAGTTTGCCGAGCATTTTTGTTTGCCGTGAGCCGTGCTCTCGGCAAAGTTAACCTTTGCCCAGAGTTTTACTTTGTCGAGAGGTGCTCTCGGCAAATCAGTTCTTTGCTGAGAACCCTTTGTTTTGCGCTCGGCAACTATTTAGGCTCTCGGGAAAGGCCGGTTTTCCCGTAGTGTCGGTAGCAGGAGTAGGTGGAGCCTCCGTGTCACCAGGCCCGCTGCCGGCCGCCGTCTCGCGGGCGTTCCGTTCGGCGATGTATTTCTTCACCTTCTCCTTTATGGCCGCACATTCTTCGTCGGATTGCGAAACCCACAATAGAAACAGTTAGAACATTATTTCGCTGCACACCGCAATGGGTACAGCAAGGCTTCGAAGGAAAAATGAACGATCATACCTTGCCGCGAGTCATGGCCGCCCTAAGGAGAGGCGAGATCCCTGCTGCCAGGGCGCCTGAACCCTTCAAAGAACCTCTTTCCTGCGTCATGAGCAAGGGCAGGGGCGGTCCAGTAGGACCGCGGGTCCTTAATCTCGAACTTGTCGAGGTGATTGCACCCACATTCCTCCAGAGCCTGAGTGAATGCGCGAAGTGAGACGAAGGAGGCGTACTCTCGCCTGACGGTCATATACGCACTCATAGTGGCAAGCTCGTTCGCCAGCCATTCCATGAAGTCCACAACCGGCGCTTCGCAGGGCCCTTCCGACTCCTCGCCTACACTCTCAATAAGCTCCTTGTATACGTTAGCCGCTCTCTGGGCCCCGGTAGCAACCTTGTTCCGCTCTTCAAGTTTTTTCTTGCGATAATTTTCAAACTCAACGCGCATCTTCTCAATCCGCTCTTCGGCAGCCTTACGAGCGGACTCCCTCTTCTCGGCGAGTTTCTTAGCCGTTTCTAGCTCCTGCTCCAGTGTTCCAATCCGCTCATCTTTCGCGGTCAGCTCCTTCTCAAGGCCTTGACGGAATGCCACCTCTTGCCGCTGGAGCCCTCGAGCGAGGAGCATAGCCTACAGACAAAAAGTGCGAAACCATGAAAAATTCTTTTTCTGCAATAAACAAGCAACAGAAGAAGTGAATACAAAGGTAAGAGCAAAGCACTTACACTGGCAGCATGGAAGTTCACTGCCTCGGCTAGGGACGAATGGGGAACCTTCAAAAGGTCCCTCTCCACCCCCGGAGCTGAGAACGCCCCAGCGCAGGCATTGGCGAAATCAGCCACGGCCTTGTCGAGCAGCAAGCCCACGGTGCAGTAATACACATGAGGGATCACCCACGAATCCGATGGCGCCCCTAAAGCACGAGCAAGCCGATAAGTCTCTTCCTTCGCAGAGTTCACATCGCCTGAGGAGCTTGATCCCGAATAAACTTGCATCTCGCCATAGTCCTCAGGGCGAGAGCTCAACTGCAACTCACCATGATCCGAAGAGCTGCCCGCGGATTAAACTGTCCGTTAACCGAATAGACTCCATATAAAATCGGGACTTACCCTGCCGCCGGGAACCTGAGGCATCAGAGGGCGATGCAGAGGCGGAAACCAGCGGAACCGCGGGCGCCACCGCAGCAGAAGAAGGCTTAGGCTTCTTCGCAGCAACCTCTGACGGCTGGTCCATGGTCTTGCGGGATTTCTTCTTCGTGTTCTTGTCGAACACATCGCCAACAGACATCGTGTCAGCCGCCCCAAAAGGGTCAGTCACGTCAGCGATCTTCGTCTTGCCGGCCATCCCGTCGAAATCACTTGGTGCCTGCACAAACGAATACAACAAAACAAAAGTATAAGCAAGCGAAATCTGCGGACCAAGACTGCGAAAATTCAGAACCAAAACCAAAAAGAGAAAGCATGAAACGCGAGAGGAAGAACTACCATTTCGGTCCAAACTTGGCCGAAATGGCGAGTCTGTCCAAACACCACTTTGTTGCTGTTGCCCACCTTGCCAGCAATTTCCCTCCCAAGGCGAACATCGGCGGGCTCCGTAAAACCGCGACCTCGCCCATCGTGCTTTCGCTTCCGAGATTCCAGGGCAGCAGTATTCGCTACTCGCCCGGCCGTCACCTTGCGCGCTCTTCCCCTTCAACCGTGAGTTCCACGCCCACGGGGAGCAGCACCCTCGTCAGGAAAGGTCGTCGAAAGTCCAAGGCGGTCCACGTAACAAATGCCCATCGCCTCAAACACTCAGTTCAGCCACCTTTTCCGGCCAAGTACTGGCATTTGCCCTTGTGCTCCCTGTCCCTGTAAAATCCAATAATCTTTTCCAATAATCTTTTCTTCCTTGTGCGATATCAAATTCACAAAGCTGAAGTCTCGAGTAACCGTCAGGCCTCTCGACCCCGAGATTCGGATAAACATATCCGTCCCTTCGCTCAAATTCGAAGAAACGGGTCTCGTTACTCAGGGGCGGGCTATCACAAGCCAACCATTCCTCCACCAAGTCGCGGCTGATCGATCTGAAAGCGAGATGTCAAAGCCAGGGCATCTGTAGCCGCGACATCAGCCGGCGTATCAGCAAGGATCGGGGCTAAGCGATATCCTTCCATAGGTGCCATTTCAGAAACAAAAATGTGCGCTTTCGGCAAATCATTCGCCATTGCCTCAGCCACGTCATCATCTGAGCATACTTGAAGGTAAAACCAGTACTCGGTCCAGCGCGACCACTTGTTGCGATAAGCGGGCACTATAGACAGCGTGCCTTTGGTCTTCTTAGGAACGAAATTGTACGAGCCATAATGAGCTACCATCTCGGTTTTGGCCCGCTTGTCCTTGATAGTCTTCTTATGCAGATGAGTCTCATAATACCGAGCGAATGTGTTCATGCTCAGAGCGCTGCCTGTCATCTTCATCGCCACCGCATACACGCCCAACCACGCGAAAAGCGTTGGGGGCTAGGTGATGGATCTGAAGGTTAAAATGCTGCGAGACCTCGCCCACGAAGTCCTCGCACGTAAACCGCAGCCCCGCCTCAAAAAAATCACGAAAAACCACGGCTTCATAGGGTTCCGGGTGCGGCACCTCTTCTCGACCCGGAGCACGGCATAGACTGCGAAGTGTCGGTTTAAGAAGTCCCTGAGCAACGTATTCATCGAGCTCTTCTTCGGTGACGCGAGAGTGACCTATCCGATATGTAGCCGGAGTCAGATCAGGTTGACCTTTGACCGCTCTCGACACAGGGCCCAAGCTTTCGCCCTCTTCACCTTCTTCTATAATCTCAACATCCATGTCGGTCCCTTCGGCAGCCTCAACACGCGAAGGATCAGGAGCACGTTCAACAAGACATTCCGACTCCATAGCATTAATCGCCGTATCCGGCGATCGAGCCATCACTTGTTCAGATCCGCTCCGCGAGCGGCTACGAGATTCTGAGCTAGTGTCGTCGGATGAGCTCCCGCTGGCCGAACCGCTAACAGACGATGACTCACTCGACATCTATCCAAGCGACATGGACGCGAAGACCCAAAACACAGAAAACAGTAAAGCAAAAAGAGCGAAATACTAACATGGCACAATCACACAAAATGGAAACAAACGCAGCCAAAAGCAAAGCAAATACAAACCTACGAGAAGCTTGGAGAAGGTTGGAGTCCTGGAGGAGGCGAGCAAGCAAACGAAAGCATGAGCAGAAGGCTAAAGGGCGAAGGCTCGGTCTTCAAGTGGGAGCTGAAGGTGAGATGAGCGCGTATGGCCCCCCTGGCCGGGGGGGGGGGGGGGGGGTGGTTTATATAGGCACCCGCCGTATCGCGCGTGAATCGAGGAAGCGACTCGATAGTTCGTGTAACCGCCGTGATGGTTCGAATTTCGAGAAACAGTTACACAGCGTGAAAACCAAAAAATAATATATAATAAATAAATAAAAAATAATAATAAAAATACCATGAATGCATATACATGCAGACCATTAACACGGATCTCCAACCTCCGCCAGGGATGGCATCCGAGCCCTGTGGCATAATAAACTCACGATTTCGCAGGGCGATTGCGCTTTGATCGAAAACCTCATCACGCAACGCCGAGGGGCTAATGTTGGGGGTAGGCCCCACCTCTGGGCACCCCATGTGGCTCGATCGCTGCCCCAGCATCTCGCACGGACGAAATGATGGGAGAAAATGGGGTGTACGTGAGCCCTCATCTCGCCAAGGTGAAATGAGCGTATGTAAGTCCTCATCTCGCCACAGCGAAATGAGGACAGCGCATGTTGCCCCGCTTCTAGACACGCCTTTTTGTCAAGGCGATGGAAAGGTGAGGTAGATGCCATCTTGTGCCCGGCTCGGTCTCTTTTTGCCCTAGCTAAAGGAATGGCTCGGCTAAGTTCGGTGCCGCCCGGGAAGAGGACATAGCCGATTCGGGCTATTCTCTGGGGCGAATAGGGGTTAACAGTTGATTGGTTGTTTTCTGCAGGTTTCGCCATGGGAGGAGCCGACTGTCTTCGCATGGCCAACAGTTTCTGTCCGCCATGGGCCCACCTTGTCGGTCGAAAGAGCGAGATGGGGTAGAGCTGGTTGGGTCGCTCCCGGCCGGTGTCAACTAAGGAAGGCGGAGACTCCGAATGGCGAACAAGCACCAGCGATGGGGAATATTCCTCGAATTTGTAGCAGTTGTAAGGACATTTGTGTCACACGAAAAGCCTACGGACATGTATAAATAGCCCCTGCTAGGAGGATTGTAAGGGAAGGAGGAGGATTAATGATATCGTTCATCATATTTCTCTTCAGTTTGGTTTTAGCCACTTCTTGTGCTTGATTTTGCTCGAGTTGTAACCGGTGTTCGAAGGCCTCCGACCTAGAACAACACTCAGATTTTAGGAGGGAGAAGGTTGGGGAAATATCTTTTTTGCCCTTGTCTTCGACTTCTAGCTATTCGCTGATTATTTGCCATAACACACCGTCACCGCCAATTTGGTTAATCGTCGGCCGGCGAGATCCTAACTTGCTGCGTGGGTCCACCTCCTCCGATCTACTCCTCCGGCGATCTCTCTTGTTGTCGCGCCTAGGCCTGATCGGCCCGCGCCCTCTCCAGGCCCAGGACCAGCTCGTCGGCAGCGAGGTCAGGGCCCTTCCTCCGACCGAGCAGGACCCGCGCCACCTGGTTCGCAGTCCGCAAGCGCACGCCCGCAACACCGTGGTCGCGCCTCTCCCGGCTGACGCCGCTGGGGATTCCTTTTCTTCGGAATGCTCAGTCATTCGGGCGGAAGAGGAGCACTAGGCGGCGGCATGGATGGGGCACCCGCAATACATCACAGTGCGGATACTCTTCATGCTCGCCGCGATTGGCTATGTCTACTACACCAGGGTGTTCCTAGCGATACCCGCGTGGCTAGGGCTCTCCACAACGGCCGGGCTCGCCAATGCCACGGTCTTCACTGCGCTCGTCGTCGCCTGCGTCGACCTATGCCATCGCCGTATCGCGCGACCCGGGCCGCGTGCCGGCGTCCTTCGTGCCCGACGTCAAGGACGCCTGGAGCCCCATCCATGAGATCAAGCGCAGGTACTCTACTCGCGGCCCATGCCTCCCTCCGTCTGGTCCATGGACCACACCAGATCACGTCAAGAAGCGTCGCACCACTTCCTCTCTCCCTTGTTTGCTCTACTCGGCCAAAGAAGCTGCCGTCGCCATTTTCCGCCAGCAAGAATCACATGGACGAACTCAACATTGCTCTGCGGTGTCAAAGAACCACTCCGCATCCGTCCTCATGGGCCCAGCCTGGGATCCTCACCGGAAGGCAGAATAAGAGGGAGAACCAATGGTCTCGGCAGGGGCGGGTGGTCGGAGGAGGACAGCGATGAATCGGCGGCGTGTTACGGTAAATAATCAATGAATAGCTAGAGGTTGAAGACAAGGCAAAGAAGACATTTTCCTAACCTTCCCTCTCCTGAAATCCGAGAAATAAATAAAATAATTGACGTGGTGTATTTCGGTAAAGAGCCTCAAATTTGTAATGGTATCCTTCTAATTCCACCGTTTACAGCGTGAACTGGCCAATTACATATATTTTTGGTGTCCCACAGCAAAATTTGCTAAAATATTTGGATGGATCAAGAAACTACTTGTACCGTGTTGACGAGGGAAAGCATCGTTTCTATCAGCCTGTGCGGATCCCGTGCCACGCTGCTCACCAAAATGTCGTTGCACGTGGATGCTGACAGAAAATGTCGTTGCACGTTTCCTGCTGACTGAAAATGTCGTTGCACGTTTCCTGCTGACGGAAACCTGCGCATGTCCGTAAGAGCAAGTGAATAATAGAGCAAGTACTTAGCTATTAGGTGGTATTTGGATCCGGTGACTAAAATTTAGAAGGTGTGTCGGGAGAATGTTGTATGGGATGTTCGGATATTAATAAAAAAAATAAATTACATAATCCGTCAGTACTCCACGAGACAAATTTTTTAAGCATAATTAATCCATCATTAGCACATGTTTATGGTAGTACCACATTGTCAAATCCTAAACTAATTAGGCTTAAAAGATTCGTCTCACAAATTAGTCGCAAACTATGCAATTAGTTTCGTATTTAGTCTATATTTAATACCCTATGCATATGTCCAAACATTTGATGGGACAGCGACTAAAATTTAGGAGGGGCAATCAAACACCACCTTAGTCATATTATAAGAACTAAGCTATACAATAGTTAATGTCCTACTAGTCCATCAACCCGTGCTCTCGCACGGGCTAGAGTTTTAGGAGATATAAGTATTTAGTACTATCTAATAATCCCTTCACTACTACAGGAATGGTTTTTAGGAGCGGTTGGTGAGGCTTTGTAGAGGCGGCTCGACCAGCCGCTCTTACCATACCATCGCTACAAATCATGTATTTATAGGGGCAGGTTCCCAGATCGCTCTTACAAATCGATTTGTAGAGGTGGCTGGTGTTATCAGTCATCCCTATAAATCGATTTATAGTGGCGACTGGTAATACTAGTCGCCTCTACAAAATCGATTTGTAGGGACGGCTATAGTACCAGCTGCCCTTATAATACTTGTTTGTAGGGGCGGTTTAGTCTAAAACCGCTCCTACAGTATATTTTTCCGTCAAAAAAAATTCAAATTTACAATTCAAATTCGACCAGAATATTACAAGTCCAATTCACAAGAATATATACAATCCATCATTAAATAGACATAATTCACAAGTCTAATTCGTTCTACAAGTCCAAACTATCCCACAAGGTAAGACCAATGTTAAATTCCATACATATTATTATCAACGGCTTAGAGCTAGCCTTTCAGTCTCACAAAGGTGTTGGTACTAAGGATTTCTACCTAAGTTAGAATCTCGGTCATGTTAAATTTACAAGCTAAGGCTTTATCCCTACCTTCTCGTTCGGGTCAAAATCTTTATCCAAATTTTTCTCCATTGGCCTCCTTCTGGCTTCACGTGGGAAAGGATCCTCGGGACTTACATATCCCTCTTCTGAGTCCTCGTCGTTGTCTTCATTATCATTATCCTCTTCTTCTTCGCCTTCAGCAGCCTCTTCTGCTCTTTCCTCTGCTCCCCCTTCCTCCTCGTCACACTACTCCTGAGTAAACATCACATCTAGATCATTTTCTAATTCGTTATCGAACTGCTCCTGATTAAGCTGGTCCTCTAGTGCTTGCTCTTCATAGGTTGGCTGCTCATCATGCTCGGGACATCGAGCTGTACTATCTGCTGTCCGTAACATTATTTCGTGCTTTGCTCTAATAGATGCAAAAAAGTGTGCTTTAGGTACGCGAGAAGGTATAAGAAATAAAAAAGATCTATAAAACAAATTAGTCCTATAAAACAACAATATATATAAAAAACGAGTAGTAGCAGTAGTAGAGGACTCAGAAACATGTCAATCATCATTTGATCATGAACTTGAAGCATCAAAGCATCGTAACAGAGAAGAGAGAAGGTAATGTAGGGGCGGCTGATAATGATGCCAAGTTCCTAACAAGTTCTTGATCATCAGCTCATATTCCATATAATGTATGGACTTGGACAATTTCATCATTGGCAAAACAAAGGAGAGGAGAGAAGAGGAGAGATTTGGTAAAAAAAAAGCAATAGCTGCTTAGCAAACATAGAGCAGCAGCTGATAACAAAAATAGCCAAAAAACTGAGGAGAGGGAAGCTTTTGACGAGTATCATCCTCACCTGATGAAAAGACATGTAGAATAGTTGCAGATACACAGAGAAACACAACTTCTTAAGCTTATTACCAAGAAGCTTGCAACATTCAAATGCAATCGAAGAATTGAGACAGCAGGCTCTGTTTGACAAGAATAAGATACCAAAGTGCATATTGTCAGTGATGTATACTGAAAAAACTGTCACTATTCATATTGAAGTTCAGCAGCATCTTACAAAAAACACTTGTGAACTTGCAAGCTATTGAAGCTAAGCATACGAACAATCCTTTAATCTTATCTTTTCTGTCATTCAAATGAGGTGTACCTATGATTATTGTATGGTTCTGGCGAATGCTTTATGTCATGGCTTGCCATGTTGCCATGCACACAACATTCCATGGGGACACTAGATTATCGGACAATGTGATTCCCAGACATCGTCATGAAACAAAAAAGGAAGCTGCCTGCCTGCCAGACCAAGTAGTAGAGGAACTTTTTTCGTATTAGGGATATACCCCATTTCCATTACTATGAACGGAAATACAGCGGAGTTTAGGATTTGTTCAGAGTAGCAAACAGAACAAACAGAGTATCATGCGACAACAAAAGGTGGAGTTCGAGCCCCATGCCAGATTACATTCCAAAAGCTGATAGTAGAGGAACTTATCATCAAAATTCACAAATCATTTAATTCCAGCTCACGCTAATAGCATAATTTCAGTTTATAACAATAACAAAGACTCATACTATATGTAGAAGTGTAAAGGTCCCTTTCCGTAAAACAAAAAAAGAAGAAGTGTAAAGATCCCTTGTAAAACATGATAATTCCTAACCCATTAATTGGGTCCAAGCTTATGACATGCTACAAAGCCAAAGCTATATGGCCAGTATAACCATCAAGCAAACCTATTTGGACCTCTCTGATTCTACTGTGTCCAAGTAAAATCATCGACACTATATGTCCAGTATCAAGATATTTTGGATGAATAATGTGTGGCAAGTCTACAAGGAAATATGGAGCTGTATATACGGAAGTTCACCGTTCACCATATGTGCAGCTACACTTCTGAGCTCTAAAGATTAAAGGATTGTTTCCAAATGTGGCTATAAAAGGAAAGGGTATCAGTGCCATCACGTATGACCATGCATCATATGTGAAATGAAGCATCATAGTCTGCTGCTGATAAAAACCACAAACAATACCATCAACTGGTTTTCTGCAGAGTGTCTGAAGCTCAGAGAAGGAAAAAGGATGCTAAGAAAATTGTTCACCTAAATAAGAAAGCCGGTTGCTTACATAAAGCCTACATGCCCGATGTTGTCTCTTTCTTTGCATTATATCGGATATGTTATTTTGACACATGCACCCTACCTACTAAATCGCACTAAAATTTCTAAAAAAAATTGTACTGTACTAATCCGCTAATGCAGATACTGTGTTCGTTGCAACATTACAAAATGAAGCTGTTTAACATGGATGAAAGCTGCCGTTTTGAATGAATAGGACTTTATTTTTTTGGTGGGGGTGTAGAATTAATGAACTTGAGTTATGATATTTCTCACAAGAAACAAGCCTAGTTTCTTGGATGATTCATTTGAACTTGTAAACTATGGTCAGTGTAGAACACAATTTACTGCACATATATGAATTTGAGCAAGCTGAAATCAAATGAATGATAGGTTTTCAAGCATACAAATTTGTAGATAAATACAACCTATGGTTGGATTTCAACTTTTAAAGTCCTACTGCAACAGCAAAGAAAAGGTCGCAGCTCACAAGCAAGGTCGAACAATGTATACATAGGGAGACACCAATCACGATTTTTAGGTGATACATTTCTTTCTTGATTGATGATTAGCAAGATACACCAGAAGAAAAGCCTTAAGTTCTCTGATAATGAGATTGCCCAAGTTTATGAAAAGGAATAGTCAATAGTAACCAACCTGCTCGTGGTGACTTCACTGAAGAAGTTGCCACAGCATCATCTTTCAAGGAAATTGCAGTAGTTTCTTCAAAAGATATACTACAACTAGAATGAAATGCATCTAATTTGTATGAGATAAATCATCTGGCTGGAGTAATGTCTCTACAGTCTCCCAAACACTTCCTATATGGTTATGTCCAATGGATTAGGATATTTCAATTTATTGTTTGAAATATGAAATATCAAGTACCTAGATTATTATTTTACTCTTCTCTTAAGTCCTAACCAATAGCTTCTAAAGACAAGGATAGCAAGAGGTTACTTTCATGCCAGAAAATAAATCGTTCTAGTACATTTAACAAGATTAGAATAATAAGATGATATCATACTCTCAGCTAAGGATTACACCATTTGTTTTAAGATTCATTGCATCATTGTTTTTTTAGAGTTCCATGTATCACTGATCTTTTTTTCTCAAACTTTGACCGACAAATTTATTTAATTATTTACTTATAAGTACTAAAGTGGAAAGCATACTGCTAAAGCTGTCATCAAAATAACTTTGAGCATACCTTGGATGTCCTTTTACTCAAAAGTGTATAGAAAAGACAAATAGTCAAACAAATTGAAAATATCAAAGGTGCCATATATTTAAAAACAGAGGGAGTGGACTTCTTTTCCCATTTATCCTTAGAAAAATACTACTAATAGCAAGTAACAACACAGCAATATAGTGACTATATTGCTATATAAATTGCAAGCATTCACACTTTAAAAGACTATTTGGGTCATTCCATTGCTGTGGAAAGATTTGTCAAACTTTGAGCAAAAGCACAGTAGCAAAAATAAGTTTTTTTCATGAAGCATAGTGACAGTAGCAAAAATAATTTATGCACTGGAACTGAATATACATATATGCACATTTATCTATTGTCAGTGATGTATACTGAAAAATCGACAGTCAGTTACATATATGCCCAACTGTGTATGGTGCCCGGTCAAGCTACAAAATAATCAGATCACCCTATTACAACATGAGCATGCTACATTAATGCATAGTTGCATCACTTACACATTCAGCAAATAGTAACCTAGGCTTCAGACTCGAACAACTTTGAGCAATGCAAACGACGAGGCTCTAGTGCAAAAGATGAGGCACATGGGTGCACTACTATTTCGGTCTGATGGAGCACCTAGACCTACCGATGCCTCCATGCCTAAATAGTGCTTAATGTTACACTAGAGAAAACCTTGCACCAAGGAACTGTCATGTAATGTAGCTAGCCAATTGAGTTTATAACATTATAAAGTAAATATATATTTTTGACTGTTTCATATGGCTTTGCAGAGAACAACCCTTGGAAACGAAGCATCTGAAAACTTGTCATGGACCGAGTTCCTGGTCATATACTATGTATAGCTTTGTCATAACTAGCCTATAGTCGGATCAGCTAATTTATGTCATATCAAAGGTACAAGATACACTCATAATAATTTTTGTTGGAGAGTAAATGTAACATATCTGAAAGACGGGATGCATTTTAGCCAAATGACCGACACCGAATTCATGAGAAATTGGAGGGCAAGGATTGGTTATGAAATTGAATGGCAAGGAGAAGTTGTGTCCATCTTATTTTAGTTTTACTAATTGCAAACCCTATGTTAAATAATTCTCACAAGACACACTAGAAAGCGGAGAAGCATTAGAATTTCAAAATACAATATCTAACCATCCATTTTATTCTCTATCATTATTGGCAACAATAATCATTGGATTTGATTTGCTAATTAATCACTTGCTTCTACCATTATGATGAACATTAACCCAAAGTAACCCTTAAAAATGTTATCTGTATTACTCAATTTTCCATGATAATGAAAAGTAACCAAAGTTCCAAGAACTAAATCTAATTTTTAGCCTAAATTACTCACATGTACCATTATTAACAGTACCCTATAGAAACACCAT
Organism: Miscanthus floridulus; assembly: GCF_019320115.1. NCBI lineage: Eukaryota > Viridiplantae > Streptophyta > Magnoliopsida > Poales > Poaceae > Miscanthus > Miscanthus floridulus. The sequence goes on from NC_089589.1 coordinate 77,161,382, forward strand.
AGATCTCCATCACAATTACTCAACCCGTGTCATTTTAAAAAAAAATGCTAATAACATATTTAATATAGTCCACAGCTGCAAACAAATTGACCATCCCCTACACTACACATCAAGCTATGTAACATAGAAAATTACAGCAGAACATCAGACCTCCATGAATCCATGTCCGACCACTGCAACGAATCGACCGCAGAGTGGAGCAAGAATGGAGAAGGGGTTGGACCTTACCTACAGAAGAACAAGCCAAAAAAGGGTGGTGGTGGAGTGCACGTGCACGCTGGACGCATGGCCACTAGGGCAAGCCCGCTAGGGGAGGGTATAGGGACGCCGGGGCGCACCGGCACCAGGGCCGCCGGTGGAGGGAGAGCGCACGGGCATCAGGGCACCAGGGCCACCTAGGGGAGGGAGTGTGGACATTGGAGCGCACAGGTACTAGAGCCGCCGGGGGAGGGAGCAGGGACGCCAAGGCGCACCAGCACTGGGGCCGCCGGTGGAGGAAGCGCGAACACCGAAGCGCACGACGGGTACCAGAGCCACCGGGGAGGGAGCAGGGATGTTGGTGCGCACCGGAACCGGGGTCGCTGACAGAGGGAGAGCGCATGGGCACTAGGGCACTAGGGCCATCGGGGGGAGGGAGCACGGGCACCGGCAGTGGAAACCCTAGCCGCTGTGGGAGGGGGACGGCGGTGGAAACCCTAGCCACTAGGGGGAATGGCGACGCGTAGGGTAGGAGATGGACTAGGGGTTGGAGGCGGATCAGAGAAGGTAGGGCATTGCGGAGGTAGGGCACAGAGGCGGCGGCGGTGGGCGCAGGAAAATTTGGCAGCTATCGGCGTCGTGGAGGAGAAAACCGCGCCCAAGACTTAGAATTTTTCGGTCACACGCGAGGTGTTGTTTATATACCGCGGCTAATTTGTGGGGGCAGCTTGATACTCTAGCCGCCCCTACAACGTTCCTGAGTCAGCCACCCCTACAAATAAATAAAATATTTTAAAAAATTAAAAATTGAAATTCAAAACATGGAATAGTATTTTAGGACATTAAATGATCGAAAATGAAAATTTTGTAAACATCAAAGTTGTAGAACTCATCAAAATCTACAACTTTCATTTTGGTCATATTTTCATGTGACTTTTTTGAATGATTCAAAATTTGAATTTTAAAAAAGGACAACTTCAAACAACATTTTGGAAGAGTATATGATTTCAAATGTAAAAGTCATGAATATAAAATATGTTGAACTCATCAAGTTCTACAACTTTTGTTTTGGTCATTTCTTTATTTGAGAAAGTGATAGCAAACATTGTTCATAAATTAACACATCTCTCATCTAGTTTCATAAACTATGTATGAGATTTATGAATTTGTGACCAATGTTTGCTAACACTTTGGCAAATGAATAAATGACCAAAATAAAAGTTGTTGAACACATCACTGTCTACAACTTTTATTTTTGTCATCTTTTCATTTGACAAAATTTGAACAGTTTAAATTTTGAATTTTAATAAATGGCAACTTCAAACAAGATTTTGAAACCTTAAATGATTTCAACTACAAAAGTCGTGAACATAAAAGTTGTTGAACTCATCAGTATCTACAACTTTTATTTCGGTCACTTCTTTATTTGACAAAGTATTAGTAAACATTGTTCACAAATTCACATATCACTCATAGTTTCATGAACTATATGAGAGACATGTTGATTTGTGAACAATGTTTACTATCACTTTGTCAGATGAAGAAATAACCAAAATAAAAGTTGTAGATCTTGATGAGTGTTACATCTTTGGTATTCATCACTTTTTCAGCTGAAATCATTTGGTATTTCAAAATCTTGTTAGAACTTGTCATTTTCTTAAATTTGAAAATTTGAATTGCTCAAACTTTGTCAAACGAAAAGAATGACCAAATCAAGACAGTAACTTGATAGGGCATGATTTTAGAAAAATTTAGGAAAAAAATCATGACATTTGGAGTTAGTATGAGGGAGAAAGACTAGTTACAAATTTTACCCAGAGATTAAAAAGAAAAACCATAACTGTTCATGATGATCAATAATGAACAAGTGTGATTTCTCTTTTTAATTTGTGGCTGAAACATATAACTAGTTTTTCTCCCTCGTACTAAGTCCAAATGTGATGGTTTTTTCCTAATTTTTAAAAAAATCATGCTCTATCATTTTAGTCTGGTCATCTATCTTTGTCACTAATTTTGGATAATTCAAATTTTGAATTTCAGAAAATGACGACTTCAAACCTGATTTTCAACCACTAAATGATTTCAGCTGTAAATGTTATGAATATAAAAGTTGTATAACTCGTCAAGATCGTCAATTTTTATTTTGGTCATTTCTTCATTTCATAAAGTATTAAGTGTTTCAATAGTAGTCCGAACATGTTGCAGTAGTAATAAGTGTCTATTTCAAGTGTCTGCGTGTTATAGCTATTTTAGTAGTAATAGAGTGGATGTTGCAATATGTTTATCTGGATATTGCAAAGGGTAGTCTCACACACATGCATAAATATAGTCTCACACACATACATAAATATATAGTCTCACACAATGCATAAATGAAGTCTTACAAACACATACACAAACACTCCACGTTCAACAACTAGCTAGCCCACTGTAACGACTTTTCCCTTGACACCTTTTTATTCCCATGGCAATATGTCTTTGGGTAGGTTCTTTTCCACAACACTGATCTTCTTAGGAACATCTACGAATAGCGGCATTTCATCGTAGTTATTGTAAGTTTCAACATCGTCCATGCCATCAACTCCGATAATGTGCTATTTCCTAGAGGAACCACGTGCTTTGTCTTCTTCTCTAGGGGGAGGTTAGAATGATGAGGACATCACCTGCCTAGATACAACCACATTAGCAACTTTTGATTCACAGGTGAAACAATCCTTTACCATGATTGTATTTGATACATTTGATGAATTGATGCTGTACCATGATGTGTGTTCGTTGTCATTTTCAGAAATACTTACATGGATCAAGGGAAGGTTTGATTGCATATGGAAAGCATGGAAGGTTAATGAAGTTGATTGGGGACCAAATCCATGTATTCCTAACGTCCTCCACCTGGACACCACGTCACTTTTGGTCCAAGGAAAGAAAGAGATCAAATCCAACACGTTTTGGGGCTGGATTCGGACTCTAGGACAGCTCCAACTTGTGATGTTCACCACGGTCGCATACGGACTCGGATTGGGACGTTCTAGCACTTTTTGGAAAGCTTATCAAGTCTATTTTCCAACGGATCTGGACTCATGGCTATATCTTATCCGATGCTTCCGTAGTCGTCGTTTTCACGCCAGGACCTTTTCTGCCTTTGGTGCTGTGTCACCCTATTTTGGGCCGATGGTCCATGTATCAAGTTGGGTCCATTAGGGACGCGTCCTAGGGTTGGAGAACGACCAGGGGGGTGTTGGGGTCGTTCTCCAACCCTAGGACGCGTCCCTAATGGACCCAACTTGATACATGGACCATCGGCCCAAAATAGGGTGACACAGCACCAAAGGCAGAAAAGGTCCTGGCGTGAAAACGACGACTACGGAAGCATCGGATAAGATATAGCCATGAGTCCAGATCCGTTGGAAAATAGACTTGATAAGCTTTCCAAAAAGTGCTAGAACGTCCCAATCCGAGTCCGTATGCGACCGTGGTGAACATCACAAGTTGGAGCTGTCCTAGAGTCCGAATCCAGCCCCAAAACGTGTTGGATTTGATCTCTTTCTTTCCTTGGACCAAAAGTGACGTGGTGTCCAGGTGGAGGACGTTAGGAATACATGGATTTGGTCCCCAATCAACTTCATTAACCTTCCATGCTTTCCATATGCAATCAAACCTTCCCTTGATCCATGTAAGTATTTCTGAAAATGACAACGAACACACATCATGGTGCAGCATCAATTCATCAAATGTATCAAATACAATCATGGTAAAGGATTGTTTCACCTGTGAATCAAAAGTTGCTAATGTGGTTGTATCTAGGCAGGTGATGTCCTCATCATTCTCCCCTTCTTGGCTGCAAGTCGTCCTCGACTTGCCCCAATGGCATTCAAAGGTGCTTGCTTTGATGTTGGAGCATGGAGCGACGACTATGCTGCATGGCCACAACCAGCAATGCTCCCCTTCTTTGGCCTTACCCTGTTGCATATTGGAAAAACTAGGAAAACTTTGCAAGACATTATTAGTGTTAGTGCAGCCCTCAATTTGATCTTGGTATTGTGGCCCAAAAGGATATTTTAGATTAGAGCAAATATAAACTTTATGCACCAAATATTCTCCTTTGCTGTCATATTTGCCAATTGCATGAAGCGAGCAATGATTAAAACTTGGCAAACCAGAATCAAATTTAAGTTTCTCTTTTAGACAATTTAGATTACACAGAATATCAAATTCAATATAACCCAAAGTATTTAAAGAGGACAGCAAGTTCAGTTCATCTTGTGCACATGTAATAGGATAAAAAAGCTTATCTTCAGCACATTTGTATGGTTCCAAACCAAAAGTATCACACTTATTCGCTACTTGTGGCATAGGAGTAAAAGAATCATCAGCACACAACTCCTCTTTATCACAAGGAACAACAAGTAATTCATTTTGTGACAAAGGAAAATCAGTAGTGGGTTCCACTATTTGTTGCTCTTCATTAGCATGCAGAGTGGACAAATTTTGGATATTATGGGTCACATCATTCTTGCAAGTATTCACAGATAATAGACTCTCCTTTTCAGCATTGAGAGCAAGACAAAACAATTGACCAATATGTTTGTATGATTTACTAATTAACAAGGTTCGAATTTCAGAATTGAGCCCTCTCATGAACCTACTCATAACATCTTCCATGCATTCATCTAATCCACCAAACATGATGCAAATCTTAAAATCATGGTAGTATTCTTTTACAGTCCTACTATCTTGCTTCAAGTTGTCTAATTTTGCAAGCAAATAATCAGCATAATATGAAGGAACGAATGCATCTCTAAAAAGAAATTTGAAGTCTTCCCAAGATTCTAGAACTTTGTTATGCCTACAAATGTGTTTCCATTCTAGTAAAGCATATTCAATCAAAACATTAGAGGCAATACAAATCTTTTGTTTCTCGGACAGGTCATGCTCATCAAATTCATTGTCTACTTTTAACTCCCAATCAATGTAAGCTTGAGGATCAAACTTACCATCATATAACGGCAAGTGTTGAATGATATCCTGAATATGAGGGTCTAGTTTCAACAGCTCAAAAATCTCCATATCACCTGCCATGATTAGTAGAAAACAAGAAACACAAAAAACAATATGTATCCTCCTATCAACTACTAGGATGTGTCGGTTGTAATTCTCTCAAACTCAACTTGTTAAAACAAGCCCTTACAAGTTCTTACCAAGCCAAACAGGAGGTGACGGCAACCAACAAGTCTACAACCATGGAATGAAGTGTATCGGTGCCGCAACAACAACACTTGTCAAGCTGTAGTCGAAATATGTGGAGCTATAGGTGGGCTAAAGCAAGGAAGTACTAGAACCACGTTAGTTGCAAGCAAATTGAACAAACGCTCAATGACGTTATTGTGCTGGTCCTAGGCTAGTACATGCTAGAGACGCGAGCCTAGACACAAACGAAGTCACTGAGCTGCAACAAAGAAGGATCCCAAGGAGAGGAATAACAACAAAAGAAAAATCCTTCTCTTCTTCTTTCTCTTTCTGTTCTTTCTTTCTTTCTTTCTTCCTGTCTTTCTTTTCTTTCTTTCTTTTCTTTCTTTCTTTCTTTCTTTCTTTCTTTCTTTCTTTCTTTCTTTTCTTTCTTTCTTTCTTTTCTTTCAAGTAGCACAAAGCTGAAATTTTGCAACAAGAGATAACAAGCTACTTATAGCAATTAAATGTATCCTTGGGAAGGGTGATTCAGTAGCAAAGTCAAACCAGTGGCTGTTTTGCAAAACCAGGAGATGCGCAAATCTCCAGGGCGATTACGAAGCGCTCAAAATGAATTTAGGAGCAATGTCAGATCTGTTGGAAAGAGCACAAGTTAAGGTTTCCAGATTATATTTAAACTCCTTATTCGGACTCCTGACAAAGGAAATATGGTGCTTTTCTTTTCAGGATAAAACAGAACTCCGAATTGAATTCTACCTTGATCTTGTTGGATTTCCTTTTTGTAGATGGAAATATGGACGTGGATGAAACCTCCAAGGACGTGGCTAGGATAATGGTGGTAAACAAAACAAAGGAATTTGGAAATCCACTCGGATTCGTAGAGAGAAACAAATAAACTCAAATCTGCGATGGTGACAGAAACGTGACTAGAACTCGAAACTCTAAACGACTAGACGCTAAGACCAGCAACTTGACACGACGATGCAACCGTTAATTCAATAAGCCCTAACTAAGCAGTAATAGTATTAAGCTCAAAGGGTTTTTGGGATTATGAAGAACTAATCTACTAATTTTGTTTTGGCTTTTTCTGGACTAAAGGAGATTAAAAACAGCAAAGAACTGGAAGTCTCTCACCGATCAACCTTGCTCTGATTACCAACTGATATGCACCCGCTAGGGTTGAATCCCGATCTTTCGATGAGAGAAGGTGGATAACTCGATTTGGGGATGGAGATGACGTTCACGGCCCGAATACAACCATCCAAGGATGCTGCGCCTTAGCAACCGATACACCACCTCCAATAGCCGTCGCGATCTTGTAGAGCACGATCAACCAAACCACTAGGGTAATTCCTGCAAGCAATCGAGGAACAAGCAAGAACAAGTAGAACAAGCAACTCAATTGCAAATATGGAGATGAAAAACCAATCTGAACTCACAAAGTTGGGGTTCTGAATCGAGTAGAACGGATGGTCTAGTCGACACACGCGTCTACAAGGAAGTAGCAATGGCTAAACTTGATCTAAACAAAACCCAATCTGTTTGTGGCGGCTCTAATCCTTATTAATACCTAGGGGAACGACCAGGGGGGTGTTGGGGTCGTTCTCCAACCCTAGGACGCGTCCCTAATGGACCCAACTTGATACATGGACCATCGGCCCAAAATAGGGTGACACAGCACCAAAGGCAGAAAAGGTCCTGGCGTGAAAACGACGACTACGGAAGCATCGGATAAGATATAGCCATGAGTCCAGATCCGTTGGAAAATAGACTTGATAAGCTTTCCAAAAAGTGCTAGAACGTCCCAATCCGAGTCCGTATGCGACCGTGGTGAACATCACAAGTTGGAGCTGTCCTAGAGTCCGAATCCAGCCCCAAAACGTGTTGGATTTGATCTCTTTCTTTCCTTGGACCAAAAGTGACGTGGTGTCCAGGTGGAGGACGTTAGGAATACATGGATTTGGTCCCCAATCAACTTCATTAACCTTCCATGCTTTCCATATGCAATCAAACCTTCCCTTGATCCATGTAAGTATTTCTGAAAATGACAACGAACACACATCATGGTGCAGCATCAATTCATCAAATGTATCAAATACAATCATGGTAAAGGATTGTTTCACCTGTGAATCAAAAGTTGCTAATGTGGTTGTATCTAGGCAGGTGATGTCCTCATCATTGTGGGTCAGGCATATAGAAAACTTGTGCAACACGTGAAGCGAGCACCCAAGGGTCATCTTGGTAGCCTAGATTCTTGAGGTCTAGGACTCTCAATCCGATCTCGTTCAGTTAGTGTTGTTTGATCAGCGGCATCGAAACAGGGCTACCATTGTATCCATTCCATAGTCAAGTTCCCATATCTCTTCAATGATGCCAAAGTATTGGATCTCCATCGATAGCTTTTATTCGAACGCCGCTGTTTTGGTTCACATATTTACTATCCTTTGCGTGGGTATAGTACATGTACCCATTGATGTTATAAGCTTTCCAAGATGTCACTTGTCTCGATGGTCCCTCCGCCAACCTACTGATTATAAAAGAGTCTATGGTTTCTTCAGGCGGTATGTTTTGGTCCTTCAACCATGTAGTTAGTCGTTGCTTGTGCTATTTCATGACCCAATCATCTGAATGACCATTTCTCTCCGCCATAATGGTAGCCAAGTGTTCATCAATGTACGGTTGCATCAGTTGTGTACTCTGCAAAACACTATAATATGCCTGACTCACTTCTTTGTAATCATGGTTGATGAACACATTTCTACCATTGGTGCCCTTCCCAGCCAACCTACCCTTGTGATAAGAATCGAGTTTACCAATCCCTTTCTATACTTTTAGGTACTCTTAATAGCACTCGATGACTTGTTCAGTATTGTAACCCTCTGTCATGGAGCCCTCTAGGTATGTTCGATTATGCATGTATTGGCTTAGAACCGACATGAACTGCTCGTAGGATCACATTTTATGCAAGTAGCAAGGGCCCAACGCCTGTATTTGATGAACCATGTGAATCATGAGATGTGGCATTATATCAAAAAATGAAGGAGGTAAACACATCTCTAGTTGATTTTGTGTCTCCACCACAAATTCATGTAGGTCACTCAGCTTTTTCTTGCCAATCGTCGTCTATGAGATCTTCGAAAAGAAGTAGCACATGCGGGTGATGGCCATTTTCAAGAACTCTGGCTTTATAGCCCTAATTGCAATAGATAGAAACACTGTCAGCATCACATAACAATCATGAGCCTTGTAGTGTGTTATTGACTAGTCCTTCATCGACATTAGCTTCTTCACATTCACTGAAAACCCAGTCGGGACTTTGACCACCCCTAGGAAAGTGCATATAGCTCTCTTCTCTTCTAGTGTTAGGTTGAAGCACGCCGCGAGCAGAGTGTATTTTCCATTAGCCTCAGGTACCGGGTGAAGTTGTGGCATCATATTTAGCTGCACCATGTCTTTTCCGTGATTTCAGACCATCCTTTGACTTGCCTGTGTCCATCAAGGTTGCAATGAGACTCTCAAAGACATTCTTTTGCATGTGCATAGCATCAATGGCATGGGGGACCTCCAAGTTTGGCCAATAAGGCAGATACTAAAAGAAGATTGATTGTTTCTTGAAAGGTACGCCTTCGACAGGAGGTGTGCTTCTATCTCTATTTGTCCCATCCAGATTCTTCTTTCCATAGACGACGCGTATGTTTTTACTATTCTATACACGTGTTCTCCATTATGACGTGTCTCCAGAAGGGGTTCAATCTCTAGGGTGTTATCATAAAATCTAAAGAACAATTTGTTGCGGTACTTGTGACCTATCTTTAAGAAGCACTAGTTCCTTAGGTAAACTATCTTCTTGGATGCATCCAGGAACACCCATGTAGTACCATCCAAGCAAACTAAGCATCTCATCTTTCCTTTGATCTATCTAGACAAAGCAAATAGCCTGGGGTAATCATTGGTAGTAACAAATAGTATTGTTCTACATATGAAGTCCTCCTTTCAGAATGTATTGTACATCAGCTCCCCATGCCTCCATAGCCTCTCCATTTTTGCATCAAAGGCTCAAGGAACACGTCTATATACAACCACATTGGGATGTTGTACATGGTCAAGATCACTGGCCAAGTGCTGTGGTTGCCCATCCTCTCATTGAATGGATTCATTCCATCGGTGCTCAAGCCAAACCGTACATTCCTTGGGTCATCGCTGAATTCTTTGTGCTTCCCATCGATCCTTTGCCACTAACTATAATCAGTCGGGTGTGTAATCTTATCATCATCCACCTTGCACTCATCATCCCACCATGTCACGAGTGCGGCTTCTTTAGGGTTTAGGAAGATATGTCTCAAGCGGTCGATCATTGGCAGGTACCACATTACCAAAGCAGGAATTCTTTTCTGCTTTGCATCATTGCCTAATGGAGTGTCCTTTGGGGGCTGAGATTCTTGTACCACCTTTTTCATATCTTTCTTATTCCTCTTTTCCCCCATGGAGGCTTTGTCCCCACCATAAAGGTCATTGTTCTTGTACTGAATGGCCCCACACGAGGGACATTTATCTAGTGACTTGAACATTTTGCTACAAAAAAGGATATAGTGGTTGGGGCTGCATGGATTTTTTCAACCCCCATTGTTAATGGACTTATGACCTTCTTCGCTTGGTATGTGTTGGCGAGAACTGAGTTTGGTTGTGGCAGCACCCATGATAGGAGATGCAATAGATCATTGAAACTACAGTCTGACCAGCCATACTTAGCCTTCAGGATGAGTAGCTCAAGCACAAAACATATCAATGTCTAGTGTGTCAGACAACTCTTTTCAACACCATACATAGCCTCCTTCGATGTTTTTTCACCCTTTTAAATTTTTCTAGACCTTTTGGGCTCTTTAGTAAAATCTCTGGTCCAAGGGCTCGAATCATGTCCTCCAAATCATCTACATCCCCGACACGTGCTCCGCCATCATTATTGGCACCACCTTCATCGTTTCCATCCCAACCACCAGCATCACCACCTTGTTCATTGCCAAACTGGGGATCCATCCGTGCATCAAGCTCTACTGAATATTGGGACAAGGATTGTAGGGTTTCGTCGTCGTATTCCTCCTCATCCTTGTCGTTAACAATAATTGTTTCACCATGATGAATCCACACTGTGTAGCCCTCAACAAATCCTCACATAATCAAATGTGATATGATGATAGTCACATCTATCGATGTCATACGGTTCTTACAATCTTTACATAGATAAATAATTATATCCTTATTCTCTATCAACGTCATTGCATGCTTCTCTACGACTTCAATAAATTTATCCACCTCTTCATGGAAACTTGCCTTGAACCTTAATGAACCATACATCCAAGAGTTCCTGTACTCTATCTTTTACAACAACAACAAAACAAACATTAAAGGACTACTTATTCGGATATATATAAAAATAAATCAAATTAATAATTACTTGAGAATAATTGTGTATACATCAGATATATATGAATATAAATCAAATATAATTACATGAAGCATACAAAGACAGCTTGGTAGCCGAAAATTAATTAATGGACTATTTATCCATAAATAATTAGAATACATATTTGTTGATTACAATAAACAATTTCAAAGACAATAATTAGCAACAATTATATTTTACCCAATGTCTTTCATGCAAACCCTAGTCCAATTTGATCAAACATAAATTTATAAAAACAAAATTAATAAAAAAACAAAACCCTAGATCTAGATCTAGATCTACATACACATAAAACATCCATAAAACTAACTAATTGTTCACTAAAATCAAGAAACATGGACCAAATAAGGGTATGATCTTGTTCCCCTACCTAATTTATCCTAGTACATTCAAAACTCAGGTCTAATTTGCTTCATAAGTAGCTCAAGCACCATAGAAGAGAGAGAAAAGCAAAACTCTAATTACTCACTAACCAACTATTAAAACTTTAAAAAAAGTGTGGAATAGTATTTTCTTATCTTCTACAACCTCTCCACCAAAGGATTTGAGACCAAAACCTTCCCCCCTTAGTAGAGCAATTTTTAGGAGGTGCCCAAGGCCTTCCAAGCCTTTTTTCTTAGGTAAGAGTGAGTGACCCGAGAAGAAAGAAGGGGGCTGCAGCCTTTTGTACATGCAGTATTTGTAGGGGCGGCTGGTGATTGAGCCGCCCCTACAAATCGCAACACCGGGGGCGGTTGGTGAGTGAGCCACCCCTACAAATCGTCTCATTTGTAGGGATAGCTCATATCACTAGCCGCCCCTACTGTGTTATTTGTAGGGACGGCTGGTCTCGTGGGTCCCGAGCATACCTACTGTAGGAGCGCCTCCATCCTCAGCTACCCCTACAAAAAAAATTGAGCTGTTGCTATAAACCTTTTCTATAGTAGTGCTTTCTTCCAAATTCTATAGTAGTGCTTTCTTCCAAATTGTAAAATATTTTGGCTTTTCTAGACATTGTTTTCTCTATATATCTAGACTGTATATCTACGTGTATCAAAAGCTATGTATTTAAAAAACTCAAAACATCTTATAATTTCGAATGGAGGAGTACATCCGACTAATACAGAATTACTTATATTAAATTATATGTTTTCTCTTTGTTTATTTTCTAACATAGTAGATAGAATAAGTACTACATGCCTTATTTATAGTTATCATAAACTTATTAATTATTATTTCTTCAAGGAACTAATCTATATATTTTTATCCATAATCATATTTTTCTTTACATGGCACCTCTATATATTTTAAATATGCAATTACTTTAAAACCTAACCATTAATCATGGTGTCTCTTTTTACATCATGTTCATCTATCTTATGAAGTTATGAATCTAAATTTTAATTTTTCAAATTTTATTCTTAACTATTGCTATGAATTATTTTTTCTCTCCTCATGTTAAGTTAAAACTCTTGTGCTTATTGCATATTTCATTAACTATCATTTTTGCACTTTTAAAGTAAGGATTTTAGATCATAGAGTATGTTCTTAAGTACTTTTTTTGATAATGTGTTCTCAAGTACTACATAGCATAAGTCATTATTTGAAACATGCACCATATCGATAAGTCCTAGAGATTGAAATGGGATCTTGGACTAGGGTAGCAGTTTGCCCTCAAGGGAATTTTAATACTTAAACTTTATAATGATCGATTTTTACTCTAATGTATTTTTAAAGGGCCAAAAAAATATAGCCACCAATGATCTCCCACACTTCTCGAGATGATTAAATTTTACTATTAAGGAATCATATTTGAAATTATGGTTATATTATCAACATAGACGTATGAAATATTTAGTTAAAATATATGAATATATCTAAAGTAACAATCTATATAAATTGTATTCTATGGTTACTAATATGGTTTTAAATAATTTGTTTGTATCATTAGTATGTGAGTTATTAAGAAAATATTTTTTATGTGTTGAAACATAACATATGTATTTTATTGCATGCATGGTTGCACGAGGCATATATTTACTTTAATCAAATCTTACCATACTAATATTGATAGAGGTGGGGTAATGTAGAAACATATACACACTCTATTTGTTATCTAAACAATTTTTCTATAATAGGAGATGTTTATAATTTAGATGCAAATTTGAGGGGTATTTAATTTTTCTAATAATTAGATGGAAAACGAGTTATATAATTTTTGTTGTATTTTTTTATCTTTTATTCGAAAATTGTCTTTTATTAAAAAGAGTATATCCTAGTAGTATTGTTTTCCACATAAGTTGAACCTTGGCTTACATCCTCAAACTAAACATGTTGAATTTGTAATATTAAAGAATTATATGTGTGTACTATTATTTATACATCATAGAGATCATAAAATTAAATTAATAATATTGATATGATATAATGTTTCAATAAAAATATATAAACTTATTTCCAAAAATAACTTATGAAATTTATTACCATGAGTATTAATATGGAGTATTATTGCTACCCGGTTTGTTAAGTGAACAAATATACATGTTTATTTGATATATATGGTGGAACATAATGTTATAGTTATTTTTCATGATTATAGAAGTCTATAATTAATTTAGATATGCATATATATCCTTTTTGTAATAATATATATTACTATTTATGTGTAGATTTCAGAGATTTTTTGTTTATTTTTATAATGGCTAAGGTACATACAAATATAAACGTACTACCTTATGTTATCTTTCATGAGGACATACATGGATAGGTTCAATGCAAACTTAGAATATTACTTTGTATTATCATTCATAATGATAAATGTGCATAATTTTTAAAATCATTAGGAAGTATTTAAATTATCTATCATAATGGTCGATGTGGGTATTTTTTTGACAATGGTAGATGTGGGTATTTTAGATACAAAGTTAGAGTATTATTTTAAATTGTCTTTCATAATAACAAAGCTGGGTAATTAAGATGCAATTTTATAGGGTTATTTTAAATTATATATTTTATAATGGTCAATGTGGTTAATTTAGATGCAACTTTAGGGGGTTATTAAGAATTATTTTTCATAATAGTTGATGTGGGTAATTTGTATACAAATATCGGGGGTTATTTTGAATTATCTTTTGTAATGGCAGAGGTGGGTAATTTACACGCAAAATTAAAGGGTTACTTTATCTATTTTTTATAATGGCAATGGTGGGTAATTTTTTAATAAACTACAATAGATCCAACGACTAATATCGATATGTCTACCAAATCAAAGGTTGGATATTTCTAAATATTGTGAGAATTTCTAGGATTTATCTATTTTCCTAACACGTCTGGTGAGAATTAACGTGGTGCCTCCATTGGGGTCTTTAATTAGTAATAGTAAGATTTGTGTACAAACTCATTTATTACTTGATGTTTTCATTCTCTTTTCTATTACTCCTCTATTGGAACCAACTACTGTCTATGTTTCTGTACCCAACTTGTTGCTTGCATGAGAGCCAAGTTCTTTTCTCTCTCTTCCCTTCTCTCATCCACATCAACAAAAATACTAAGTAGCTTGGCTATAAGACAATTGTTTACTTTCTCTAACTCCTGCTACATGTTCTTTCTCCCTCATCCCGCCAAAGTTAGATCTCCCTCCCTCTCTCGCCCAGTTCATCTAGCTTCATACTTACCGAATATCCAGCAGTTCTCTATGAAGTTTAGGTTTCATTCCCTGTCGCCTAGATACACACAAGCTTACTGTAGTCTGGAGTTTACTTTATATATACTCATGAAGTGCCTAAAATTACTCCCTCTCCCCTTGCCCCTACTCCCTTCCACTGAGTGCCCCCAACGGCCGACTCGGGAGCGTTCACACCGATGTCCTAGACCCCTGCCCTTGCCCTCCTTAGGTCGCTGTCGCCGCCCTCTAGTGTGTTGATTCTCAACTTACTGTAGATATTCCCCTGATGATGGTGGTTGTCGATGCTCATCAACAGAGTAAGTCTCGCTTTTATCAGGATCTATTAGTTTGATCGAAGAGGTCGTAGATGGACAACTTCATGGCCATGGGGAGCTGAGGCTTAACTCCAGGCTGGAAGACTATGGTGAAGTTTGTTTTTACTCGGGGTCCAGTTCTTTAGGTGAGATGAACCCAATGAAGGAAGAGATGTACCGTATTGCTCGTTCTTTAGGGCTACTTTGGCAACCAAAAATCCCGCCGGGTTTCCTGTGTTTTCCCTAGGGCAGAAAACCACGTGACAATCTCCCCCGGGTAATCTGCCATGCTGTTTAGAAGCACACCAAACCTGGAATTGCTGCCTGCTTCCCTTTGTTTTCCACGCGGGAGAATTCCATGAGTCATGAGGCCGGGAGCATTTCCCCTTCCCTGACCCCGTCACTCGCGAGGCCACCGCCGATGCCGCCATCACCCCCGGTAGCTGATGGTCGGCGCATCGCTGCTTGCATGCATCTCCCGGTGGCCGTGTCGCTGCCATCGAAGATCCACCTCTCAGGAGCAGCACCTCCACCTCAGCCTCGTCCTTCTAGCATGGCAAAATCTTGTAGATCTTGGGGCCGCTGAGCTACCGCATCCTCCTCCCTACTCCTACGTCTGGCTAAGCACTGCGCCATCGACCTATTTCCATGCCTAGTTCAACTAAAGCACGGTGAGTATGCACCCTATCGTTCTTGTTTGGTAAGCTGTGAAAAGGATGGGGATATCTGGTATCTGATGGCTTTTTATGCTTGCTTATTTTTCTTGTTATATTGTGCGGTGATTTTTGCGAGATTTGTTATTCATATGTCTACCTGATCAGAACTATTTGCCTCGTGAATTTTATTCATGCTCATAAGTATGCAGTCTGGGTATTGCAAAATTTGTGGTTCTTGTCTAACTGATTCATGGTCAGTAGTAGCACAAAATTAGGCTGGCTATTGCAATTAGTCGATGAAATTTCAGTAGTAGCTAACAGATTAGTTGCAAATCATGGTCAGTGATTCTGGAAAATAGTTGTTTATCACAAGAACCTGAATTTTCACGTCTGTTTAACCTACAAGAAATTGGTGTTCTGAAGAAGTTTAGGAATATGTAGCTATTCAGGAACGTCCGATGGGTTACATCAATGAATCTGGACACAGATATGGCTTTTCTTTCAGAACCAAAAACGGAACTCTATCCATTCATTACTAACTCCTCTATTCATGCAGTACAACATCTGACAAGAAACCGAACTCCTAATTTTATGCAGCCAATCTTGAGAGGAGGGATAGTGACCTGGAGGCAACACATATGTGTGATGCTTGTCTTATCTCAGAACTTTCTTCGATTGCAAGCATTGATCGAGTTTACAAGCATATACCCTCTTATTTGTTTTGTTGCTTCATTTCCTAAGGTAGCGTGTACTATTGAATGCACTGTTATTATGAATTAAGTTGAGTAGTTTTTTTTACGTTATGAGTTTGAAAAGTTTCACAACTTCAAGAAGTTCCTAAATGTTTTAGACTTCAATAATGCTCTTGGTATATATGGCAACTTGGCTGAGTTTGTTGGTTTGTTGATATTTCTGGTGTAGCTCCTGAAGCATGATATGCATATGTTTTGAATTGTCAGCGGCATATTTTGTTGTCCTTGAAACCATGGTCAGTAAACTTGATTGGTGATGTATCCACAAAATATTGGTGATGTATCCACAAAATATAAGTACCACACATTGTTTGGTATTGCCAACTTATCTGGAATTGAAATTGTGTTACCAGCTTATCTAGAATTGAAAGTGTAAATGCTGGTGCACATTTCTTGTTCTTGCTTCTCTCCCTGATTTGATTGCTCTCAAATACCAGATCTAAAGCCTCGTGCGATTGGAAACTGCAATATAAGATGTGGTCACAATGATCCAGTGCTGGTGAGTTTGTTGTTGATACACAAGTCTATCCTTTCTAGGCTAATTAAGTTTTGAGGTGGCACCAGATGTCCAGACTTTTAGCCTGTCAATTTGTCTGCCTTTTACTAACAATTTCTTAGTTTAGAACAGACGGCGTACCTGAAGGCCAGCGACTTGGTATTATTTGAAACTAGAGGTTGACATGAAAGCTAAAGACACATTGAATTGTTGAAAATAACTTCTAAATTTGTTTAGAAATTACTAAAGTTTGTGATTCATTCTTAAGTTCATTAGTACTGAATTAGGACCTAAGGTGCATAAATTCAGCTGAGATGTCGCTCATCAGTTCATTGGGGAGCTATTTAACAGCTAGCACGTTTGTGCCTTACAGAATGTATGATTTGATTAAGGAAATATATTTTAAAGTATAACATATTTTTGTTTCTTTTTTTTGTTTTCAGAATATTTCCGCGAACTGTGTTTGAATGTGTTTATTTGGAATTCAAAACATTGTGCAATTTACATTACAGGCTTAGAATAAGCAAAGCTCATAGTCAATAGCCATAATAAACATGCAAGTTCTATAGGTTGACATTACGACGTGCAGGCTGCCCCAACCGCGAGCTGCCTTGTCAAACCTGCAATTCTACAACCCGGACTATGCTTCCAAACAGCGACATGAATTGGGGGAAGAATGGGAGAATGGCTCCCAGGGAAACGATTATCCAATTAATTCCCCGTAGGGGGTCCGTGCCCTGAGCAAATCGGCCCCTGTTTCCAAAGTAGCCCTTAGGGGTTAACTCGAGCTCTTGCCTGTTCGGACGCGTAAACTACCGTGAGATGGGGATGATCCCGAGCATAGAAGCTGCTGAATTTGCTGATTTTTGTGGTGAATCTTTCTCCATCCCTGAACTTGAAAGGGACATTTTGAAGGATCCTGACACTGCCCTGATGGAGGCTGTGAATTATCACGCTGTTAGCGTGAGTTTGACTTGGATCCTGCCTTTCACATTTCTCTGCTTTGTCTTTTAAAGAATTATAGTTATACTTTTGCTCTCTCGCAGGCTATGATCTTGACCCGGCGTCTCCATCGGCAAGGTCAAAGTGTACCACGAGAAAATGGAGAGAGTGTAACACCCGTGTTTTTGTATCATGATTAAAATCCACTATTTTTTTTTTAAATTTATAACAAATTAAAACCCTGACTATTTATTTTCTGCAAAACTATTTTGAAAATGAATTTCCAAAACTCTGCATCAAAACCCACCATATGCCTTTTGTGTGTCGCGTATGATTTAGTTGTACCAATAGAAATAATTTACTAGGATTAGAAAGATCTCTTCGCATTAAATTCCATTGTCTGGGCTTTGTTTGCTTGAGTGTATGTTAGAATGCTTGCTTGATTGCTTGTGTGCTTTTCTGGAATTTATTTGTGGCACCAAAATGACCTCCCTTTATTATCAATTGCATTGTTAAATATAGAGGTAGATGATGCTTCGTAGATACAAGCAATATTTTATTCTCTAGAAATTATTATTGCCATTGCATTAATAAATTATAAGGTTTAATTTTCTTTCCGATAATTCCTTCTCAATTTACATTTATTAAATTTATAGGAAATATGAAATCATTAATTTCTATCATAGTTATAAAGTAATATATAATATTGAGGAAATGCATCATGAATACTAGTATTGCACTCTTTAATTAGAAATACTTCATCTATCTATCACATACAAAAAGGAAATAGATACATATACATTGTTATACATTTTTAGGAATTAGAAAATAGAAAATGAATTATGTGTACTCACTCCTAAACGGGCTCAGCCAACCAACCTTGGCCCACCTCCTCTTCTCCCTCCTTCCCCTTTTCCTTTTTCCCGCCTGGGCCATCACCGGCCCAGCTCGCCCCGCCTTTCCTTCTCCCCCCTCTCCTTCTCTTCCCGCCATGTCGGCCCGCAACCGCTTCCCCCCTCCCCTTCCCTTCCCTTCCCTTCCCTTCCCTCCCCCTCTCCTATTCTTGGGCCAACCTGGCCGCACGGCCTAGCACGGCGACGAGGCCTAGCAGCGCCACAGCCCTTCTCCTCTTCTTCCCTTTCACTGACGAGTGGGACCCGCCTGTCAGCTTCATCTTCTCTAGTGCGCCAACGACGCACTATGTCGGGGTGGCCGCCGTCGCTGACCTCCTGTCGCGTCCCGCTATTGTCCAGCTCAAGCCCACCCCATCCCAGCTGTCGCCTGACCATGGCTGCCAGAAAAGCGGCCTGTTCGCTGGTTGGTTTCTGGGCTGGTTTGGGCTGGCTGGTGCTGGTTTGTTGTGAGAGAAAAATACTGTTGGCTGGCTGGTTTGGGCTGGCTGAAACCAACAAGCGAACGGGGTGAAGATCTCCATTGCTGGAGATATTTTCCCCCACCTTGACGCGGCTATAAATACCCGACGCCGCCATAACGAAGCACCTCGCCCCGAGCTCGGGCTCCAGTCACTCCTCTCCCGAGCTCCCTCTCCTCCTCTTCTTCGCCCCACTGCTCTGCTCCGCCGCTTCGCCCGAGGCCGAGAACTCCACGGACTATACCGAGGCCCAACGCCTCTGTGCCGCGGGCGCTACCGTGCCGACGACTCGCCGGAGCTGAGCACTGTCTGCTGTCATTCCCTTCCCCTCCGCTCCGCCCTCTTCTTCCCTCCATTTCCCTCGCCTTGCTTTGCTCGCCCTGCATTCCACCGCCTCACAGCCCAAGCCGGAGCTCGCCGACCGGCCGAGCTCTGTCTCCCACCTCTAACTCTCGCCGCTGCCTCGCTCTCTTTTTCCTGCCGCACCCTGCTTTCCTCTTCGCCTCGCTCTGCGCCACCGCCCTCAGGCCACCACACCGCTCGGAACCGACGAGTCGCCGCCGAGCCCACTCTCCCTCGCTCTCTCCCTCACTCTCCCTCTCTTTCCCTCCCCTCTTGGTCACTCTGTTCCGCTCGGACGGGATGAGGACGACCGCGACATCCCAAAGCCGCTTGGTCATGTCATGGCACCCAATGGGGAAGTGCCACGACGTGCTATGGGTCCCACCTGGCAGCCACTGTCTCCATCTTCCCACTCTTCTGTTCTGAGTGGTCTCGGTTCACATAGACAAAAGGCAGAGAGGCGAGTCCGTGGAATAGTGTGTAGGCCCGGTCCACAGCACAGTGCAGCAGCCAAGCCCCACCAACCCTGACCCACGCATCAGCCACTAGGCTAGGTAGTAAATGCTAGGCATACTTAGGAATTATACACAGGAATCTAAAAGGTAAGCTTATTAATTACAGAAAAATTCCCAGAAAATGTGTAAATAAACTAGAGTCACCCTAGATCATACCTATGGAGTTTGCCACTCATTTTCATTAGATAAAATTGTAGAAATAATTTGCATGTTCCATTCCATTCGCGATTAGTCGGTAAACTTTAATAATTTATATCTCTCTTGTTTTAATTCCGAATTCCAAAATTCTTGCACCATAAATATTCTAAAATAAAACCCTACATAATCATACCATTTTACCTAATTTTTGGTGCCTATTTAAATTCTAGTTTGATTGCTTTTCCTTTCTATATTTAAATTAAAAAGTAGTTATAGTAATAGTCTTTCGTCGTCGTAGTAGTAAACCCCGTATATTCGCGTATGTGCATGCACCATGACACATACTAGAATATATCCGTACCCAATCACCAAAAATAAGTAGATGCCTAGACATACATAGGTATGCCCGATACCCAGGTATATGCCTATATATGGCTAACCCTAACAACGTAGTTAACCAATACTAGTTAGTCATGGGTATATACATACGCGTAGGTGTATATGCCACTATCCTTAGCCATAACCTAGCCAACCTAATCAACCCTAGGCATATACATATGCATGAGCATATGTGTCACTAACCCGGTGGACCTGTAGAAAGCCTGACCAAGTCACCTTTCTCTTTCAGGTTCACATAATAGTGAACCCTAATAATGTGGTCTGGTTTTCCATCAGACTGACCACCCACCATAGCCTAACCTGTAGAAGCCCTACCTTATGGATGGAGTACCTCTATCCAAATCTTACTTCAGATTGACGTAATAGTGATAACCTAGATAACCGACCCATCTCCCAATAGGACTAACCTATGAGGGACCCACAGCATTCATTCACTTAAAACGAGTGTCATCCACTTGACCAGCTCAATTTAAGCAAACCAACCTCGATGACTCCCCTAGGAGCACACTTGGCAACTCCTCTTCATGATTAGGTTGAGTATCATACCACGATAGTCTCCATAACTCAAGAGTACATCTCATCATCAGAATACACAATAATCCAGTGGAAAACATATATTACAAGTCTTATTGAATATTCTAAATTAATTATACAATATAAGACTAAATGTAGTGTGAACCAAATGACTCTCTTACCAACATCGCTATGCTATGAATCAATTATATATCTAGCAACTGGTGGTCACCTTGCCCATGGGTGTAGCCACCATAGCTTGGATGGAACATGCCATTCACCCACTTTGCCACCAACAATGGGGTGAGATGGCCACAATTGTCCTATACCAACAAATCAAATTAATGGTAGCACCTTGCGTACATTGCATACTCGTAGGACTTAATTCCAACATATAGTATTTGGTGGATGCATAGGGTGATTATCAGGCATTTGTATAAGTGCAGAAAATAATGATGCTCAATAAGAGTATGACATGCTATGCTCAACTTTAGTATTAAAGCATTTATCATTGTAACCAAGGTTCTCATAGTTCATCATCCATCAACAATGCTACCATGGGTATAGAAAGTAGGAACAACTGAATGATTCTATCCTGAGGGACTTTAGGCTTTCAAGACTCTACGAGGTGTACAACTGTACCCACACAGAGAACGAGATGAACCTCCATACTCGAGTGATAGGTAAGGGTTGTCTCACGTCTCCAACCCTTCCCTAATCTAGCCAGAATATCTAATGAAAGGTTCGAGCGGTTTCTCGGTCAATGTCCTGGACATTTTCGACCGACGCCAACCCCCTTGCCAGTTTCACAGATAAACCGGTCACAACTAGTTACTTGGCTTGTCAACCCCATCCACGACATGTGGTCTGTACAAGTGGTTAATCGGACTCACTATCCCAATGAACGGTCCTTAGCTGCTCCACGAGCTATGTCACTTGAGATCCCACACTTACAGTCACCTTACCCCTCGCAAGATTAGAGAGTAACAAGGTGACCATCAGATTATATCTCAAGTTGAGGTTGGTCCCTTGAGGCAGGTTTTGGGAAACCAAAGCCTTTTGTAAAAACCCTTTGTTTAGTGAAACAAGATGTTTTCGGAAAGGGGTTCAAATCAAAAGGTTTCGATACCTGTTTTGAAGACGTTTTGAAATCAAGTCTCTTTTGAAGGGTAAAGCCTTTACAAAGCAAAATGGGGTTTTCCAAAGCATTTTCAAAGCGACACCCTTTGAAGCTAGAAGAGGTCAAGAGTTTATAAAACAAAACCCTTTCGCAATTGTTTTGTTTGATAAATCTTTTATAAATCTTTTTGGAAACAAATCGATTTTTGAAGAAGGTTCAAACTCTCTTTTGAATAGGGAAGGACCTGCCAAAAGGAATTATAGTTAACCTAGTCATATTTGATTACCTATGTGTCAGTGCAAAAAGTGACCAACTAGTAAATATTTATAGTTTTGCCATACGTTGTGAAAGGAGGTGGCCTAGCACTCAATGACACAGGGTTTATACTGGTTCAGGCAACATGCCCTACATCCAGTTTGAGTCGGTCGTTGACTTTATTCCTGAGCCCAGGTGCTCAAAGTTTGCAGTGGGGTTACAAACGAGAAGAAGAAAGATGGGGGGTAAAAGAGGTTCAGTCGGACTCTGGTTAGAGGGACCAAAAGCAATGGGAGTCCCGCTATGAGCTAAGTGCACAAGCGTGTGCTTGTGGTTCAAACCTGGCGGCTCGGTGATTGTGTACTAGTGAACTCGATTGATCTAATGAATCTAAATCAACCTGGATGAACTTGAATGAATCTAAAATGTTGGGAGAGAGCACATCCCCTTTTATAGATGAAGGGGATGGCCTTACAAGTGAGAGGGAGAGAGTTACGTATGCTTCTAATCCTTGTTGCCTACGCCGGCGGGTATAGGATGATGGTAGGCACCCATAACACTATTGGATGTCAGATGCATGTGGGAGGTTGTGTTGTCTTCTTCGGGTATGGCAGACGTCGCCGCTTGCCACACTGTCGAGACCTGGAGGCATGCAAAGGGTTTTACTATGTTCGCCTAGTACGGTAAATGCCGGCACCCACAACACTGTCGATGCCAAGAGGCATGTGGGGGGAGCCTTACCGTAAGGGAGTTAATGGCACCCACAATACTATAGGGGAAAATGTTGGCGCCTACAACACTGTATGGGCTCTGTCGTGCCTAGGAGGTTGCAGAGTATTATTTCCGTAGGTGCATAGGGTACGGACCCTGGTATTGTGGGTTGACTTGTACGCCCTACCTTGCTTTCTCCGTTCATTCCCTACTCCTTATCGAGCGAGCGTCGCTAGTTGGTTGGTTCTATTCGGCTCTGATTGTGCTAGTCGGAGAAGAGCAGTGAGTAGGGGTTTGGCGCACCCCCAGTCAGAGACGCGGGTCAGAGTCAGAAGTAGTGCTTTAGCCAGGCCTTCTAGTCAGAGAGGTCATCCGGAGGCAGGCTGGATACCGGAGCGAGCGCTCCGATCGGAGAGGTGGGCCAGAGTAGGAAGACGGGTGCCGTTCCTCCTCGGCCAGACCTTCCGGTCGGTGATTGGATTGCCCTTCTAGCCTGTTGTTTAGATACCTGGGCTAGCCCAGGAGTTAGTGTTGTCTGTTTGGGCTGAGCCTCTGTTGGAAAGCCGATCCACGAGGGACCCCGGGTTTATGAATTCGACACTATGAATCAAGTTAATCCACTCATTCATTTTATTAGTTAGTTAACCCAGTGTAGCATCCTACACTTGCAAGCATGAGTTCCCTTCTCATACTCAACTTCTACCATTGCTAAGCAAGTAAGCAATTAAGCGTTCCAAACCCCGTGGATTAAGTAAAGGCTCTAATTAGTTAATGAGTAGTTCTAACTTAGTAAAGCATCATTAAGTTGTTAAGCAAAGCTACATGAAATGCATAACTCATAATGAAACATGATAAGTATCCAAAATAGAGCTTATAATAGTGGGGTGCCTGCCTGTTGGAAGAGCGAGGTTCCCATTGCTTGGAACACTCTTGGCGTCTCTCCGATATCGAGTACCTATATCTATTTACATGTATGAGATATGTAGTATGCATGTCATCATATGAATATAATAAATATGATGCCCATGTGTGCTATGATATGCTTAGACATGTGTATGATTAACTACTAGGTACATGGTGCTAGGTGTGTGTAACATGTGTGTTGGTGCAGAAAGTGACCAACACGTAAATATTTATTGTTTTGCCGTATGTTGTGATCGGATGTGGCCTAACACTCAGTGACACAAGGTTTATACTAGTTCCAGCAATGTGCCCTACGTCTAGTTTGAGTCGGTCGGTGACTTTATTCCTTAGCCCAAGTGCTCGAAGTTTGTAGTGGGGTTACAAACGAGAAGGAGAAAGATGGGGGGTACAATAGGTCCGATCGAACTCTAGTCTAAAGGGCCAAGAGTGATGGGAGCCCCGCTATGTGCTAAGTGTTCGAGCGTGTGCTTGTGGTTTGAACCTGGTGGTTCTATTTTTGTGTACTAGTGAACTGATCGATCTTTTTATTGGGAGAGAGCGCATCCCCTTTTATAGATGAAGGGGATGGCCTTACAAGTGAGAGGGAGAGATTACGTATGCTACTAAGTCTTGTTGCCCACGCCAGTGGGTACAAGATGATGGTAGGCGCCCACAATACTGTTTAGTGTCAGATGCACATGGGAGGTAGCGTCGTCTTCTTCTGGTATGGCAGACGTTGGTGCCTGCCATATTGTTGACGCCGAGAGGCATGCAGGGGTTTTACCATGTTCTCCTAGTATGGTAAATGCCGGCGCCCACAACACTATTGATGTCTTCAGGCACGTGGGGGGAGCCTTACCGTATTTGTCTGGTATGGGAGTTGATGGCGCCCACAACACTGTAGGGGACAATGTCGGTGCCTACAATACTGGTTCGGTTCTATCATGCTAGGGAGGTCACAGGGTACTATCCTGTAGGTGTATAGGGTACGATCCTTGGTATTATTGTTGACTTGAGTGCCCTGGCTTACTTTCTCCGTCCGTTTCCTGGTCCTTACCGAGCGGGCGTCCCTGGTCGGTCGGTCCCAGTCAGCTCTGATTGCGCCAGTCAGAGAGGAGCTATAAGTAGGGGTTCAGTGCATTCCCAATTGGAGAAGCAGGTCGGAGTCAAAAGTGGTGTTTTGGCCAGGCCTTCCGGTCAGAGAGACCGTTCGGAATTGGGCCGGTGATGGAGGCAAGCACTGTTCCTCCTTTGTGAGGCCTTTCGGTCGAAGAGGCAGGCCGAGGTCAGAAGCGAGCGTCGTTCCTCCTCGGCCAGGCCTTCCGGTCAGAGATTAGATTGTCCTTCTGGCCTGTCGTTTAGGTGTTTAGGCCAGCCCAAGAGTTGTGCATCGTTCGCAACGTCGTCTACCGGGCCGAGCCTTTGCTGGGAAGCTGGTCCATGAGGGACCCTGGGTTTATGAAGCCGACAGGAGCCCCCAGGCGATTCCGGTAGAATCATCTTGGGGATTTTTGTCTTGACGGCGGGTGCGTGGGAGCGCACCCGTGGGTGTAGCCCCCGAGCCCCCGGGCAATTCAGGTAGAATCATCTAGAGGGATTTTTTGTGTTGCCAGCGGGGGAAGTTTTGTTTTGTCAGTGGGTGCACACGAGTGCACCCACAGGTGTACCCTCGAGCCCCCAGGCGATTCGGGGAGGGTCCCCTAGGGGGTTTTGTCAGTGGGCATGTATGCGTGCACTTTAGTCGAGAGAGTGTCATCAACCAAGGTGTCGTGCATAGCCGAGGTGGTTTTTTAGGGATCAGGTGAGACAGAGCTCGCGGATCCTAGCGTCGGGCGGTAGCCCAGGGATCAGTCGAGGTGGACTCACGGACCCATTGTGCACAGTCGAGGTAGTTGTTTTAAGGATTGGGCGAGATGAAGCTCACGGATCCTAGCGTCAGGCACAGTCGAGGGATCGAAATGGACTCGTGGATCCAGGAGTCAGGTGCGCCAAGGGATTTGGGCGAGTTAGAGTCATGGACCTAGGTGCTGCCGAGGCATTTTTTGGCTGTCTTGAGCCCCTGAGCTTCGTTGGGCTTGGTAGGGGTCGGTTTGAATTTTGTGCATTACCCCATCCTCGGTTTCTCACAATCGGAGGGGCTGAGCTAACATCGCTTGCCCGATGGCTCAGGCTCGAGTGACGCGCTCGGTGAGCTCGCTAACGGGTATGATCGAGTGAAGTCTGGGTCCATTGTTTGTGATGGGGTTAGCATAGCCCTCATGTGGCACTCCAATGCTCCTTAACCTACAACCTAGTAGATGCCTAGGTCATTCTAGAGACCGACCCGTGTGGTCCGCTGGCCTCCCCTCGATGGAGATTCTGTGGGTTTAGCAAAGGTTTAGGATCGAACGAGAAGGTTGAGATGACCCTGTCTGCTTCGGGGCAGACTAGGCGAGGGCTGCTTGGGGCTCATCTACGTTTTCTCCCCTAGCTCTGTTTGACGCGAGGCGACCTCAAGCCCTTTGTGGGCCAACCTTCAAACCCCGGTCGATTGTTGCTCATGTTTGAATGAGGCAACTGCTGCTTCATGACGCAATATGGAGCATTATGATGCATTTAACCGCATATGCGATGCCTTAGCACCCGAGCTTTCGAGCGATTCGGGTAGAATCATCCACAGGGCACAGGTGTATGAAATGAATGCGTGTATGGATGTATAAATGATTATATAAAGAAATAGTGGGGGTTTGGTAATGTTACCTTGATGACTCAAGTGACGGGGTTTGAAGAGCTCCAATCGGAAATGTCCAGCCATGATTCATGCTCATCGTTTGTGATGGAGTCGGCATGGCCCACATGGGGTGTCCCTTTGCTCCTTACCTATCTCTTGGTGTTTTCCTGAGCCGTTCGATTGACTTACGAAGCCCGTTGGTCTTTCCTGGCGGAGATCCCGTTGTTTGGGTCTTTTCAAGTCCCTCCTAGGAAGGCAGAGGGCTGCCAGCGCGTTGTGGCACTTTGGTTCTTGTGCCCGATGTGCGGTAGTGGCGGGCCATACCTAGGCCATGTCCTGTCTAACTAGGCATTGTTTTGTCGGCCAGTGTGTGTGCCATTGGTCAGGGCGCATCCCATCATTTCCCATCTATATTGAATGGGGGAAGGGAGAGAGTTTTTTTGCTCTAATCCTTTGCCCTTCTTCAGCTACTATATTTCCTCCTTAAATAGGGGAAGGGAGAGGGCTTCTCGTCGTAGTCCTTTGCCTATTCTCCAACTATTGCCTCTCCTTCTTTCTTCTTACCAAGAGTGCATGTATGCCGTGGTGGTTCCTAAGTGAGAGAGACGATAAGCGAGGAGAGAACTCATAGATCCATTCGTGAATTCAGAGCGCAATGTCGAGCTGGGGGCTGCCCAAGGCGGTGCTGGCCGTCTTTGCCTAAGAAGGTGCGGCTTCCGCCGAAGGAGGTGGTGCGCTGGATTCATCTGTGAGGCCTTTTTTTGGGATGGAGCCGTGCGTGGACTCTTTCCGGTGGATTTTCACTAGGCGAGCCTTGTCAGAGGGGAAGTTGCCCAAGACCATGCTAGTGGAGGATTTCATGCCTCAGCGGGCAGTGTCCCTGCCCAGGAGCTGCCTCAACTGCATGAGAAGGTTAGGAGCTCCATGCTCTTTTGTTGAGCATCTACGGGTGCGATGCCCTTGAGGTACCCGTTGCATTCGCCAAAGTCGAGGGAGCAAAACCAAGCAGGGTCCTTGAGGTACCTATTGTGCTCGTCGAAGTCAAGGGGCAGAACTGGGCAAGGCCCTTGCGGCGGTGGTTATGTCCGACGGCATGTGGCGTGGCCTATCCTTTGTCATCAGCTGATGCTGCCGAGTGGCCACAATTGTATTTGAAGTAGAAGTAGTCAGCAAATGTAATCATTAAGTTTGTGGGGGAGCTCTGTTCACACGGGGAGCCTGAGAATGACGCCATCAGTTCTATTTTTGTGATAGAATCACTATCCGTTCCTTGTTTTTTTATCCTCGCATAGCTTTGTTTTTATCCTTTCTTTTTCGCATCTACCCATTTGTTCTATAGGCTATAGCTTTTAAGAACCTGGGCATGGCCCGCGGGGCTCGGCTGCTCATAACCATAGGTCATGGTGGGGTGCGTTCGGTTAGGAGTAAGAACAAAGTCACGTAGGGTAATCAAAGGAATGGAATCTGCTTCCGTTTGGGGACAAAGTTTTTACCATGTGATAGTAAAAAAGAGAGGTAGTATTTAGTATTGTACCCTCATAGAGCCCCCGAGCGACCTAGGCTAAAAGTGTTTGGGCTGGGGTGCTTTACAGGAGCAAGTGTTGAATAAAAGAGGTAAGACCGAATTTAGGAGAAAAACGACATAGCTGTTCAATGTTCCAAGTGTTGGTGAGAACATTGTCATTGTAGTCCTTCAGTTGGTAGGCGCCTGGTTGGATTACTTTGGTCACCGTATAGGGTCCTTCCTATGGTGGAGAGTTTGTGTTTTTTTCATTGATTGGGTCCTCCGGAGCACGAGATCAGCGACTTCGAGGATCCTCCCCCTGATCTTCCTTTTGTGGTACCTACGAAGAGTTTGTTGGTAGTGAGCGGAGCAGATGATGGTCATCTTGTGGGCCTCCTCAAGGAGGTTGACTACATCTTGCTAAGCCTCTGTGGCTCGGTCGCGGTCGGAAGCCTTCACTCTTGGGGTGTCATGGTCGAGGTCGGAGGGCAGCACTACTTCAGCTACGTAGGCCAGGACTAAGGGTGTGAACCCTGTGGATCTGTTTGGAGTTATTCTTAGGCTCTAGAGGATTGCTGGGACCTCTGCAACCCATCGCCCAGCGTACTTGTTGACTCGGTCGAAGATGCGTGGCTTAAGTCCTTGGAGGACTATGCCATTGGCACGCTCGACCTGACTGTTAGTACATGGGTGTCCGACCGAGGCCCAGTCGATCCTAATGCCATATCCATCACTAAAGTCCAGGAACTTCTTTCAGTGAAGTTAGTCCCATGGTCAGTGATGATGCAATTAGGAACGCTAAATCGGTAGATGATGTCGAGAAAGAATTTGACCGCCACTTCTGAGCGGATGTTGGTGATGGGCTTGGCCTCTATCCACTTGGTGAGCTTGTCAACTGCTATGAGTAGGTGAGTGAAACCGCCTAGAACCTTTTTAAGGGGTCCTACCATGTCAAGGCCCCAGACCACAAATGGCCATGTGATGGGGATGGTTTGAAGCTCCTATGCCGACAAATGAGTTTATCGAGCATAGAATTGGCATCCCTCACACCTGTGGACGACCTCCTCTACATCTTGTAGTGCGATGGTCCAACAAAAACCTTGGCGAAAGGCTTTTTTGACCAGCAACCTTGGGGCCACGTGATGTTCGCAAATCCCGACATGGACCTCGAGGAGGAGCTGCTTCCCTTGGTTGATAGGGATGCACTTCATGAGTACCCTCGATGGACTCCATTTGTAGAGTTCATCACCAAGCACGACGAAGGTCTTGGCGCGTCGAGCGATCCATCGGGCTTTAGTCCTTTTGGGTGGGAGGACCTCCTCGAGGAGATAGGCGAGTAGCAGTGCTCGCCAGTCAGTTTGATCAAGTGCCAACATGGCGACGTCGGTGGGCGACGTCGTCATGGAGGCAATGGGGTCGGAGCCCCCAAGCGCTGGCTTGTTGTCAGGGTCGGAGCCTCGAGTGCCGGGTTGGCATCGGGGTGTGTCTGGATCAGACCTTCTAGGATGCGGGCAGACGGCTCATGGACATCATTGATGAAGACCCTGCTTGGAGATGGATCCCGCCTGGCGGCCAATTGTGCAAGAAAATTGGTGACATCGCTGTCCTTTCGGGGGATGTGATGCAGCTCGATCCCCTAGAATTTGTCCTTGAGCTTGCGCACCTCCTGGCAATATGCTACCATGAGAGGGCTTTTACAGGAGGACTCCTTCATGACTTGGTCAATGACCAACTCCAAGTCGTTGTGGACGTAGAGTCACGTAGCATCGATCTCGATGGCGATGCGCAGCCCATTGATGAGGGCCTCATATTCCGTGTCATTGTTTGAGGCCGAGAAATGGAGGCGGATGGCGTGGTGGAGCCTACTCCCGTCTTGGGAGATCAGAACCACTCCAGCCCTCGAGTCGGGTGCCATTATGGACCCATCAAAGTACATTGTCCAGTACTCATGGGTGACGTCCGGGGTTGGTAGCTACACCTCTATCCATTTGATGACAAAATCCGTGAGAGCCTAAGATTTAATAGCGGTACAGGGGATATACCTATTTTCATGGCCCATGAGTTCGAGTGCCCACTTGGAGATCCACCCCATGGTGTCGTGGTTGCAGATGATGTCCCCAAGTAGGTATGAAGTGACGATCATGACTTCATGGTCGGTGAAGTAGTGTAGGAGCTTCTGGGTCACCATTGGCACGGTGTATAGGAGTTTCTACACCTAGGGGTACTAGACCTTGGGGTCAGTGAGTACCTCCCCGATGAAGTATATGTGCTGCTAGACCTTAAGGTGGTGTCCCAGCTCCTCCCTTTCGACGACTAGGGCGGCGCTCACCACAAGGTTGCTTGCCACGACGTAGAGGAGGAGGGGTTTTCCCCATTCAGGAGCGACGTTAGGGACTCATTGAGGCTCTCTAGAGCCTGCTGAGCTTCTTCAGTCCAGACGAAGGCGTCCGTCTTTTTGAGGAACTTGTAGAGTGGCATCCCCATTCATCGAGCCAGGAGATGAATTGGCTCAGGGTAGCCCGACAGCCGATGAGCCTTTGTACACCCTTGACGTTGTGTATAGGGCCCATGTTGGAGATGAACATGATCTTTTGGGGTTGGCCTCGATGTCATGCTCGGACACAATGTATCCTAGCAGCTTCCCCTTTGGAACCCTGAAAACACATTTCTCGGGTTCAATCTGATGTGGAACCTTTGGAGGTTCATGAACGTTGCAGCCAAGTTTGTGATTAGGTCACAAGCTTGAGCTGTTTTGACCACTATGTCATCAACATAGATGACAATTGTTGGTTTCAGCCACTCGGCTTGATCAGGCTAATCGAGCGGGTTGATTTGGTCGGCAAAGCATTGCTACATGCACCTTTGGTAGGTTGCGCCAGCATTCTTTAGGCCGAAAGGCATGGTTACGTAGCAGTACGAACCATACGGGGTGATGAATGAGGTTGCAAGCTGATTGGACTCTTTCATCATGATCTAGTGATAGCCCGAGTAGGCATCTAGAAAGGAGAGGATCTCACAACCCGAGGTAGAGTTGACTATCTAGTCTATGCGTGGCAAAGGAAAATGATCCTTTGGACACGCTTTGTTGAGGCCAGTATAATCAATGCACATTCTCCATTTCCCGGTCTTCTTTTTAACAAGAATAGGATTTGCAAGCTAGTCGGAGTGGAATACCTCCCTAATAAATCCGGCTGCTAGGAGTTTGGCATTCTCTTCGCCTATGGCCCTATGCCTCTCGTCATCGAAGTGATGCATGTGTTGCTTAGTGGGCTTTGAGCCTAGGATGAGGCATAGTGCATGCTCGGCGACGTCCCATGGTATGCCCGGCATGTCGGATGGCTTCCAAGCGAAGACATCATGATTGGTGCGTAGGAAGTCGACGAGCTCACATTCCTATTTGGCTGAGAGCTAGGTCCTAATCCGCACCATCTTGGTTAGGTTAGTGGGGTCGATCCCCACTACCTTGGTTTCCTCGGGCGGGCAGAAGGCCATCGAGGAGGTTGGTTCGTTGAAGTCTGGGACTACTATGGTCGATGACTCCTAGAGCCACAAGAGCTCAGACGAGTTGATGACCACGGTGGCAAGCTCGAAATGCTCGTGGTTGCACATGAAGGCATGCGAGAAGGCACTGCTCACAGTGATGACGTCGTTTGGTCCCAACACCTTTAGCTTGAGGTAGGTGTAGGTTGGGATTGCCATGAATTTGGCATAGTATGGACGCCCTAAGATGGCATGGTAGGACCTTGGGAAGTCCACCACTTCGAAGGTGATGACCTTCATGCGGAAGTTGGCTCAGTTGCCAAATGTGATGGTGTGATGGGTAGGTTGATCTGCCTGAGTAGGTATGCCTACGCTCCTGGGATCACCCCATGGAAGGGAGAGCTCGCTGGGCAAAGTTCCGACCAGGGGATGCACATGGCGTCGAGGGTATCGACATGGAGGATGTTGAGGCCACTACCTTTGTCCATCAGCACCTTGGTGAGGCTCTTCTTGTAGATGATGGGGTCGACGACGAGTAGGTAGCATTCAGGTCTCACGACATGGGAGGGATGGTCCCTCTGATCGAAGGTGATCAGAGATTCCGGCCAGCTAATGAAGGAGGGGATAGCCGTCTTGGTTGCGCATGCCTCCCTATAGCATACCTTGTGCTGGCGCTTGGAGCAGATGGCCTCGGATCCACCAAAGATCATGATGCATTCCTCGGGGTCAGGGAAGTTGTCCCCGTCCTTGCCTACCGCGCCTCCTTTCTTGGCTGCCACCTCTTTGCCATCTCCTTCTTTTGGCCTGCTGGCCTATCATAGGAAACGTTTGAGGAGCTCATAGTCCTTGTAGAGGTGTTTGATGGGTTACACATGGTTGGTGCATGGGCTATCCATGAGCTTGTTGAAGTGGTCAGGCAGGCCCTACTGGGGCTGTTTGCCCGCGCGATCAGCTACGGCGACCAAAGCGGTGTTGTTCGGTCGGCACTGATCCTTTTTGTTCTTCTTGCCCCTCTGTGTGGAGGGGCCCTTGTCTTGGTCCCCATGCTTGGCCTTACCTTTGTCCTGGCATCCATTGAAGATCACTCCGATAGCCTCCTCGTCGTAGGCATGGTTGGTGGCGACATCAAGCAGGTCGCGAATGGTATGGGGCTTCAGGCAGCCAAGCTTGTGGATCAGGGACTCGCAGGTCGTCCTAGAGAGGAATGAGCTGATGACATCCACATCGACGACATCAGGGAGGGAATTGCATCATTGGGAGAACCTACAGATGTAATCCCATAGGGAATCACTAGGCTCCTACTAGCAACTCTTAAGGTCTCAGGAATTAACAGGGCGGACATACGTCCCTAGAAATTTTTGACGAAGACCCTCTTGAGGTTCGCCCAGTCACGGATGCTGTCGTGCGGGAGGAATTCAAGCCACGCCCGAACATGTTCCCCCACGCAGATGGGGAGATACTGAATGATGAAAAGGTCATCATCCACCCCTCTACCTCGGTAGGCGAGCTAGAAATAATCGAGCCAAATACTAGGGTTCGTCTCCCCAGTGTACTTGGCGATGTTGGTGGGTAGTCGGAAGCGCTGTGGGAACGACGCTCTCCAAATACGCCAGCCAAAGTCCCGTGGTCCAGGGCCCTCAGGGCTAGGACTCCGATCGTCTGGCCAGTGTCTATGCCTGGGGCACGTTTCACCGCTCCCCTCGATGGTTCGACCAGGACCCATGTCGCCTACCGCCATCACCGCTCGGTGGATGTCATCATCATGCTGGGCCTG
Organism: Miscanthus floridulus; assembly: GCF_019320115.1. Taxonomy (NCBI): domain Eukaryota; kingdom Viridiplantae; phylum Streptophyta; class Magnoliopsida; order Poales; family Poaceae; genus Miscanthus; species Miscanthus floridulus. Next base: position 77,194,767 of record NC_089589.1, read on the forward strand.
ATGCCAGTTGCTGATGACGCTACGAGCATCCTGGTGTGGACCAAGTCATTCATGTGCCAACGGTCGGTGTGGGGCAGGGGCTATGTCAGACCATGGTGCAGCCACGGCCTCCTGAGCCATGCTTGGTGGCTATAGCGGTAAGTGGATGGAGTGATCCATTTGCTACATCCCCACTCCCCCAGTGGGGACAGACGATGCGAGTTAGAGTCATGATGCAGAGCTTTCCGCCTGTTGAACGGCAGCGGCTTCTACCAGCGCCCGGAGGTTTTGGTAGACCGCCCGCTCCTAGGGGTCGACGGGCTCGGGAACACCACATAGAAGCATTGCCATAGCGGCGATGTTCTGACTAGCCTAAGCAAACTGTGGGGGGTCGTTCCCCTCGTTCATGATGTCGCACTGGACCTGGCGGGCGTGACCTCAAGCGCCACTCGCCGGGTCTCACGCATGGGGCGCAACGTGCTGCACCGAGTGCGCCGGCGCAGGCGGCAGCTAGTTCTACCGCCATTGTCGTAGCTCCTCGGTGTGCTCTTGTGCAAGCGCGAGGCCCCCCACTCATGGGTCCAGAGGGGTGTGAGTCTGCATAGACTCCGCAACCACCGGCGGCTACCCCGAAGCATCCGCCATAGCGCACTCTCGGGGCAGATGGTTGCTAGGTGCCATGTCGCCGATGCTGGAGCCGTCGCTCTCAACCTCGTCATCTAGGAGTTCATGAAAAGTAGTGGGAGCATAGCTCGCCATTCCCACAAATTCAGATGTGAGAGGGGGCAGCATCAGCGTCCTTCAGAGCCTCTGAGTGCATGCATCCATGGGGACATGAGGTCGTAGGGGAACCAGTCGTACGGTGTTTGCGGTGCAAACAATATGGTCCCTCCGGATAATCAGCGGGAGAGAGTAAATAGAGAGTAAATAACAATATGCACATTACTCATAGCGAGGTTTGAGGAGTGAGTTTGCTTGGAATGAAGCGCTGGCGCCTCATCGTTGAAGTCATCGTGAGTCCTAGAGCCGATGGAGGGTGCCCCTCCGACGGGCGTTGGAACAAGTGCCTCCTCGCAGAGGTGTAGTACGCCGAGCCGGTCGGCGACAAAGTCTAGGCTTCCAAAGAGGAAGGCCTAGGACGGATCGAAGATGGGTGGAACCCACATCCCAATAGGTGGGAGTACGGGAAACTCTAGTGAGCCGAAGCGAATCATATCGCTTGAGCCTACCATGGCGAAGGTGGCAGAAAAGTGGGCCATCCGATGACCAAAAAGTGTGAACATACAACATCTTCCCCACGGATGGCGCCAACTATCGGTGCAGAAAGTGACCAACACATAAATATTTGTAGTTTTTCCATACATTGTGATCGGATGTGGCCTAGCACTCAATGACATAGGGTTTATACTAGTTCAGGCAACGTGCCCTACGTCTAGTTTGAGTCAGTCGGTGACTTTATTCCTGAGCCTAGGTGCTCGAAGTTTACAGTGGGGTTACAAATAAGAAGGAGAAAGATGTGGGCATACAAGAGGTCCGGTCGAACTCTGGTCTGAAGGGCCGAGAGTGATGGGAGCCCCGTTATGTGCTAAGTGTTCAAGCGTGTGCTTGTGGTTTGAACCTGGTGGTTTTGTTTTTGTGTACTAGTGAACTGATCGATCTTTTTGTTGGGAGAGAGCGTATCCCCTTTTATAGATGAAGGGGATGGCTTTACAAGTGAGAGGGAGAGAGTACGTATGCTAGTAAGTCTTGTTGGCCACACTGGCGGGTACAAGATGATGGTAGGTGCCCATAATACTGTTTAATGTCAGATGCATGTGGAAGGTTGTGTCGTCTTCTTTTGGTATGGCAGACGTCGGTGCCTGCCATACTATTGATGTCGAGAGGCATGCAAGGGTTTTACCATGTTTGCCTAGTACGGTAAATGTCGGCGCCCACAATACTATTGATGCCTTAGGGGCACGTGGGGGGAGCCTTACCGTATTTGTCTGGTATGGGAGTTGATGGAGCCCACAACACTGTAGGGGAAAATGTCGACGCCTACAACATTGCTTCGGTTCTATCATGCCAGGGAGGTTGCAGGGTACTGTCCTGTAGGTGTATAGGGTATGGTCCTAGGTATTCGGTTGACTTGAGTGCCCTGCCTTACTTTCTTCGTCTGTTTCCTGGTCCTTATCGAGCGGGCGTCCCCGATCGGTCGGTCCCAATCGGCTCTGATTGCGCCAGTCAGAGATGAGCTATAAGTAGGGGTTCATTGCATTCCTAGTCGGAGAAGTGGGTCGGAGTCGAAAGTGGTGTTTTGGCTAGGCCTTCTGGTCGGAGAGGCCGTTCGGAGGTGGAATGGTGATGGAGGCGAGCGTTGTTCCTCCTTTGTGAGGCCTTCTGGTTGGAGAGGCGGGTCAGAGTCGGAAGCGGGCACCGTTCCTCCTCTTCCAGGCCTTCCGGTCGGAGAGTGAGTTTGTGCAATCTCCACCCAAACACCATAATGCACATATCTATCTTTATCCATTTTTGTGAGGCGTATCTCAGAGTCCTTTCCCACTTCAACCTCTTCCATCATCTGTTCTGGCTGAAGAAGAAGGGTGGTGGTGGTTCCAAGATGGTCGATGGTGTTTGTCTACAACTCCATGACGGGATGGCTGGCGAGTACCTTACTATACTACTGAACACGCGCTAGATGATTCTACTTGAAGTAGAGCTAGCATGCCATCCGTTGCGACATTGACCATGTCCTGGAGAGCCAGAGGAGCTGGTCGGAGAAGCCGAGTAGTGCTCACATGGAGCAAGTGAAGGAGCTCCTCGGCTTGATAAAGGGTGTGAAGGCCAACGATGGACTGGTTGCTGCAAACTTCATAGTGTGCCGCATCCAGCCCTGTAAGGAGAGGGCCCACGTGGGCTATGACTTCAAGGGGGACACCGATGACACCTAGGAGAGGGCAGAGATGCTGTCGAGGGATGATGTGCTAGAGCGAGCCGCAGAGCTATTCACTCCATTTGCCTCGTTCAGTGTGTCAGGGTAGACCAGGCCCTTCAACTCTACCAACCCGCCTCCTCAGGTAAGCATCCCAATTGTCTTGTTCGTGATGCTTTTGATTCTCTACCATTGCCGAGCAGTGTGCTAATTCACTTGTGGAAAGATCCATTCGTAGGACCAAGCGGTGTACTTCTCGGGAGTGCCAAGGGGCGATTAGCCACAGGTGGTAGATGCCCGGCCACTAGCTTAGCCTAAGGAAGGAGCCGTCAGTGCCTTGTTGGAGTCCGAAGGCGTGGACATTGGTTGGATGGAGAGTCCTCCCCCGGTTTTAGAGAAAGTTTGGGGGAAGAGGGCAGAGGCAGATGAGCCAGCCCGGAAGTAGAGGAAGACTGCTAGTGCTGCCCCCCCGCAAGCCGGGTGGCATCTCTCTTGGTGGTGACCATACCACTCGGACGTAGAGCGTGGCGATGTTCGAGTGGTCGGATGATGACAAGGCTCCTCTAGCCCCTCCTCTGAGTGCCAAAGCGCCTCTATGCAGCACGCGCGCGGAGGAGCAACTGAAGGGAGGGGAGGGAGTCCCTGAACAATCGGTGAAAGGAGTACCCGAGCAGCAGGCGAGGGGAGTCCATGAACAATAGGCGGAGGAGAGGCCAATGGTGAAGACCATGAGGCCTCCACCCCAGGGTGCGCAAGTTGACCCTAGGGCCACACCTAGGGGCTCTAGAAGGCAACGCCAGTTCAGAAAAGTGTACCGGTAGGCCGACACGTAAGTACCCTTGCCTCAGAGTTGTTTTGTTGTTGGATTTCTTGTCATAGTGGCGACTAACAGGCAAATCTGATGTAGAGCGAAGTGTATGGAATATCTAACCCTGCCCGTCCATATTGATGAGTAGCCGAGGCTAGTCTCGGGGCGGATGCAATGCTGGTAGACCCCATCCTAGTGTCCCCGGGTGCTCGGCGGCTAGCGGAGGAGTCAACCGCCACTGCTGATGTACTTGGCGATGATGAATGGTTGGCGGCGATGACGGATGGTTCGGCGGTGATGCTTGCAGCAGCGGCAGAAACCGCGGGTCTTTGGAGGCGGCAGCTGGAGTTGCGGATGCCACGCTGGAGTCTGCGACGGATAAGCCGATGGCGTTCGAGGAGCAAACGATGCTCCCTGAGTCGTCAGAGGGCGTAGTCAGACATGCTGTTCGGCCATCGAGCTTCTAGGTGGTGCCTCCAACTATGGAGGAGGACGAAGTGGAAGAGGTTGAGCGTGAGGAATCACGACCTCAAGTTGTCCAAATCCTCCGCAAGCGGGTTGACAAAGTGGTGGTTGTTGAAGAGGAGGACACCATCAGGGAGCTCAGGAGGTTGGAGTCTGCCCTTTTCAGACTAGTGAAGTAGATCAAGGTTAGTACTGCATCTGCACTGTTCATCTTTGATGTTGGAGATTGTTCTTCTTCATAATCTTGGCGCTTTTGCAGGGTATTGCTTGGACCGCCAAACAACGACGACAACTGATCAAGAGGATGGAGGCCTTTGCCGAGGAGAATGAAAAGCTCAAGGAGGTGATGAAGCTTATGGAGAAGAACGTGCAGAGGGCCCAGCGAGAGCGAGACCTTGCTATGTCCAACACGTGGGACCTGGAGTACCAGAAGGGCATCCTATCCGAACTGCTGGCGACCGTGTCCAAGCAACTATGGGGCAAGTTCGAGAAGCTTGCCACCGTCTCTAAGCAAGTGATGAGTCTTTCTACATAGCTAGAGCAGAAGTCTGAGTAGCTCAGGATCATCTCTGAGCAGAGAAAAGGTATGGCATTTTGGCGATTATGCTTTGCAATGTTGAAAGTCATATTGTTGCTGACCATCGTTGTGCTTGTAGAGCAAGGGGCAAAGCTCGGCCAGCTATGCCAAACCATTAGGCAACTCAAAGAGGAGAAGGCGAAGGAGATAGGGCGAGCGAAGAAGCTGGCCGAGGAGCTAAAAGGTGAGTACTTCATGGTCGGAGTTATTGTTGGAGTAATTTCTTGGCTTGATGGATCCTTGTGATGCCTATAGACTACCGTCGGAGGGTTAAGGCACAGTTCGATGTGCTGGAGCAGGAGGCCAGGACCTAGAGGAACAAGTTCGACACCGTTGTTGCCAGAGTCAAATCGGTGCTCAATTGCATCACCTAGAGGTGGCTCCTTAGCCCAATGGTAGGCCACCGCATCTGGACCCCATCATCGAAAGGTGCAAGGTGGCATGGGAGAACTTCAAGAGCTTCAACCACGACACCATCAACACCACCATTACACACGCCCTGGTGGTGGTCTAGTCCCATTACCCTACCATTGACCATCAAGCAATAGGGGCCGGATTCGCTAGAGGAACAGGCGGGATGGAGCACCAGCAGCTGGAAGATGAGGTGGAAGACGCGGCAAAGAAGCTAGTTGGTGACATCGACCTGTTTGACGAGATGGACGGCGATGGCGAAGCCTGATGATCTACTTGGAGGAAAATCTATAATAACTGGAGAGAGTAGTTAAAAATACACAAGGGTACAGATAGACATTTGTTTATTTAAATGTTGTAAAGTGACATGTGCATGTTTATGCAATTTGCCTATTTTCGTTGAACAATCATTGTGGTGTTAACCCTAATGCAATTATACGTAGTATAAGTAGCGTCCGAGCAGTTAGTTTGTCACTGAACCCTTTGGCCTTGGCTAGCCCATAGTCCATAACGTCGAGCGTAGAGTCCGTGCACGTGTAGAAGGAATAGGCGTGACCAAGGAACCACAGCCGACCACCCATAACGAAGAGCGCAAGGCCGATCAAAGACTGGGTCTTCTCCATAGAAAACAGAGCAGAACGTGTGCTGCTTGGTAGTTGGCGAATTCACTTAGAGATATATGTAGTATAAGTGGTGTCTAAGCAGTTAGTTCTTTACTGAGCTCTTGGCCTTGGCTAGCCCATAGTCCATAACATCGACCGTGGAGCCCGTGCATGTGTAGGAGGAATAGGTGTGACCAAGGAACCGTAGCCAACCACCCATAACACAGAGTGTGGATCCCATAGCACCTGTAGGAAGAGATTGGAGACTGGGTCTTTTCCATAGAGCAAAGAATAGAGCGTGTGCTGCTCGGTGGTCGGTGAAATATTTTGGAGATATGGAGAAATGTGGCGGAGTGTTTATGGAGATCACATATTGGAGTTCGTTAAGGAGTAACTTAGAGCTCAGCGACCATAAGTGGAGATTACATCACAATGGAGAAATAATGGAGACAAATTATGGCGACCAAAACTTTATTCATCATGGAGTGGAGAATACATATCTAGAGCGTTTCAAGGATAGAAACATATAAGGTGCTCGATGTGCCATGAATTGGGGATATCGATTCCGTCCAAGTCACATAGCCGATAAGAACCTAGGCGGGTAACCTCTTTGACGGTGTAAGGCCCTTCCCAGGGGTAGGAGAGCTTGTGCATCCCTTCGGTTTTTTGCTTTCTACGGAGAACAAGGTCACCGACAGCAAATGAATGACCTTTGATGTTGCGGTTGTAGTATCTCTGCAAGCCTTCTAGATATTTGGCTATGCGGACGCAGGTAATCAGGAGTTCCTCCTTGGTGCTCTCAACGTCCTCTATCCAAACAGCTACGGCTTGCTCTTCATCATAATGTTCCATCCTAGGTGCTCGGAAGGTAATGTCCACTAGTAGTATGGCTTCTACGCCATAGACCAAGAAATATGGAGACACACCGGTGCTGCGACTAGCTTGAGTGCGTAGTCCCCAAACCATAGCTGGTAGCTCTTTGAGCCATCTGCCTGGATGCTTTTCTTCTTTCTGATACAATCTCTTTTTGAGGGCATCAAGGATCATGTCATTTGCCCGTTCGTCCTATCCATTGGCTCTAGGATGGAGATGCATCGGTCTTCTATATCTCAAAAATGATGACTAGTAATTGTAGTTCTGAGGTCGGTGATAATGCTGTTCGAGGGACCGAATCTATGGATGATATCTTCAAAGAGCTCGACTGTTTTCTTTGCAGTGGCCGAAACAAGCGGTTTGTATTCGATCCACTTGGAGAACTTATCAATGGCGATGTACACATACCAGAAACCACCTAGCGCTGGCTTGAAAGGCCCGATGATGTCCAGTCCCTAGCATGAGAAGGGCCAGGAAGCTGGGATGGTCTACAGTTCTTGTGCCGGCATTTGTATTTGCTTGGTGAAAAATTGGCATCCTTCGCAACGTCGGACGAGGTCTTCTACATTGGAGATGGTCGTGGGCTAGTAAAAACTTGCTCAGAAAGCTTTGCCAACCAGGTTTCTCGAGGCCATGTGGTTGCCATAGGAACTAGAGTGAATTTCAAGATGTAGTTTCACTCCCTCTCTTGGGTGATGCATATCTGCAGTATCCCTTCCTTGGCACTTTTCCTCATCAAGTTGCCATCCACCAGCACATAATGCTTGCTTTGACAGATTAGGCATTCAGTTTCAGTCTTGTCGGTGGGTACTTTAGCACTAGTGAGGTACTTGATGAACTGTTCCCTCCAATCGATGGCCGACGAAGGTACTATAAGTACTAGCTACTCGGTGGGGGAATTTGTTGCACTTCCTTCTCTTCCTTAATGGATGGCACCAAAAGATCTTGAACGAAGACCCTAGGTGGAATGACAGCACAAGAAGAGCCTATCTTCGATAGGTGGTCGGCGAGCTAATTTTGATCTCGTATCACATGGTGGTACTCAATACCATAGAATTTTCCTTCAAGCTTCCTGATTTCGGCGCAGTATGTGTCCATCTTTTCACTGGAGTAGGACCAGTCTTTGTTGAGCTGGTTGATGACCAGCGAGGAGTCCTTGTATACCATTAGGCATTTGACGCCGAGCTCAATGGCTATACGGAGTCCGTGGAGACATGCTTTGTATTCGGCGGCGTTGTTGGAGGCCAGAAAATGTATTCGGAGAACGTATCGGAGCTTATCCATGGTTGGCGTAATGAACAGAATAGCCTCACAACACTGTTGATGTTGAGAGCGCTGTCGAAGTGCAGGCAAGTAGCGGCGATGGGCTCTTGAATCTTGGTCCACTCAGCGATGAAATTAGCGAGCGCTTGTGAGTTGATGGTAGGCCTGCTTCTGAATTCGATGGAGTAAGTGTCGAGCTCAACAACACACTTGATGATGCGGTCGTTGGCCTCTTTGTTGTGGAGAATGTCCCCTAGAGGGAACTCGGTAACCATGGCGATCTTGTAGTGCTCGAAGTAATGGCGGAGCTTCCGTGACGTGATCAGAATAGCATATAGTAGTTTCTAAACTTGAGGATAATAAGTTTTGGGCTTATTAAGGTCCTCGCTGATGAAGTAAACCGGACATTGCACCTTATAGGCGTGCTCGGCCTCCTCATGTTTGACAATGATAGTTGTGCTAACGACGTGAGAAGTGGCGGTGGTGTAGATCAGTAGAGTTTCATCTGGTCGAGGCGCCATCATGATCAAAGGCTTTGTTAAGAACAACTTGAGCTGCTCAAAAGTTGTATTTGCCTCCTCTAACCAGGAAAAATGCTCTGAGGCCTTGAGGAGTTTGAAGAACGGTAGTCCTTTTTCGCTGAGGCGAGATATGAAGTGGCTTAGAGCAGCCATGCAGCCCGTAAGCTTCTGAATATCCTTGATGGACGTTGGTTGTTTCATGTTGGTGATGGCGAAGACCTTGTTACGGTTGGGTTCGATGCCGCAAGCACTGACAATGTAGCCCAGGAGTATTCCAGATGGAACCCCAAAGATGCACTTTGAAGGGTTGAGCTTCCATCGGTACCTTTTCAGGTTGGTGAATGTTTCTTTGAGGTCGGCGACGAGATTCTCGATGGTCTTGGACTTGATGACCATGTCGTCGATGTAAGCTTTGATGTTGTGGCCTATCTGTTGATCGAGACACATCTGGATGGCCCTTTGGTAGGTCGCCCTGGCGGTCTTGAGTCCAAAGGACATGGTGGTATAGCAGTACACACTGAAAGGCATGATGAACGACGTCTTGATCTTGTCTTCTTCCTTTAGGGAGATCTAGTGATAGTTGAAGTAACAGTTGAGGAAGGAGAGCAGCTCACAATCGGCGGTGGAGTCTACAACCTCTTCTATCTGGGGCAGACTAAAGGGGTCTTTAGGGTAGTGTTTGTTAAGATTAGTGTAATCAACACACATTCTCTATTCTTTATTCTTTTTTTGAATGAGAACAGGGTTCGCTAACCACTCAGGATGATACACTTCTTTTATGAATCCGATAGCTAGGAGTCCTTTTATTTCTACCCTAATAGCCTCCTTGTCTGTTGTGAATCATCAGAGTTTTTTCTTGATTGGTTTGGAGGCCGACAAGACATTCAAGGAGTGCTCGATCTTCTCCCGTGGTACCCCCGGCATGTCTATAGGTTTCCAAGCAAACATGTCAGCGTTGGCACGTAGGAAGGAGACAATCATGCTTTCCTATTTGGGGTCGAGGTGAGCCCCAATCTTCACTGTCTTGGAGGGTCATCGAGGCCGAGGGCAACCTCCTTGGTTTCTTTGGACTTAGCGGAGGCATGAGGAGGCTCCAGTGATGGGATCTCCAGGTCATCGGCGGGCATTGTCTTGGCATTGGTGACCACACTGGCCATCTAGATGGAGAGGTCAGTGGCTTTGGTGAGGGCGAGACTCTCTGTCTTGCAGGCGTAGGCGATGGAGAGGTTGGCCCACAGGGCCAGGACTCCTACAGATGAAGGCATCTTCAACACCAGATAAGCCTAGTGCGGTACAACCATGAACTTGGCCAGAGCTAGTCGACCAAGTATGGTGTGATAGGTGGTGTTGAAGTCGGCAACATAGAAGTTGATGTGCTCGACATGGTAGTTGCTTGTTGTGCCAAATTGTACTGGTAGGGTGATCTCTCCAAGTGGTTTGGATGCCCTGCCAGGTACCACACCCCAGAAGGAGGAGACGAAGGGTGTGAGATCTATTATCTTGAGGCCCAGCTCCTTTAGGGCTCCGGCAAAGAGGAGGTTCAGAGCACTCCCACCGTCGACGAGCACTTTTCTGAAAAGCACTTTCTAGATGGTTGCATCAAGGATGAGTGGGAAACGCCCTATGTAGGGGATGTCTGCCCACTGGTCGGCCCTGCTAAAGGTGATAGGGACCTCGGACCAAGGGCGATAGCTAGGGTTGGTGGCGGTGTCTTCTGCAGTGACGGTGAGCACCCGGTGGGTGGTGAGCATCCATTCTCTTCTGCTCTCGGTGGAGGTGAGGCCCCCAAAGATGGTGGCGACCACCTTGTCGTGAGCCTGGAAGGCATTGTTGTTCCCCTAGGTGGTCGGTGGCCTCTGGCTCTGTTGTTGTTGTCATCGTCTGGCTTTTTTGGCCTAGAATTCCTTAGCCAAGCCAAGACAGTCCTTCATCTTATGCTTGGCATTCTTGTGGAGAGGGCATAGGCCGTCGAGGATCTTCTTGTACTGCTCATTGTAGTTGTGCTTGGCTCGAGGTTCTTCGATGATGGCGACGATGTGGTCTGGTTGGTGGCAGCGATATTGACCAGACTTAGATCCTTCTAGCCAATCACAGCCACTATCCCGATGGTGACCGCAGTCATCGTAGCGGCGGTCACTGTGGCACCAGTCATCGAGGTTATCGTCACTACGGTGAGCTGGACGATGAGTGCCCATGTCCTCATTGAAGCGCACCTTGGTTTCCTCAGCGTCGGCATACTAGTTGGCGGTCGTAATCATCTTGCCAATCCCCGTGGGTAGCTTGTGGTTGATCTTTGAGCAGAGATCACGGTGATGGAGTCCTCGAACGAAGGCGGTGATGACCTCAGCTTCCATGATGTTGGGAATAGAATTCCTCATCTCAGAAAAGCATCGGATGTAGCTACGGAGGAACTCGGACAGCTTCTGGTAGATGCGGTTCAGATCATGCTTGGTGCCCGGCCAAGTACACATAGCCATATAGTTATCGGTGAACACCTTTTTGAGCTCTTCCTAGGATCCGATGGAGTCCAGGGCAAGGCTTGTGAACCAGTTCATGGTGGTTGGCATGAGCATGATGGGAAGATAATTTGCCATGACACTAGTGTGTCCTCCGATGGCATGGACAATAGTGGCGTAAGCCTATAACTACTGTGTGGGGTTCATCCTCCCCTCGTATGGCTCGACCCTAGTAATTTTGAAATCACAGGGCCCCTGGAGTGTTCGGAGTGCCCTCGTGAAAGTTGGGGGCCCTTTGGGGTTGTCGGTGCCATGATCTATAGCGTTGTCGGCGTTGAGCGGCTCGAGAGCTGAGTTTGGGTTACTATACTCTATCTCATACTCTTGGTGGCAGCATAGTTCTTCTTTATGGCGATCGAAGCGGCGCTCATCGATATGTCGTCATGCGTCTTAGAGATTATTGAGGTGCACTCGGATGTCCTGGTTAACCTCCTTGTCGTGTTGGTGAAGGTGTTCGATGCGGTTGCCCCTAGCTCCCCTTCGAGGAGTTACCTATTATCATGGTGCTGGTCGGTGAAGCGACTTGGGTGGTGATCAGATCTTGGCGTGACTGATCGGCGAATTGAGCTTGTAGAGTATGAAGGTCTCTGATCCTGGCGGATCTTGTTGACCTGGCAGTGCGCCGCTTTAAGCATGACAACGACCTTGGCGACCTCTAGTGTCTACGAGAGCTAGGCGAACTCATTGGCAGCCATGGCTAGGTTGGCACTTGGGGTCTTATAGATGTCGTGTCCGTCAACATGGACAAACTCATCGTCGAGGTTGCGATGGAGTTGGTATGGCCTTCCTTGCGAGTCAAGCTAAGCCTCGGCCATCACAAGGGTAGCCTCGTTTGCTCTGCACTACGCACGATTGACGTTCCTATTGACGCGGGTGGCACGGTCCTCCTTGGTTTCCCCTTCCCACAGGCTATTGATGCTGACGTTGACGATTGCGCCACCACAAAAAGGATGAAGAGGAAGTTGTTCGGCGGTGGTCTTGGCGACAGTCTCCATAGAGCCCTAGGACTCGGAGTCTGGATTCTCCTCCAAGATAGTTTGGAGGGATGTTCCAGGGCATCGGCCGATGTGTAGCATGTTGATGCCGGTGGGAGCTGGTCAGTGATCTGGTCAGTGAGAGGATGGACATCTCCAACCTGGACGATGAATTTGCCCTATAGGGCATCTTAGTAGGCGGCAGTGACATTGGTGAGCCCAAAGGGCAAAGTCACAACCCCCGGAGTTTCCTGAGCAGCCTCCGACAGATCTGGATTGGAGGGTGGTCGGCGCTGAACTAGAGTGTCCAGAGTCGATTATGCAATGGAGAGGCAATCGGTGAGCTTCTGACCAACCTGATCGATGGATGCGATCAGATCATCGTTCTTGATTTGCCTCCTCTGGTAGCATGGAAGCGGGTGGTGAGTTGTCGATGAAGGTGACCTTGGAGGCGGTTCTGAGATCGGATCTGTAGTCGTAGGTGTTGGGGTGATTGGCGCATAATAGATCTACACCGGCTCGATGAGATCTCTGACTCCGTCAGTGTTGATGATCCAAGAGATCGATCTGACCATGAAGATGTGGCCAGGCTATGGGAGGGACAAAGATGTGGCCGGGCTATGACCATCTTGTTCGATATAGAAACAACACGCACACCCCGACCTAGCACACCAACTATCGATAGAATATCATCGGCAGTCCTCCGAGGGGTATCCCACGAAGGTAGATTGATCGGCAGAGATACGTGTAATCGAGAACAAGAAGGCAACAGAGACACATGAGTTAGACAAGTTTAGGCCGTCAGTATGACATAATACCCTACTCCAGTGGTCTGTTGGATTGTATTGGCTATCATATGTATTGCGTGAGTTTGGAGGGGGTCCTTGCACGCCTTATATAGTTCAGGGGGCAGGGTTACAAGTCGGATAGATCTGAGAGATAACCAGAAAGTAATAACAGATTACAGGAATCATGGGATCATACGTATCCTAACAGATCTCGTAGTATCTTCAGGATATCTTCTCGGTGTCTTGCGGGAGGCGCCGAGCAGCGTCTTGCCCTGCAAGGCTTCATGTAGTGGGCTAGGCCGCCCTTAGGGGCGCAGCCCATGTGGTCTACCGTAGGTATCTGGGGTCGTACCCCCATAGGTTGGCCAAGGGGATTGGGGAAGGTGACATTGGACTTTGGGGATGTGCTCACCATGTCAAGGAGGGTCTCCAACTATAGCAGCTTGTGCCAGAATGGCTTGGGGAGTATATTAATCTTCGAGCTCCTCCATGGCTTGAGCTTGAAGAAGATGGAGCTTGGCGTTGCCTCCTTCATCTCCATCGAGGTTGACGGCGTGGGGAAGCAGCAGCTCGCCGGTGATGACCTCCAGCAGTTGTTGGGCACCATCCTCCTCTTCCTCTTCTTCTTGCTCCTCCTCTTCCTCTCCTCTTCTCCCTTCCCTTCTTTCTTTCCTTTCACGGTTGCGGAATGTGAGAAATGAGAGAGATGGAGGGGGAGGGCTGGTGGTGGTGTGGTTTTGTGTGAGTGATGTGCTGACATGCGGGCCCGGGTGGGGTGTGTGTGACAACGCAACACTGTGCATGGGATAGGTGTCGACTGACATTGACGGATAGTCCGCCACATGTGACAGACAATCCGCTAGTGCCCGACCATATTTGACTAGCTACGCAAGGGTTTTGGCGGACACTCCGCCGTGACAGCAGACACTCCGTCAGTGCATGGGCTGGCCAAGATTATCCTAAGTCTATGATATGTCCCGACGGGTTGTCCGGTGGTGATGCTGGACGATCCACAAAACTGGCAGTGCTCGGTTTTGGGTTGGCCTAGGCATAAGCCAGATCCTAATTTGGATTAGAGATGCACACTTGGATGGTCAGAGATTACTACCTATATTGTAAAGGTTTTCGGGTAGTTACACAACCCATCATGGATCGTTGATTGCTTATGCTTGTTTTACATACCTTGCTTGTTATTTTTCCTTCTTTGTGTTTCCTTGCTTGTCGGCGCTAGACCGCATAGGATAGAAGCCATGAGAGAAACCAATGGAGTCCATAAGACAGGAACATGAGACACGGGAATCAAAGAAGGATATAATCGTCAGCGAATGGAGGCAAGTCCTAACACCCACCTACTCCTGCCCTCTACACCACATGCCACCCCATAACCACTTCCACCACCACCATACACTGCTAACCTCCACCATAAATCCTCCACCATCCATCTCCACTAAAGAAATAACCCAACCTATACCACTTGGAACCCCTTATGAATTAATGAAACTATAATTATGAACTTGATCATGATAATATGATAAGGTAATGGTTACCTTAATGTGATATGAGTATTATGAACTTGAGAATATTAACTATGAAACTTAAATAGTAAAATTTGACTAAACCCTAACATTGGATGAGTGGGGGTAATTTATGGAGGTAAATTACCTTGGTAGGAATACCTGTAGAGCATTCCTGTGAGAGATACTCGCCTCGGTCACATAAGGTCTGGTTCATAGCCCCTCTCACATAGTGAGATATTATGTACAACCACATGTCTATAGGGGTAGACTTGATCTCACACCCCGATAGATTAAAATATGTATACTTTCTACTAGGAGGCCGGTGTTGGCAACGGAATATAGGAGCCGACATGAGGGATAGGTTTTCTTCCGTGGTCCGGTTGGCGTGGATGCTATATGATCTTCCACGTTAAGCTTTTGGTTTTTGGCCGCGTTCGAGCCCTTGATTTTCTTGGCCATGTTCGAGCCATGTTTTCTTTTGTGATGATTTGGTATCATCATGTTGGGGGGATTTGGTATCTTTCCGGTTTTGTGTTTCCAACCCCTGAGAAGCCATAGTAGAGTTATATGGATATCTAAGGAGGTGTCCAATTGGGTATGGGATCTCGTTAGACCTGTATAAGGCTTGACGATGGTGTTGGACTGTGTCTATCTTTTGGAGAAATTTGTACACCTCTACAAAGTTTATTAAATCTATTCGAATATCGATGTCCTTGGAATGGGCAAATTCTAGGATGGGATAATATGATTAGACTTCCACAACTGTGATAATATGGTAAGATATGTTTAACTAATTTGGTATTATAATGAACAACAGTAACTGTTGAGAATGGTAATACTCTACTAGGGTCCAACCTATAATTATTACTGCTTCACCCTACTACTTTCACCTCAACCACCATAACCACCTCCACATATGGCCTTCCCTTTCCACCTAAACTCCACTCAAAGTTTAGGGCTTGCTGAGTACTTTATGTACTCAACCCTCCTCCATTCTATGTTTTTAGGCGAGAAGCTACAGGAGTACCTACCTGGATGGAACTTTTGGAGCTACGCAAGGATTGGATACTCGGAGTATGCTCGAAGATGGAACCATACGAGAGAGCTATGCTAGGATTACGATGATTGGAACATAGGAGTGCGCTTAAGGAATAAGTCTAGGGTTACCTTCGCACTCCAAGTTGCCTGTAGGAATGGAGTCATGTTGACATAGGACCGCTGTCTTAGAACTCTGATATATGATATAAGGCCAGTTGCCCAAGCTATATAAACCTGAACCATGTATCATATCAAGTTGTGCGTATCAGCTACTGATCTAGGCACTAATACATGATGCATAGAGGACCCTAGAATTAGGGGCCTAAGAGAGACCTTGTTGTGAAGACTGAACAAATGTGAGCTCTTGAGAAAGTGCTTGAGATGGCTAAAAAGAAAATCAAAGAGGAGGAAACGAGCAGGAAAGCAGCCGAGGCAGCGTCTATGAAGGACAAAAATGATTTTCACACCTACCGTAAGAGGAAGTCTGATGACAAGAAACAATTTGCTGCGGACGCGCAGAAGATTGCGGATATTTACCTTGGCTTAATCCATAGTGTAGTCGCCGAGATAGAGGTGCCAAGGGAGACTACCATCCCCAGCTTTATGCCTTGGATTGCCAATGAATGAGTCATATGGACTATGGGCCGCGACCATGCCTCTATGATTTCTCTCCTAGCCTTCGCGAAAGCCTTAGAGGATGCTAATTGCGATCATTTCGCAAGAGTGGAAGTGGGGGATATCAAGCACTAGTACAAATCTTCACATCTATAACAAACAACTTTCGTCACTTAAGAAGTGAAATTCATCATAATTTTAGTTCTATCACGAATTTATGACGAAAAATCATTCGTAAAAAATGATGCTGTCTTATTGGTACATGCATGACAAATCTGAAAAATTCAATTCATTATAGAAGTGGTTTGATCTGTAATGAAAAACTGAACATCATAGAACTGTTTTGGCATTTGTGGCAGGGGGCGGCTACGCTGGCAGGTGCTTCCGTTAGAGATGCTTCCATGTGTACATGCTATAGCCAGATGCATTGGAGATTCTTCGGATCACGTTTCACCTTCTTATTGGACAACATGGCCATCTCTGGTTCTTACATGTTTCAGGTTCTTAGTGGACTATGTTTCTGGTCCCTGTTGTTCTACTTGTCAGTTTTTTATTGGCACACGTGTCGTATTGCGTTAGCTCACGTTTCAATTCATCACTGGACCATGTGTCATATTTTTATTGGTCCACATGTCTGTTTCTTATTCAACCACGCATCACGATGCTATCCATTCATGTTTTGTTTTTTTATTCGGCCACATGGCTTGACGACTTCCTTCCATGTCATGGATTTTTAATAGTCCACATGTCGTATCCTGTCTATTTCACGTGTCATACACTGAGTTGTCCATGTGTCATAGTTTTATTTAACCACGTGGCCTATCCAGATTCTACCACGTGCTCAACAATCATTTTATTAGAAAAATAATTCAAGATTGTCATTTCTACACATATTGACTATATAATTATTCAAAGAATGACTACATAATTATTCAACTTAGCAATCAAATACAACAATTTATGGTTCATCACCACATCAAACCCATACCCCACGCATCAAACCACAAATATTCATTGCATGAAGGCCATAGGAGTTGAAGACTGAGAGTTACCAGAAGAAGAGCTAAAGCACATGATATCCTCATATAGCTTATTGTACTCCTGTTTCTGTCTCTTGAACTCCTCAAAATCCCTTTCAATCTTTTCTATCTTTCTCTTCAGTTCATCCACTTGTTCGACGAGGGCAGCGGAACTTTTCTGCTCAGCAACAAGCTGCTCCCGAAGTGTTCTCTCCGGCAATGTCTCTGTTCTGGTGGAGCTTGTCGAGAAACAAGCATTCTTCAAAAAAGGTTGTTGCCGCTGACCTGGTGTGGGGGTATGACTTCCGGTACCCACAGGACAAGACATGGGCCGCACCATCCGAGATGGCCCAGCCCATAAGATCAAGGCATGCGACGCACGACACTGGTCGATGTGCACCGCAAGGCTACAATAAGATGTGATTTTTTAGATATTGGGGTCCGCTAGTCGACAACCCGATACGGATCCTAGGCTTAGCCTAAGGCATCTGATCATACGCAATACAACCTATCGAAAGACACAAGACATATGATATTACGCCAAGTCGGCAGCCTGAACCTGTCTAATCGCTGTCTCTTGCGTTCTGTGTCATCATTCCATTCCCTCACGCGCACCTCTATCGATTCATCTACTACCGTGGGCATACCACTCGGTATACTGTGGGACGTATTTCGTCGACAGTGCCGCGCAAGGTAGGGGATGTGCATGCTAATTCCATAGCGAACCAGATGGACCTGAAGATCAACAGCACGATCTTGGCGACAGTTCTGTGTATCCAATCGCTCGTGCATGCTGCCGTTCAGTGGTCGTACACCAGCAAGCTCGTCGCGCCGTCTAATCTCAAGACGCCGCGCGGCGGCTACGTTCACGTGCCGGACTGGGCTCGCCCAGATCAATACCCGAAAAAAAGCCAAATCGGAACCTACTCCGTCGAGATAAAGACCAGAAGCATCTTCACGGAGGCGGGGGAGAGAGCTGTCTTGAAGATGAATCTGTCGAAGGCATCGCTGCAACAAAGTCACGTGTCGAGAGCAAGCAAGGAAGACGCACATCAACCGATTCCAATTCGATCTGTACTAGTCAATCCCGGCGGCTTCTTGACCTCCTCGGCATACTCGGATCGGACTCCTGATGGGACCCATTGCCGAGCCAGATACGGCACGGTGGTTGGAGCAGTCTACTGCACGGATAAGTTTCCGAGATCCAATTGGCCTAGCACGTGCATGTGCGGTTTAGCGGCAGCCTATCGTCGTTTGGCGTTTCCATGCAGCAAGGCAATCAAACAAGAAGCAAACACGCACACACTTGCGTGTATCTCCATCTCTGACGACAAGCAAATAAGAGGGATGCACGATCTGCAATATATATGCAACACACGCAACCGAACAAAGCTAAGTCAAACTTTAAATCTTTAACCAAGTATCTTATGATATATGTACGTACCCGGATATCTGCATATGCCTGCATGGTTATTTTGATAGGAGTCTAGCTGCGCTTGTGGTCGTTCCATGTCATCTCACGCTGGTGGCACGGATCTCGTCGACTGCACGCAGCGACCGTCCTGCAAGCTTGGCTCAAGGCCGAGAAAAAGGACTATCAGCTGCGCACCGCCGAGTTCGACTATGCTGGCGCCGACCTCGATTTCTTCTCGCTGAGTTCGACTACGACTCTGCGCACCTAGCCGCCAAGCAAGCCATCCGAGCCATCAAGCGAGTTACCCAAGTCGTAAGCGAGTAAGCTGCGTCGCAATGATGATCGCCACGAAGGACGGCGCGGTGACAAATGCGACCGCCGCCACGACGACAGGCCGAAAAGTTCGAGGGCCGGGCAATTTCATCAACGCTGACCAGATAACGCCATACGCCACCAACTAGACGTTCTGTCTAAAGCTAAATCACGTTTTAATATTCTTCAGCCTTCGTATATCGCAATGATGTATTTCCGAACTGTTTTTCTCCATGTTTGTTCTCCAAACGATTTTCTTTCATGTATACCATCTTAAAGATGACATACAGCTAAGCTTAAGGCAAATTCCTGCACAGTCATGTTGATGCTCGGATGTTCCCAGAGACGGCCCTGTCTCTGACTTCTTTCTACACGTGCACGAGCGTCTGTCCTCTACGTTAGGGGTGGTCGGCAACGCCTCCTTAATGATGTCCTGCTCTTCCTACACGCACACGGGCTCCGCGCTCTGTGTTATGGTTAACAGGTTAGCTAGGACTGGAGACTCAGCTATACACTAACTGGTTGGACGGTTTATATTAAATATAAACACATCATCAGAATAACACTAAGTGTTCTCACTAACTGATCGTTGAGCTGCATACGCTATTTCATCACCATTGTTAATTCTTCTCCGGAGTTCATATATTTTATTTTTACATCATGTACTACCAATTCTACACATTTGTTTCACAGGGACAAGGGTCGATCAACGAACTTAAGCTCAGGGACTGGACAAGATGATCATCATCTGGGTGGTCGGACCACCTATCGTACGGACTTCACCGCCAACCAACTGGTCGGACTGCTCGGCACTCACTCTTCCTCGGCGTTCACTTCGCCGCCGACCAGTTGGTTGGACTGCTCATCGCATGGGCTTCATCGTCAGCTATGCTGGGGGCTCACCAGCTACGCTGAAGACTTCTCAGTGTTTAGATTCTTCGTGCAACTGTCACCAGCTAAGCTGGGGACTCTCTTGGTGGTCGGATCTTGCCACGTCTCATCGGTGTACTATCAAGTTGCTCAATGTTGTTCGGATAAGGGTGCTGATCTTAGGCAGTACGTTAGGGTCTTGTGAAGTACATGGCAGATGACGTTGGCAAGCTTTCATTAAAAATTCTTTGACCCTGCTATAAGATATCTTCAAAATCTTCTAGCAGGCTCGGGGACTACGTGTGTACACGTTATCTCGCGATGACTGTATTTATTTCTACTTTGGTTTCCAGCAATATAGGGGACTGGGCCAGCACCTGAAGACTACTACTTTGGACCCTGGCACCATGTGACTACTTCACCTACTGCCAGGCTCAGGGACTAAGTGGGCACACTTCACCTCACGGTGAATGTGCTTATTTTTGGACTTAATCTTCTACAAAGTGACTAAGTTCCTCCACGCTGACTAAGTCAAGGACGCTGAGCGTTTAACTTTGACGCCCGGAACCTAAATGGGCACACTTCATCCAAGATGGAGACTTTAAATTTTTTTATCATGAGCCCCTTACATCCTTCTGGCAAACCTCAGCTTCGAGTAAGTCTGGGCTTGCTCACAGTTGAACTACTCGGACGCCGTTCCCACTGCTCGGAAACAGCTCAAATGACAGTTCAACTGATTGGACGCCTGTTCAACTGCTCGAATACTCGCTTCAACAGCATGGCTCCTAGTTAAACTGTTTGGACACTTGTTCCTGATGATCAGTAGCAAGTAGGATAGCTCGGACAAGCTCAAGACGGTGTTGCTCAGCGGATGCAAGGCACTTGGGGACTAGCTATGGGGGTATGACCCCCGGTACCCCTAGGACAAGACATGGGCCGCACCATCAGAGATAGCCTAGCCCACAAGATCAAGGCGTGTGGCGCACGACACTGGTCGACATGCACTACAAGGCTATAAGAAGATGTGATTTATTAAATATTGTATAATACCAAAAATAATACTTTCCTGGTAACCCTACCCCTCTAGAGCATATAAGGAGGGACAAGGGTCCCCTAGTCGACGTCTCGATACGGATCCTAGGCTTAGCCTAAGGCATCTGATCATACGCAATACAACCCACCGAAAGACACATGACGTAGGCTATTACCCCAAGTCGGCAGCCAGAACCTGTCTAATCGTTGTCTCTTGCGTTCTGTGTCACCCATCCGGTTTCCTCACACGTACCTCTGTCGATTCATCTACTACCATGGGCATACCCTCGGTAGACTGCCGGACGTATTTCATCAACACCTGGAAGTGGACCTTTCTATGGGAGAGGCAAAGGACATTGGAAACAACATCAGCACTAGTCATTGATTCCTACCCATCAACAACAGGTTCTGCTCGCATAGTCTCCATAGCTTTCAACAAAATTCAAGCAGTAAACATTAGGTTACAGAAGTGGAAGAGGACTTCAAATGAAAACCCAAGAGATTAGTTCATAACAAGTGCTATCGGCTTTTGTTAGGTGATAGCAATGTAGATCTAGTAGCCGATAATCATAGAACATGATATAATGCAATAAAGGGATAAACAATTAAACATAGTTGCATTGATTGGTTGATAAAAGTAAAATATACCTGCTTTGGCTGATTAACCAAGATAAAAACAAGACAATCATCAAAGAGTCGATATACTTGTAAGAAGATAAGTCATAAAAGCAGAGGCTATCGGCTATACAACCGATACAAAGAGGTTAAAGGTATAGCATGCACACAGTCGACTATTTAATATAAATAAATCTATAAACAGATCATATTCAATCTATTATCACTACCAACAGTTCAAAGATGATGCAGCACTGGCAAAGATAACAAGCTAAAGCTTAATAAGTCGATAGATCTATTTATACTTCAACAGAGTCATGAAAGCATGCTATAAGTGAAAGCACAGGCCATCGTCTATATAGCCGATGGGAAGCATAGCAAACGAACAAGGTCATATCCAACCACAAACAGATTCATTAACTAATAATTTCTAATCTAAAGCACTATCAGTGAGGGTCGAAACTGATACAACTATGATAGTGGATAATAGATTTGGATCTTACTAGTCAATAAACCTACTTAAGGTCGGATAAGCCTTAAATGCATACTATGTTTGATCAGGATCGAGATAAAATAGCCAATCTAGCATAATCCATCCTCAAAACAAGGTTCAAACGTGATGTAGCAAAAAGACGACAGATTGATATGATGACGTGCCGATCTTTGTCGATCTCGACCAGGTAAATTGGTGATATTACTAAAATTGGTAAAGATATCAAAGATAGCAAGATCGATAACCGGTGAATCTTCTAAAAACAATAAGGAAACCCTACTAATCTCTAATAGATTCGATAACTGATGATTTGATATCTAAACCAAGCAAGAGGTCGTAAAAATGCAGCCTTACTTAATCTAGATACAAATTGATAACTAACTAGGATTAAACCACGTTAGAGATCAAAGCGATGCAACCTAACAAGATAAAAAACTAGTCATGATGGTACTTACAACAAATTGGAGATCGACGTGATGTAGCCCTGCCTACCAAAGAAGACGTCGAGATTCTATGTTACTCCTACTCCTAAGGTTTGTGGTGTAAAGCATATTTGTATTGATTGTGATCGATGTACATTACAATAGCCAGGGTTACATATTTATACCCTGGGTCCAAATATGTGTCCTAGTTGAATGAGACTTATTTCAAAACTTGGAAATAAAACAAATATTCTAATTTAGATAAATTGGACTCCAAGCTTTCCTTCTTGATAGAGTCCGCTTCTTTCGTGCTTTAGCCCATGCCAATTACCCCTGCCTTCTCGTGCTTGTCGTTGACTTGTTCTGGCTTTGTGGGCTCAATCGCTTTCGGGCCGATTCTGTCTGCAATGTAGTTTTTAGACGCTTTCCCAAATCTTGGGCTTCCCGTGTACCATTCCAAAATTTGGTGTAAACACATCTAGATCAACAAAGTCATCTTCTAAAGATACATCAACAACTTGACGCCTTCTAATTCTTCTAGTCTCCATCAACAAATAAAAGCATTAAGCATATAATTAGAAACATACTTAACAAATTTAGAAATGGAAAAATGTATAAAGAACAAAACATCAAATTTCATATAACATATTCTCTACTACAATTAACAAAGAACGAAACTAAAATATGGCTACAATAGAATTAAGATAATATTAAAGTCAAATACGGGCAAAATACACTTAACGTAAACAATACACTAATACAACCACATCATAGCAACCAAATAAAGAAGATAGAACTCTACTAGATAAATATCAAATTACTTAACCTGTAAAAAGAAAATAACATCTGATGAGTAATTTAATTAAATAGATACAACAAATCCACAGCATCATACAGTATTCAAAAAGGACCGAATAGACTACCTATTTCAATTTTCAAAACAAATCTTTACAACTACGGAAAGTACATTGACAATGAATTCAGGTTCCGACTTCTAAATTTTAGACAAACAGGAAAGAGATGAAATTCTTTTAGAAAATAGTGAAACTATGTGGACAATTCATTCAAGTTTCTACAAAGTTTGCAGGCAGTACCAAATACATAAGTAGTCCACATGAAATCCATCATCCAAAAAAGTTCACAAGCACTGCCAGTAAAACCATGACCAACAAAACAATATACAGCTAGTGGAATTAAGCTATGACAAGATAATTAGATTAGATAGAATGCACTATAGATAAAATTAGACAATGACGGACAGTCCAGTAATATACATGAAAATTAAACTACTCCTACCAACCAGAAGAATTATACTACTACAAACCAATAAGCATCAACTGATCATCAGCAACAAAAGAGAAAATCACAAATAGAGCAAAAAACCACACTGAAACACAATCATAGTAACATGGGATCATAAACAATAAATCAATAACTAGCCACATCATAAACGGTCATTTATTCATAACTAAACTCTAATAACAGAAAGGGGACAATATATCAACTAAAATATGACATAAACTGAACCAGGATTCAAGTAAACATACTGAATTAACATAGAAGATGCCTGAATTAAACTGAACCTAAAAATAAGAATATTCGGTACCCATTAAACCTGGAGCATAATTGAAAAATCTACTTAAAATACAACCACATCATAACAAACTAATACTAAGCACAGATTAAAAATGCAGAAATAAAATTTTTAATAATGTTGGATACCTAAACATTCAAATTATCTAACCAAAGTAACATCATAATCACAAATAACCATAATATAATACAAACTAAAAAATAATGAAATACACAACCTACTAAAAACACAGATAGGTAGACATATACCTTAGGAGATTGGCAGATCCAACATCCACGCATACAACAACGGCGAAATCAAAGCTAGCCATGGAAAACGGGAATCACATCATCCAATCAAATCACAAAAAAGCATTATAGGCCAACACCGAAAAAGGATGACAACATAATCAGGCAAAATGACCTACCTTACGCGAGAAGCCAATCCAACCTTAGAGCTCCACAACCAAAGGGAAATCGAAAATACATAACAAATCAGAGGAATAAAACAAAACCACAGTCAGATTACATCGCTATACAACTAAAATGAACAGATCGACGGATGAAAGGGAGAAATCATAGCAGAAAACACGAACCCTAGCTCGTCGCCCCGAAGTCACCTCGCGTCGGTGCTGCAATCCCTAGACCGAGATGAGAAATGAAACGAAATGCACCAGAAATGAAGCGAATTAGAGGCCAGAATAAAAAAGGATGACAACAAAATCAAGCAAAATGACTTACCTCATGCGAGAAGCCAATTCAACCTGCAGAGATAGAACAACAACGAAATCAGAGCTACACATCCAAAGGGAAATAAAAAATACAGAACAATTCAGTCAAAAAATACGAAACCACAGTCAGATTACATCATCATACAACTAACTTGACCAGATCGACGGAGGAAAAGTGTAACATCCCAAAATTTGTCACTTTTGAAAATAGAGTTAAAATAATTTATTTGTGAATTTTTGTGCACATGAAAACATAGGAAAATAAAAATTTTCATTAATTTAAAATTTATCATAAGGTAGAAACATGTTTGTTGCATTCATGCCGGTCGCATCTCGTGTTTCTATATGCAAAATATATTTTTTATACGTTTAGGAGACGAATATCTATCTCTAGGAATTTTCCAGCTTCTTTCTAGAATTTAATTCCTACCCCCTTCACCTTAATTTTTATATTCTAAGTTCCCAATAATATTTTTATGAGCTCCAAATACTTTATTTGGGTTTATCATGTTCCAAATTGTTTCTGAGAATTTTCCCCAAATTTTCGGAGGTCTCGGAGTATTTTTCGTGGCTTAAATATTAATTCTGGACTTTTCTACAATTATTTTATCCATAAAATTAATTAATTCCAAAAATAATAAATCTCTCATTTTTCCCAACGCTCAAAGCTCATGTGCAATAATCCTAATAAATCCTAAAGGCCCATGCATTTATTTACTAATGGCCTTTAATGATTATTTAGGCCCATTAGTAAATGTGGTGGGGGTAACATCAATTAGTACCATAATGTTAGTTGACGTGGATGTGGGGAGTTTTTCTTCCTATATATATCAACCAACCCCTTGGGCAAAGCACACCAAAACTACCATATGGGGAGCCCCTAGTTTGGAAAATCCCTCGTGTAGTAAATTATATTTTTTTCCTCTTTCTCTCGCCGTTGCCGTCGTCGTCGCCGTCGCCGTTGCCGTTGCCGTCTTGCTCCCCCTACGCCGCCGAGGTACCCCTAGGTAAGACCGCCATCCAAAATGTTTTACCATACTTCGTCTTCTTCTATTAAAAGTGTAGTTTCGTCGGTTTAGATCCAAAATACGTTTTCAACTATTTACAGAATTGCCACTGATTTTGTTTTAGCCATAACTTCTCTGTTTTAACTCCGATTTGATGCGTTCAACTTGTGTTAGGTTCGTAACTTCATAATCTACATGTTTATACTACTGTTAGATGTGTTCTCAACTTTCAAAATTCGTGATTAGATTTAATATATTATTTTATCAAAGGAAATCTTGTTTAAATCAGATCTTTTGCGTTTTAGATCCGTTTTGACCCATTCAAGTTGCGTTAGATTCATAGCGACGAGACCTACGTGTTAGCAATAGTGGTTACCATATTACTATTTCTAAAATTTCATGGTTTAAATCATATCTTGATTAATAATTATGCAACTGGGTTTTGTAAATAAAATATGATTTGTTTTACTTTAGTTTTATAACTCAAATCCAAATTTGATTTAATCCAATTTATATAAGCTTTTATATAGTTAATTAAATGAAGCCTATAGTTTTCTTTTTCGTGTGTAAAGTAAATCTTTCGGTAGTTGTATCTTTTCAACCGTAGCTCTGATTAGCGTGTTTTCCCGTCTGTGTGTACGTAGCGAGACATAGATTCGTTTTATAAACTTTTCATCTTGATTTTATGTTTGGTGTACTATTCCAATTTAGATCTATTGTTTGCTTCATGTATGATTGTATGAATGCTTGTGTGGTGCTTTATGATTATGTCTAGTCGGTGAGATATACGTGGTGATCAAGAAGAATAACGTTGAAGATTAAAGCTTAGCGAAGGATCGGTGTTTAATGCAAGTATAGCATGGAATCATCCTTGTTATCCTATACACCTTTAATCATAAAATTCATAATACATGTGTCTACCTTGACTGCCACTAAGGATATCCTAGTCTTTTGTACTTATACCTTGTTACCTATGGGCTATTGCATTGGGTAGTATGATGCTACTGCTCAACTTCAACCTTGTTCTTGTAACTAGACTAATGTAATATACAATAAACACTAAAAGATGTTTTTTAGCAACATGGAACAAGGGGGATAGGGCATTGGGCTATTTTATGGTGCTCTAGATTCCTCTCCTTAAGGACTTATCTGTAAGTGATTTATCCAGGACTTACAGTATAGTTATGAAGGCTATATGGCTATGGCTTTAGCTCGGTATGAGGACCTTTTCTAGCTTATTAGTGGTTACCTTTATTGGCATAAGAATGGCTTGCCGAATTGGGTATAGGACAGCCTCTACTCTTATGTGTATAGCCGTGATAGAATTGTGCCATTCGAAAGGGGGGTTCCTATATCTATTTGCCGAGTGAATCTAATGGCCCTAACTTGTTAGACGAACCTTTGAAAGGCTTTATAGTGAACCCCGCCGACCTTCCTTGGAAGTGGGTTAAGAGATTAGCTACCTCGGGCGAAAGGGTAAATCACGACTCACAGTGAAAGTGTAGAACCTCTGTAGAGCGTAAAACTGGTATATCAGCCGTGCTCACGGTCACGAGTGGCCTTAGAACATTTACGGAATAGATGATGAACATAGATAATACTGATGATGAAGATGCTCACTAATGGTTAATTGTTTATGCTATTCATTATTCATGTTTACCTGATCATGTGTTTATGGGCTTGTGGATAAACTTGTTGCTACTCAATTGCTAAAATCATGACTCATTAAAAGCTAATCGCAGTTAACTAGTGTCAGCCTTTTGAGCCTCATGAACCCCATGTTATATTTGTTGAGTACGACATGTACTTATGCTTGTTTTACTTTTCAAATATTTGGATGAAAATCCCGGATGGGTACCAGATTACTATAGTTTGGAGGAATTAGGCTTGTGGTCAACCAGTCAGTTGACCCTGTGGATTTTGAGTCTTCGCCTAAAAATTGGAGTTGTCTTTCCACTGTCTATACTCTGAGGTTATATTCTTTACACTAATATGCTATGTATTTAAGCATTGTCTATTGATATTACCATTATTTGTAGCTATATGTGAGATTTGACTTCCTGGGCTCACATATGGTGTGTATTTGATTTTGTTCTTAAATCCAGGTGCTACAAAGTGGTATCAGAGCAATGCTGACTGTAGGACACAAGCCTAGTAGGAACTGGTCGTTCTAAGGTTTAGAAGTTGCTACAAAAACACTTGCTCTATAAACCTTGATATTTTCTTCTCTACTATATCTCTAGCCTTGCTATTCATCTCTACCTTCGTGCTTATTTTAAAGACTTTGTTGTCGTCTTTACTCCTTGATTTGATATGCTTTTAGAACTGTTCCTCATCACCTTCTTACGTAATCTAAAGAAGAGTCTTAGGATTCTTATCCCTAGTATAATGAGGACGATAGTATCGCAAGTTAAGTCAATGATTGAGTATGCACCTTTATTGCTTGTTGAATTGTTATTATGCTTATGATTGTTTTGTATATTTGTAATGATTGCAATGATCTTGTTGAGTGTTCCTATAATTTCATTTAGTTTATAGGCCTAAGGTATAAGGATTAGTAAAATAAACAGTTGGGTTATGGTATTCTTCTATTTCCTCTATCCTGTCTTTTTGGAGCAGTCTGCACTCTTCGGCTTATATCTCTATTCTTGGACAACCAAAAATTATGATAAAATTTTGGACAATATTAGACTTCAACATCTTTCTCTGAGCATAAGAATCATCCTGATAGCTATTTTGGTTATGGAGATACGAAAATCACAAGGCGATGCGTCTGTGCTGTTTAGAACCTGGAACATTTTCTGTTGTGCACTGTTTTTGACCAAGTTAACTGCAGAATTTGGAAAAGTGTTATATAAGGAAGTTGTGGAGAATTTTATAAACTTTCCAACGGTATAAGCTACAATATCATTGGATTAATAGAATGTGAGTTACAGCTGTTTTACTGCACTGCTATTTTTCATCTCGCGAGAAATTTCAGGTTTCTTGTTTTTGCCCATACACAAGAGTATCATTGGGATGTCGGAACATCTTGATATTAGTTAGCTCATCTAGAATAAGGTGCAAGCTACCCTTCTTGTGTCCCCTAGTTTATCTTTTCTTAAGGGGATAGCCAAGTTGAAGAATTTACAAGGTGAAGTATCCTACGTTCTAGTTTGCGCAGCGGAAGCGTGGTGGTACCCAAAGATGTGAAGGAAAATCAGGTTCTCAATGAGGTTTAGTTAGAGGTTCAAGGTAGATTTATCTAAGATCATCAAGAGTTTAGTAGAGCTATCGGAAAAGTTTTCAAGTTAGTTTGGATCAAAAGACCTTAGGCAAATGTTTGAGGGAATCCAAGAAGAGGATGGAGTAAAACCTATGTGTTAGCTTTATCAGATCAGGACAAGAACATTATATCCACTAGGATGCACCCTATCAAGGTGTGGAATGTGTCCTTATAAGAGAAGAAAAGGTGTACCTTGTTCATTAAGTCAACTAAGGAAGCGTGAGTTAAACTAATCGACATGTTACTTGGAGTTATCCATTGTGGAGCGTGGAAGCTGTCTTTTTGGAAGTAAAGGTGACATTTAGGAAGATCATAAGAATCTACAGGACATCTTCACTAAGTTGGTCTTGAGCTTGTGATATTTTTATTGGAATGAGATTGATTATGACTTGGTGCTATCACTTCGAGAAGCAAAGTCATAGCCGATGCTCTTAGCAATGGAGAATTGTGCTAAGAAAGTTCGGGTGACACCAATGATTAAGAATTGTATTCCAAGTTCGAGTGACTTGGCCGGAATCATGAATGTTTGAAGATCGGTAGTACAGTCTCCTTCTGACCAAGAGAATCATCAGGCTTGGTTGGAAGGTGGATATTTTAAGACAATGAAACTACACGATGAAGTAAAGAAGAATCCAAAGACGGAGTATCCCTATCTCTTAGTCGACGTCTTTTGAATCTCGGGGACGAGATTCATCTTAAGGGGGTAGAATTGTAACACCCCAAAATTTGCCACTTTTGAAAATAGAGTTAAAATGATTTATTTGTGAATTTTTGTGCACATGAAAACATAGGAAAATAAAATTTTTCATTAATTTAAATTTTATCATAAGGTAGAAACATGTTTGTTGCATTCGTGCCGGTCGCATCTCGTGGTTCTATGTGCAAAATGTGTGTTTTTTATACGTTTAGGAGATGAATATCTATCTCTAGGAATTTTCTAGCTTCTTTCTGGAATTTAATTCCTACCTCCTTCACCTTAATTTTTATGTTCCAAGTTCCCAACAATATTTTTATGAGCTCCAAATACTTTATTTGGGTTCATCATGTTCCAAATTGTCTCTGAGAAATTTCCCCAAATTTTCGGAGGTCTCGGAGTATTTTTCGTGGCTTAAATATTAATTATGGACTTTTCTACAATTATTTTATCCATAAAATTAATTAATTTTGAAAATAATAAATCTCTCATTTTTCCAAAGCTTAAAGCCTATGTGCAATAATCCTAATAAATCCTAAAGGCCCATGCATTTATTTACTAATAGGATTTAATGATTATTTAGGCCCATTAGTAAATGTGGAGGGGTAACATCAATTAGTACCATAACGCTAGTTGATGTGGATGTGGGGAGTTTTTCTTCCTATATATATCAATCAACCCCTTGGGCAAAGCACACCAAAACTAACATATGGGGAGCCCCTAGTTTAGAAAATCCGTCGTGTAGTAAATTATATTTTTCTCCTCTTTCTCTCGCCGTTGCTGTCGCCATCATCGTCGCCGTCGCCGTTGCCGTTGTCGTTGCCGTCTTGCTGCCCCTACGCCGCCGAGGTACCCCTAGGTAAGACCGCCGTCCAAAATGTTTTCTTAGACTTCGTCTTCTTCTTTTAAAAGTGTAGTTTCGTTGGTTTAGATCTAAAATACGTTTTCAACTATTTACAGAATTGCCACTGATTTTGTTTTAGCCATAACTTCTTCGTTTTAACTCCGATTTGATCCGTTCAACTTGCGTTAGCTTCGTAATTTCATAATCTACATGTTTATACTACTGTTAGATGTGTTCTCAACTTTTAAAATTCATGATTAGATTTAATCTATTATTTTATCAAAGGAAATCTTATTTAAATCATATCTTTTGCGTTTTAGATCCGTTTTGACCCATTCAAGTTGCGTTAGATTCATAGCGACGAGACCTACGTGTTAGCAACAGTGGTTACCATATTACTATTTCTAAAATTTCATGGTTTAAATTATATCTTGATTAATAATTATGCAACTGGGTTTTGTAAATAAAATATGATTTGTTTTACTTTAGGTTTATAACTCAAATCCAAATTTGATTTAATCCAATTTATATAAGCTTTTATATAGTTAAATAAATGAAGCCAATAGTTTTCTTTTCGTGTGTAAAGTAAATCTTTCGGTAGTTGTATCTTTTCAACTGTAGCTTCGATTAGCGTATTTTTGCGTCTGTGTGTATGTAGCGAGACGTCGATTCGTTTCACAAATTTTTTGTCTTGATTTTATGTTTGGTGTACTATTCTAATTTAGATCTATTGTTTGCTTCGTGTATGATTGTATGGATGCTTGTGTGGTACTTTATGATTACGTCCAGTCGGTGAGATATACGTGGTGATCAAGAAGAAGAAGAACGTTGAAGATTAAAGCTTACCGAAGGATCGGTGTTTAAGACAAGTATAGCATGTGATCTTCCTTGTTATCCTATACACCTTTAATCATATAATTCATACTACATGTGTCTACCTTGACTGCCATTAAGGATATCCTAGTCTTTTGTACTTATACCTTCCTATACACCTTTAATCATATAATTCATACTACATGTGTCTACCTTGACTGCCACTAAGGATATTCTAGTCTTTTGTACTTATACCTTGTTACCTATGGGGTATTGCATTGGGTAGTATGATGCTAGTGCTCAACTTCAACCATGATCTTGTAACTAGACTAATGTAATATGCAATAAACACTAAAAGATGTTTTTCAGCAACATGGAACAAGGGGGCTAGGGCATTGGGCTATTTTATGGTGTGCTAGATTTCTCTCCCTAAGGACTTATCTGTAAGTGATTTATCCGGGACTTACAATACAGCTGTGAGGGCTATATGGCTCTGATTTTAGCTCAGTATGATGACCTTTTCTAGCTTGTTAGTAGTTACCTTTATTGGCGTAAGAATGACTTGCCGAATTGGGTATATGACAACCTCTACTCTTATGTGTATAGCCGTGATGAAATTATGTCATTCGATAGGGGATTCCTATATCTGTTTGTCGAGTGAATCTAATGGCCCTAATTTATTAGACGAACCTTTGAAAGGCTTCATAGTGGACCCTGCTGATCTTCCTTGGAAGTGGGTCAAAAGATTAGCTATCTTGGGCGAAAGGGTAAATCACGACTCATAGTGAAAGTGTACAACCTCTACAGAGCGTAAAATTGGTATATCAGCTGTGCTCATGGTCACGAGCAGCCTTGGAACATTTACGGAATAGATGATGAACACAGATGATACTGATGATGAAGATGCTCACTAATGGTTAATTGTTTATGCTATTCATTATTCATGTTTACCTGATCATGTGTTTATGGGCTTGTGGATAAACTTGTTGCTACTAAATTGCTAAAATCATGGCTCATTAAAAGCTAATTGCAGTTAACCAGTGTCAGCCTTTTAAGCCTCATGAACCCCATGTTATATTTGTTGAGTACGACATGTACTTACGCTTATTTTACTTTTCAAATATTTAGATGAAAATCCCGGATGGGTACCAGATTGCTAGAGCTTGGAGGAATTAGGCTTGTGGTCAACCAGTTAGTTGACCCTGTGGATTTCGAGTCTTCGCCTGAAGATCGGAGTTGTCTTTCCGCCGTCTATACTTTGAGGTTATATTCTTTACACTAATACGCTATGTATTTAAGCATTGTCTATTGATATTACCCTTATTTGTAGCTATATGTGAGATTTGACTTTCTGGACTCATATATGGTATGTATCTGGTTTTGTTCTTAAAACTGGGTGCTACAAAAAGGGAGGAATCGAAGAAGAAAACACGAACCCTATCTCATCGCCCCAGAGTGGCTTTGCGTCGCCTCTGCAAACCCTAGACCCAGACGAGAAAACGAAACGCAAAGAAATGAAGCAGCGGACGCAACCGTTCCAATCCAAAGGAGACAATAAAGGCGCGATTCCCAAAAATCCAAACAGTGCAGGCTGACACACGGGACCCACAAAACAGCTAGCCAAACAGGCACAAAACAGACTGACGCACCGGATCAAACCACGACAGCATCCAACAGCTGCAAAATCGAGCGACGCAGCCAACAGAATCACTCGAGTGAGCTACACATTTTTCGTATAGAAAAACCCCAACAGAAACCTTGGGATCAAGAAATGGCTTCTGAAAATTCCTTCGAAATTTGTTTGGATGTACGCTGCACAGCGAACACCAACCTCCGTTTTGTACTTGTACTGCAGGTTGGTCTATAAATTCTTCTCAACGAAAGAGAATAATACTTAATTCAGGACTCAGTTCTCACATCCCTGATGCATTGTGGCGAGATTTGGTTGTGATTAGTTGCCTGACTTGCATTGTGGCGAGTATAACACTTGCCAAACGGTGGACAAACGACCCAGGTGATCAAACTGATGAAGGACACGAGAACATCAAGACGGAAATGATCGGTGCTGATGCTGCATCGAACTAGTCAACTGTATACTAAGAGCATGGCTTATAAACTGTTGTTGACTATCAGCCCAGCCATATAGTAGTTGGCTATTAGATCATATTTTATCAATAATACATAGTTTGCTTTTTTTTCTCTTTTTTTAAAACTCGTGCATCAACTAGTTGTAAACTTATAGTCCACTTCTCTTCTCTTCTCTCTCAATCATCCTAGAATCCACTTATAACTTTTTACTATACTTTAAGGTTATTCTCTAAGATCATAGTCTCTGCTCTGGTTGATGTACTAGTCTATCTAATATAATATTATAAAGCAAAATGTTTCTTTATCTTTCATTGCTCATAGCCGGCCATCTAATAGGGATCTGCAGGACTCGATCTCTCCTATGTCTGTACAAGTTAGAGTATTGTGTCTAATCATGACGCAGAGTCTGATTCGATAATGAGTTGTAATACAAAGTGTTTCCTTGATCCACCACTCTCTCTCATGTCCATACAAGTTAAATGTTGAGGAATGTGCAGTCTGATCCTAAAACAAATTAAAACACATAACATGATCGTTGATAAATCTCTAAACTTTTCATGTCCATAAGAGTTAGAGCAGCACATGTCCCTGGAACAAAGTTCGATTCACAGGTGAATTGACATGATGCCAGGAACAATTGCAGGTACATGTCGATCATGACCACGGCGTTCTTGGTGCTGGAGTCGAAGGAGTGCGTCCTGAGCAGACCGTAACCGGTGGCTCCACGGAACCTGCCTGCTCCGCCAATGACCGCCAGCTCCCTGACCTCGTCAAAGAAGGCGTCCTTTGCCTGGATGACGAGGTAGCTGCCGTTGTGCTTACCCGCAGTGAACACTATGTTGAGGGAGAGTATCACCGCCAGCTCCTGCTGCTCCACGACGGGGCAGAACCCCTGCGCGCGCCCCACTGCCGGCGACGCCACGTCGGACCCTCCGTCAGTGCGTCGTCGATAATGTGCATGTCGCCGAAGCGCACGTTGGGGTCTCCCGGCAGCGGCGACGTGCCCCTCGCCACACGCAGCCCCGTTGCCAGGCTCCCTGCTGTTGCCGTCACGATGTCATGCATGTAGAACCGGAGATGCGTGGTGGCAGTGGTGGCGGCGGCAGCGAGTGCCATGGAGATAAGTATCAGTTGGAGCTGCACGGTACTAAGCTTGGTTTTGGCCATGGTGTGATAAGGGAGAGACACTACGTGAAAAACAGTTTGTTGCAATAGTTTTTTTTAGGGGCGGTTAACATTGGAGCAGCCCCTACAGTGACGTGCTTGGGCTCCAGCACAGCAGCCACCCCTACAAATGACATAGTAGGGGCGGCTGGTATATAGAGGCAGCTATTACCAGCCGCCCCTGCTGTATCCATTTGTAGGGGCGGCTAAATCACCAGTCATCCCTACAAATGCCCGATGTATATATAGTACCCACCTTGTTCCACCTCGGGCCACTCTTTCCAACCCGAGCAAAAAAGTTTGGGAGGCCTTGGGCTCCTCCAAAAAATTACTCTAACAAGGGGGAGGTTTTGATCTCAAATACTTTGGTGGAGAGGTTGTACAAGGTAAGAAAATGCTATTCAAAGCCTTTATTTGAAGTTTTAATAGTTGGTTAGTGATCGTAATTAGAGTTTGGCTTTTCTCTCTCTTCTATGGTGCTTGAGCTTTATATGAAGCAAATTAGACTCTAGTTTTGAAGCTATTAGTTTAAATTAGTTAGATAAATGAGATTACACCATTTATTAGTCGATCTTGCTTGATTTTATTTGAGATTACACCCTAGTTTCATGTATGTTTCATGTACATGTAGATTTAGATCTAGATCTATGGTTTGTTTTTTTAATTTTAATTTTGTAAATTTATGTTTCATGAAATTGGAATAGGGTTTGCATGAAAGGTAGTGGATAAAATATTAATTGTTGCAAATTATTGTCTTTAAAATTATTTATTTTAATTAATAAATAAATATTTTTAATTATTTATTGATAAATAGGCCATTAATTAATTACCCTCTACCATGGTGTGTGTTTGATATGCTTCATGTAATTTTATTTTATATTTATATATATCTGAAGTATATATAATTATTGTCAAGTAATTAATTATTAATTTGATTTCTTGACATATATATCTGAATTAGTAGTCCTTTAATGTATTTTCTTTGATTGTTGTGTTTTAAAAGATGGAGTACAGGAAGTCTTGGATGTATGGTTTATTAAGGTTCAAGGCAGGTTTTCGTGAAGAGGTGGACAAATTTATTGAAGCCGCAGAAAAGCATGCAGCGACATTGATAGAGAAAATGATACAGTTATTTGTCCCTGCAAAGATTACAACAAACTTTTGGCATGAACAGATGTGGGTATCATCAGAGAACATTTGATTGTGCA
The DNA here is from genome assembly GCF_019320115.1 of Miscanthus floridulus. Classification (NCBI taxonomy): domain Eukaryota; kingdom Viridiplantae; phylum Streptophyta; class Magnoliopsida; order Poales; family Poaceae; genus Miscanthus; species Miscanthus floridulus. Next base: position 77,230,185 of record NC_089589.1, read on the forward strand.
AGGATTTGTTGAGGACTACATAGTGTGGATTCATCATGGTGAAACAACGGTTGTTGATAATGACGACGATGATGAAGAAGACGACGCCAAAACCCTAGAATACTTGTCCCAATACTCAGAAGAGCTTGATGTACAAATGGATCCTGAGTTTGGCAATGAACAAGGTGGTGATGCTGGTGGTTGGGATGGTAACGACGAAGGTGGTGCCAATACAATGGGGGAGCACGTGTTGGTGATGAAGATGATTTTGATGATTTAGAGGAAATGATTCGGGTCCTTGGACCAGAGATTTTACCAAAGAGGCCGAAAGGTCTAGAAATTTTGGAAAGGGTGACAAGCATCGAAGGAGACTATATATGGTGTTGAAAATGGCTGTCCGACATATTGGATATTGCTACATTTTATGCTTGAGCTAATCATCTTGAAGGCTAAGTATGGCTAGTCAGACTATAGTTTCAATAATATATTGCGTCTCCTATCATGGGTGCTGCCACAACCAAATTCAGTTCCCACCAACACATACCAAGCGAAGAAGGTCATAAGTTCATTGACAATGGGGGTTGAAAAAAATCCATGCATGCCCAACCACTGTATCCTTTTTCGTGGCAAAACGTTTAAGTCACTGGATAAATGTCCCCGGTGTGGGACCAGCCGGTATAAGAACAATGACCTTTACGATGGGGACAAAGCCTCCACAGGAAAAAAGAGGAATAAGAAGGGTACGAAAAAGGTGGTACAAGAATCTTAGCCCCTAGAGGACACTCCATTAGGCAACGATGCAAAGCAGAGAAGAATTCCTGCCTTGGTAATGTAGTACTTGCCAGTGACCGACCGCTTGAGACGTATCTTCCAAAACCCTAAAGAAGCCGCACTCATGACATGGTGGGATGATGAACGCAAGGTGGATGATGATAAGATTGCACACCCGGCTTATTGTAGTCAGTGGCAAAGGATCGATGAGAAGCATAAAGAATTCAGCGATGACCCAAAGAATGTACGGTTTAGCTTGAGCACCGATGGAATGAATCCTTTCAATGAGAGTATGAGTGACCACAGCACTTGGTCAGTGATCTTGACCATATACAACATCCCAACGTGGTTGTGTCAGAAGAGAAAGTACCTTCTCCTCACTATGCTTATTTCTAGCCCTAAACAACCAGTCATTGATATAGATGTGTTCCTTAAGCCTTTAATGAAAGAAATGAAGAGGCTATGGAGGCATGGGGAGCCGATGTACGATGCATTCTGAAAGGAGGACTTCATATGTAGAGTAATAATATTTGTTACAACCAATGATTACCCCACGTTGTTTGCTTTGTCTAGACAGATTAAAGGGAAGACGGGATGCTTAGTTTGCTTGGATAGTACTACATGGGTGTTCCTAGATGGATCAAAGGGAAGATAGTTTACCTAAGGAACCAATGATTCTTAAAGATAAGTCACAAGTACCGCAGCAAATTATTTTTTAGATTTTATGACAACATCCCAGAGATTGCACCTCATCTGGAGAGACGTCATAATGGAGAACACATGTATAGAATGGTGAGAAACATACGCGTCATCTATGGAAAGAAGAATCCAGGTGGGATGAACAGAGATAGAAGCACACCTCCTGTCGAAGACGTACCTTTCAAGAAATAATCGATCTTCTTTCAGTATCTGCCTTATTAGCCAGACTTGGAGGTCCCCATGACATTGATGCTATGCACATATAGAAGAATATCTTTAAGAGTCTCATTGCTACCTTGATGGACACAGGCAAGTCAAAGGATGAACTGAAATCATGGAAATACATGGTGCAGCTAAACGTGATGCCATAGCTTTACCCAATACCTGAGGGTAATGGAAAATACACTCTACCTGCGACATGCTTCAACCTAACACCAGAAGAGAAGAGATCTATATGCACTTTCCTGAGGGGGTCAAAGTCCCAACTAGGTTTTCAGCGAATGTGAAGAAGCCAGTGTCAATGAAGGACTTGTTAATAACACACTGCAAGGCTCACGATTGTCATGTGATGCTCACAGTGTTTCTACCTATTGCAATTAGGGCTATAAAGCCAAACTTCTTGAAGATGGCCATCACCCGCATGTGCTACTTCTTTTCGAAGATCTCACAGAAGACGATTAGTAAGAAAGAGCCGAGTGACCTATATGAATTTGTGGTGGAGACACAAAACCAACTAGAGACGTGTTTACCTCCTGCTTTTTTTGATATAATGCCACATCTCATTATTCACATGGTTCATCAGATACAAGCACTGGGCCCTTGCTACTTGCATGAAATGTGGTCCTACGAGCAGTTCATGTCAGTTCTAAGCCAATACGTGCATAATCGAGCATACCCAAAGGGCTCCATGATAGAGGGTTATAGTACTAAAGAAGTCGTCGAGTACTGTCAAGAGTACCTAAAAGTACAGAAAGGGATTGGTGAACCCAATTCTCGTCACAAGGGTAGGCTGGCTGGAAAGGTTACCAGTGGTAGAAAAGTGTTCATCGACCATGATTACAAAGAAGTGAGTTGGGCGCATTACAGTGTCTTACAGAATACACAACTGATGCAACCAAACATTGATGAACACTTGGCTATCATTATGGCGGAGAGAAATGGTCGTTCAGATGATTGGGTCATGAAACAGCACAAGCAACGACTAACTACATGGTTGAAGGACCAAAACATACCGCTTGGAGAAACCATAGACTCTATTACCATCAGTAGGTTGGCAGAGGGGCCATCGAGACAAGTGACATCTTGGAAAGCTTATGACATCAATGGGTACACGTACTATACCCACGCAAAGGATAGTAAATATGTGAACCAAAATAGCGGCGTTCGAATAGAAGCTCTCGATGGAGTGGGGTGAAAAATCCAATACTTTGGCATCATTGAAGAGATATGAGAACTTGACTATGGAAGGGATATAACGGTGGCCCTATTTCGATGCCGCTGGATCAAACAACACCAACTAAACAAGATTGGATTGAGAGTCCTGGACCTCGAGAATCTAGGCTACCAAGATTACCCTTGGGTGCTCGCTTCATGTGTAACACAAGTTTTCTATATTCTTGACCCACAAAGTAACCTCTCCCCGAAGAAGAAGACAAAGCACGTGGTTGCCTCCGGAAAACAACACATTATCGGAGTTGATGGCGTGGACGATGTTGAAGCTTACAATAACTATAATGAGATACCACTATTTACAGACTTCCCTAAGAAGATCAGTGTTGTGGAAAAGAACATGTCCAAAGACATATTGCTATGGGAACGAAAAGGTATCAAGGGAAAAGTCGTTACAACGGGCTAGCTAGTTGTTGAACGTGGAGTGTTTATGTAAGTGTGTGTGTTTGTAAGACTTTATTTATGCATGTGTGTGAGACTATATATTTATGTATATGTGTGAGACTACATTTATACATGAATGTGAGACTACCCTTTGCAACATCCAGATGAACCTATTGCAACATCCACTCTATTACTACTAAAACAACTGTAACACGCAAACACTTGAAACAGGCACTTATTACTACTACAACATGTTTGGACTACTATTGAAACACTTAAAACAAGCACTTAACACTTTATGAAATGAAGAAATTACTAAAATAAAAGTTAGAGATCTTAACGAGTTATACAACTTTTATATTCATCACCTCTACAGCTAAAATCATTTAGTGGTTGAAAATCAGGTTTGAAGTTGTCATTTTCTGAAATTCAAAATTTGAATTGTCCAAAATTAGTGACAAAGATAGATGATCAGACTAAAATGATAGAGCGTGATTTTAGAAAATTTTAAGAAAAAACCCATCATATTTGGAGTTAGTATGAGGGAGAAAAACTAGTTACAAATTTCAGCCACAGATTAAAAAGAGAAATCACACTTGTTCATCATTGATCATCATGAACAGTTGTGATTTTTCTTTTTAATCTTTGGGTAAAATTTGTAACTAGTCTTTCTCCCTCATACTAACTCCAAATGTGATGATTTTTTCCTAAAATTTTCTGAAATCATGCCCTATCAAGTTACTGTATTGATTTGGCCACTCTTTTCGTTTAACAAAGTTTGAGCAATTCAAATTTTCAAATTTAAAAAAAATGACAAGTTCTAACAAGATTTTGAAATACCAAATGATTTCAGCTGAAAAAGTAATGAATATCAAAGTTGAATAACTCATCAAGATGTACAACTTTTATTTTGGTCATTTCTTCATCTGATAAAGTGATAGTAAATATTGTTCACAAATCAACATGTCTCTTGTATAGTTTATTAAACTATGAGTGATATGTGGATTTATGAACAATGTTTACTAAGACTTTGTTAAATAAAGAAATAATTAAAATAAAAGTTGTAGATAGTGATGAGTTCAACAACTTTTATGTGCAAGACTTGTCTAGTTGAAATCATTTAAGGTTTCAAAATTTTGTTTGAAGTTGACATTTATTAAAATTTAAAATTTTAACTGTTCAAATTTAGTCAAATGAAAAGATGATCAAAATAAAAGTTGTAGATAGTGATGTGTTCAACAACTTTATGTTCATGACTTTCTTATTTGAAATCATTTAAGGTTTCAAAATCTTGTTTGAAGTTGCCATTTATTGAAATTCAAAATTTGAACTTTTCAAATTTTGTTAAATGAAAAGATGACCAAAATATAAGTTGTACATCTTGATGAGTTCTAAAACTTTGATGTTTACAAAATTTTCATTTGAGGTCATTTAGTGTCCTAAAATGGTTGTAGTTGTTTTGAATTTTAAATTTTGAATTTTTAAAATATTGTTTTTGTAAAGAAGAAAATATAGAATTATATATTTTCTATATAAAAATGTATTTATAGATATATTTATACATATAGAATAATTAGAAAACAAATATATATACATTTATATATAGAAAAATATATATATAGAACAAGTAATAAAAATTAATTGATAAATATTTGTAGGGACGGCTTAGTCAGGAACCGTCCCTACACATGCATTTGTAGGGGCGGCTCACTCACCAGCCGCCCCTACAAATCGTCCCCAGTATAAAAGTAGGGTGCACGGGGAGGTTAAAATTTGGCTAAGTCTAGGCGCTCTTCTTCCTTGCGGACGCTGTCAGGCTACCAAATTTTCCCCCTGCCCCAGCCACCGCCGCCATCATCTCCGTGCCATAGCGCCGCTTCCTCTCACCTCTGTCGGCCTGTGCTCGCCCAGCCATGCGCTATGGTAGGCCTCCCCACTCTTCCTCTTCGTCCTCCGTGCCTTGGAGCTCCGCAGGGTCCTGCTGCTAACCCTAGCAACGTCGCCGTTTGTGGGGGCGAGAAGCTCTACCGCCGCCTCCACTGGGGCTCGACCGTCTTCCTTGGCTTCGTCCGCCACTGGGACCCGCTGTGGAACCCTAGCCATGGGTGAGGACATCCATCGCCGTACGCCGTCTTCCCCCGAGTGCCACCACCGCCGTAGGCGTACACCATCGTCATCGCCCGCGCCGAGGACGGCCCATGCTCCATTTGTCCCCGAGCTCATCTTCGGTCCTCCTCCCTGAGCTCATCCCAGGTTTGCTTGTGATCTTGCCTGTGCACTATCTCCTCCCACAAAAGATCTTGCCTGTGATCCCAGGTTTGCTTGTGATTTTGCTTGTCCCTAAGCTCACATGTTTCCTGTGATCTTGCCTATGCACATGTGCTGCCTGTGCACATGTTTCCTGTGATGGTGCCTGTGATGCAACTATGATTTTAACTATGATGTTGCCTATGATGCCAATGATTTTAACTATGATAATTTTATCTGAGCAGATGCCACTGCCAATGATTTCATAATTTAAGCTGAGCATATGCCTGTTCTTTTGCCTTATTGTGAAGTTGACTTTTGACTGAGTTGTGCCTTTTAAACTTGCAAATCAATTCATTGGTTTTAATAAAATATTGGTCGAAATAGCTCTTTGCTTTCACAATAAGATAATTAGGAGTTTGAACCTCTAATATTAGACATAATAAGTTGCTTTGCATGATAATCTTTGACACCACACTTCTTTTACTCAATTAACTATGCCATTTTATTTCTAATGTGCTTCAGGAAGTCAGGAACTACTGTAACCCAAATATTAACATTAATTGACTTTGCTTTTGATATTATGAATAAGTTTAATTCAGCATTCAAAATAAACTATTTACTTAACTAAGCCAGTGGAGTAGTCAGCTAGAAGTGGTAAGCTATAGACTGCTAAAATACATGATCCATGTTCTATCTTTCGTCGATTCTGGATTTTTGTTAATCAATTTAGGGCATCAAATTTACTCCATGTCTTTTATTTTCGTAATCTAATTCCTTGGTTTCTGATCATTTAGGTTTAGTTTGTAGCCTACTTATTAGGCAGGCACATCCATGTTTCATTGATTCATTCTGTGAATGCTAGTATTTCTCTATCAATTAGCATGTCTTACAGTTGATGTGTCAATGCATGCCAACACCTTATTTCTGTATGGTACTTTGAAGTTATGGTTAACAATGTGACATAGCATTATGCTTTCTATGAATTTTTTTCCTTCAAACTGTTGCTACTTGTCTGTTAAGAATGCTGATCCTAAATTGCTTACTGCAGCACCTCCATATTCTGCATTGTTTTGACTCTGTTTTGCATTTTATTGAAATGTTTCGACCAATATTTTATTGAAACCATTGACTCTGCTTGCCTGTGCACTTATGCTTACTGCAGCACCTCCATTCTAGTAAAGTCAATTTCATTATGCTGTTGGCTAGGGTACTTTACTAGAATTGGGTTTCTGGTGTCACTGCTAACACTGGTTTGACGACTTTCTACCTTCTTACTGGGCATTGCTTTACTAGAACTGGGTTTTAGTTCAGTCACTTCACTTTTTACATACAATGCTTCGTTACTACCATCAGGTTGATGCTAGCACTTGAAACTGCAAATCAAATAACTGGTTCAGACATTGAGTATCTAGCTAATGGATTCTTGTCATCTGTATGGTAGGAGCAAGTTGTAGTTTGTTATAGGCTCCTACTAGTACTACTCCTACTGTATTCCTCCTCCTCCTCCTCCTCCTCCTACTACTACTACTACTAAGCTGTTGGTTGCTACTCCTATCCAGTACTACTTCTCCTCCTCCTCCTCCTCCTCCTCCTCCTCCTCCTCCTCCTACTACTACTACTTGTAAGTTGCTGGCTGCTACTCCTGCTACTAGTACTGCTCCTACTACTACTACTTACTCCACCTCCTCCTCCTACTACTACTCCTACTAGGTGGGCTTATGCATGGCTGTTGTTTACTACTTACTACTCTACTCTTCTACTATTGTGGTGGTGGGCTGTTGCTTACTACTCTACCTACTTACTACTTGCTCCTACTACTACTCTACCTACTACCGTGGTGGCTGGCTGCTGCTTACTACTCTACCTACTTGTGAGCATTAGCTGCTTGTTCTCAAACTTTGTGGCATTTGCAATGATGAATTTTTTTTAAACTTCTAAAAAAAATGTGCTGAGGCAGTGGCATATGCAATGATGTGAAATTTTTTATGCTGAGGCAGCGGCTATGATGATGAAATGTTCCCATACTTGTGAGCTGCTAAACTAGGATGGCTTGTATACCAATGCTGCTGTTTTTTTGGCAAGCAACAGCTGATTTGTTTGGACTAGTCCTACTACTTCTACTACTCTTCTCCTCTCCTCTCCTACTACTTCTATGTTTGCCAGCAGGTGCTCTTTTTTGGCAAGCAACATTTTGACTATTTTTGCCATCAGCTGCTGCTCCTTTGGTGATTTGTAGAGAATCAGCACCCACACTGCTATTGTGTTAAATGATATGCAGATCTACTCTCTTCTCCTCTCTACTCTACTATTCCTACTCCTCTCTACTCTACTACTCCTACTCCTCTCTACTCCACTACTCTTTTCCTCTCTACTCTACTAGTCCTACTCCTCTATACTATACTATTCTTCTCTCTATGTTTGTTAACAGTGAGCATATATATGTTTGTTAAGCAACTGGTGCTTGGTGGATCTATAGGGGTCTTGCAACCATATGGCAGCAGTCTGTTATATGGTTAGTAATACATATGGTCACTAGTTCATCGATTTTCCGCTAATAATGAGACCAATGCTGCTGTTTTTTGGCTATTTTTGCCATCAGTTGTAGCTCTATATTTGCTAAGCAGTTGTTGCTTTTTTGCCAAATCTCCCCTCTCCTCTCCTTTGTTTTGCCGATGATGAAATTATCTAAGTCCATACATTATATGGAATATGAGCTGATGATCAAGAACTTGTGAGGAACTTGACATCATTATCAGCCGCCCCTACATTACCTTCTCCTCTCTTCTCTGTTATGATGCCTTGATGCTCCAAGTTCATGATCAAATGATGATTGACATGTTTCTGAGGCCTCTACTACTGCTACTACTCATTTTTTTGATTTATTGTTGTTTTATAGGACTAATTTATTTGATAGACCTTTTTAGTTTCTTATACTTCTCGCATACCTAAAGCACACTTTCTTGCATCTATTAGAACAAAGCATGAAATAATGTCGCGGACAACAGATAGTGTAGCCCGATGCCCCGAGTATGATGAGCAGCCAACCTATGAAGAGCAAGCACTAGAGGACTAGCTTAGTCAGGAGCAGTTCGATAACGAGTTAGAAAATGATCTAGAAGTGATGCTTACTCAGAAGTAGTGTGACCAGGAGGAAGGGGGAGCAGAGGGAAGAGTAGGAGAGGCTACTGAAGGCAAAGAAGAGGATAATGATGATGACGAGGACTCAGAAGAGGGATATGTAAGTCCCGAGGATCCTTTCCCACGTGAAGCTAGGAGGAGGCCAACGGAGAAAGATTTGGACAAGGATTTTGGCTCGAACGAGGAGGCATGAATATATCCTTAGCTTGTAAATTTTTCTACAACTTTGGTTGTGTTACCTCTGCTAACACTTTGACCTATCATATATATAGGTCCCTCCTAAAACTCAGAAAAGACGACATCGACGTCCGTGACATCTCGCCGGACAAGACGGAGTAGAGGAAAGGAGAGCAGAGGCAACAACCACAGAGACGGACATTGGGGCCTCTGCTCTACAGCCTCAAGACACAACCACGAACACGACTACCAAGCCAAAGAGGAAACGAGGGGTAGAAAAGCAAACCAATATCTAGATAAGGCATGCTATGTGATAACGGAGGTTGGGCCAGCAGGGGAGATCCTTTGGTGAGGACATCATTCCTTCAGATGCACCTGCTGATCCTCCAACCGTCATGCAAGGTCCAATGACCCGAGCTCGAAAGTGTCAACTAAATTTAGAGGTGAGCTCGTTCTTAAGTGATCATTTTCATACTTTTGAGAATAGACTACTAGCTAATGATGTTATCTTGCTTAGGAACATTGGAGAGGGTCATGAGGGACTTAGAGGAAGAGTTGGAGGCGATGATGATCAGCAAGGACGTCCAACAGAAGCCAGAGGACTGATCCGACATGATTTTGAGTCTGCCTCGGCCTCCAGGACAAGTCTGCCTTAAACTAGTCACCTAGGACGCATCTGGACTTTGTTTTCAACGATCCACATATGGCTGGAAAGCTAATTTGATAAGGAATTCAATCTAAGTGGTCTCACGTCAAAAGTCCTTCAGAATCAATAGGAATCGTCAAAACAAGTCAGCGTCCAGAATCTACCAGGGTGCTACGACACCATCTTTTTGTCCGTTGGACCATGTATCGTGTTTGGGCCCATTAGGGGCACGTCTAGGGTAGGCGACGACCCTAAGACCTTTATAATTATACACTGCTGCCATCATTAGGTTTTGGGTTTTGCTTAGATTAATCTGTCAAGAACAGTTTCACCGTTCATCGGTTTGTAAGACCCGAACTTCATGAGATTAATCATTCATCTGCAATTTGGTTGTTTTCTTTCTTGTTCTTGCTTGTGTTCTTTGTTGCGTAGGCAGGGATTAGCCTTCTTGGCGACGTCAACTGGATCCATGTCTCGGTTGATAACTAGAGGAGTTGTGGTGCTAAGATTGCAGGGTTTGATCTTTCGATCTGAAGCCAGATCGGTGTGTCATTCTCCACAACAACGATAGTTACCAGTACCTGATGGAAGATCGGGATCCCTATTCCCATTAAGTGGTATCAGAGCTAAGGTATACCGTTAGGTTCACAATTATCCCCTAGTTTTGAGTGTTTTGCATTCGTCCCATAGCCCAGTGCCATATTTTTTCCTGTCCTATAACCTTCCACGCCACAGCCTTTGCATATTTTAGTTTCAGAGTCCGTCGTGTTGAGTTTATGTCCTGGTCGAGGTCTTATTGCTGGTTAGGTCATGTTAGAGTCCAGTTCATGTGTTTTCCCCCATCATTTCCATCAAATTTTTGCTGCCATGACCAATTTTGCGCACATCGTTCCCGTTTTATCCTCTAATTCGGAGGTCATTCTTAAAACTGGTCTAGTTTTCACATAAATCTCCAATTTCGACATTCCATATATCAAAATTGATTAGAAAAATATTCGGATCCATCCATCCCCCGCACTATCGGGGTTAGAAAATTTTATTTTGGTCAAAAACTGGTCACAAGATCCTATTTTCATGGTCTCAAGCTTTTTGTCAATTTTGAGCACGTCTTCTAAATTTTCCACAGGTCACACCTTTCACTTGTTTAAGCTCATATCTTTTGTGGTTGCTTCTTTTGTGCTCCTAAGTGAATAAAAAATATCAAAAAAATAAAAAGAAAAATTCAAAGTTTCCCAAAAAACAACAACCTAAAAAAAAAAGAGGGACAAAAGAGGAACAATATCTAGAGAAGCACATAGAGAAGGCCAAAGTGAGCAGTGTTAGCATGTGCTATCTGGTTCCTTGTTTGTGTTGCTCTTGCTATCTTCCATACTTGTTTTTCACACACCTGTTACCTTGCTATCCACCATACTTGTTTGTTACACACCTGGTACTTGGAAAATTTTAGACCAGCAACGAGAACAAGTACTTTGGACTATAATTTAGCATTACTTTGTATTACTGACTTGTGTGCCAAATATACATATTATTCTTTGTGTGCCTTCCAAGCTCCACAAACTCTTCAGATCAGTACAGAAAAAGGCCTTGCAATCTCGGTACCACTGCCTCACAGGTATCATGAACCAGCCACCGGTTGTACCGCCCACTGCTTGTGTTGGTAAGAACTTTGTAAGAGCTTGGTAAGACGCTTCCACTTGCAGTGAAAAGTGATACCACTTCAACCATGTAGCCATTTGGTAGGGATAACTTTCACCGTTTGTTCCTATTTTTATGTTTACAATGGCAGGAGGTGATCAGACTGGAGATAACAGTCCTAAGGATTTCAACGAGTGTGTCAGCCAAGAGCAACTGCAAGTTGCTATAGATAATGGCCAAAAAAGGATGAATGAGGCCATCAGGAAGGCCATCACGGATGCACTCATTGAACTCAACATTGGCAACAACATGGAGAGATTGGACAAATGAATTTCCATGCTAACCGACAAGGTTACTGAGTTGGAAACCTTGGTGGCGGTCAATAACGATGTCTCCGGCAGCAACACCAATGGTCTCTTGCTAGAAGACACGGTGCATGATGCCACTGGGAACATAGATTGAGCAGCCTTCCGACAAGCAAGATTACGACAATGTCTTCGCCGCAACACGACAGAAATGGGTGGTGTCCACCACCATCAAGGTAATAATCACCGTGTGCCCGATGATCCTTATGCTAAGATTAAGTTCACAATACCATCTTTTTCGGGTCATTATGATGCTGAGGGATATCTTGATTGGGAGATGACGGTAGAACAAAAGTTTAGTGCCCACCTTGTGCCTGAGCATCATAGAGTTCGACAAGCTACTAGTGAGTTTAAGGACTTTGCCATTATTTGGTGGAATGGGTTAGCTGCATAGGATACTTTACCTGGTACATGGGAAGAACATAAGATAGCTATGCATGATTGTTTTGTTCCTCCTTATCATAGAGACATGCGTAAGAAATTGATGCATTTAGAACAAGGAGAGAAATCTGTATAGGATTACTATGGTGAGCTCCAAAAGGGATTGATGCGTTGTAGTGTTGTGGAGGGGAACAAAGATTCCATTTGTCGCTTTTATTCGAGTTTGAGGCACGAGATTCAAGACATTGTTGATTATAAAGAATTTAACACTGTCAACCAGTTGTTTCAGTTTGCTATGCTTGCAGAAAAGGAATTGCAGGGGCGTGAACAAGAAAGCAAGAGCAAGGTCAGCACCACATACACGCCATGCTCGGCACCATCTTCGGGGCTGACCAAGCCAACCACTTTTTGGGCACCTCCACCAGCAAGCAAGCGACCAACAGCCTCTGGAGTTACCGCTACACCTAAGGCACCTCCTGCATGACCTTTAGATTTAGGTAAAAATTCTTTGCAGGTGCCTACCAAGAGTGCCTCATCCGTTGCATCGATGGGACACACTTTGGGTATTCAGTGCCACCGCTGCCATGGCATTAGCCATGTGCAGAAGGACTGCACAAGTCAGCAGGCATACATTGCTACAGAAGACGGCTACATCAGCACCTCTGACATTGAAGATGAAGAAGACAAAGATACAAATGAGGAGGGCGGCGAAGTCCTTGGTGGCGAGGACACAGTGGCCTATAGGAGCATCATTGTACAGAGGGTGCTCAGCACACAAGTCTAGCAACCTGAGAAGCTATAACATCATAACTTGTTCTAGATTTTCTTCGTCATCAGCAACCGTCGAGCACATGTCGTTATTGATGGAGGTAGCTACAATAATTTGGTGAGTTCTGATTTGGTCAAGAAGCTTGGCTTGACCACACGCCCACACCCACATCCATACCATATTCAGTGGCTAAATTATTCTAGAAAAGCAAAGGTAACTCAAACTTGTAGAGTTCCATTTTCCATTGGTTCTTATGCTGATTCTGTTGATTGTGATGTGGTACCTATGCAAGCCTGTTCACTCTTATTGGGTCATCCTTGGGAACATGATAATGATACTACACACCATGGTAGAAGTAATAAATACACCTTTGTGCATAAAGGAAAGAAAATTACTTTGGTACCTTTGACCCCTACTCAAATTGTACAAGCTGATAGAGAACGTGCTGCTAGTTTGAATGATGTTCAATCTAAAAATTAGCAAGTTACTAATTCTATTCTCCCACCTAAAAAGGATAAGTCTTCATCTATTTCTAAGGCTAAGAGGATTAAATTGAAGGGTGGTGTTATGCTTGCAACAAAATGTGACATTCCTGAAATTTCCAATGATGATATTTGATATGCTTTGGTATGCAAACGAGCTATGTTTTCGCTTGATGATATTGTTAGCTCGGTGCCTTCTACTGTCACTAACCTTTTGCAGGAGTATGAGGACATTTTCTCAGCTGAGATACCCCTAGGGCTGCCACCTATGAGAGGGATAGAGCATCAAATCGATTTGATTCTGGGAGCAACCCTGCCCAACCATGCTGCCTATCAAACCAATCATGAGGAGACTAAGGAAATTCAGCGGCAAGTCCAAGACCTTTTGGACCATGGGTATGTACATAAAAGCCTTAGTCCTTATGTCGTTCCTGTACTTTTGGTTCCAAAGAAAGATGGAACTTGGCGTATGTGTGTTGATTGTAGAGCCATCAATAATATAACTATTCGGCATCGTCATCGTATTCCTAGGCTAGAAGACATGCTTGATGAGTTATGTGGCTCTATAATTTTTACCAAGATTGACTTGCAAAGTGGCTACCACCAAATTAGAATGAAACTTGGAGATGAATGGAAAACCGCATTTAAAACCAAATTCGGGTTGTATGAGTGGTTAGTAATGCCTTTTAGTTTCACAAATGCACCTAGCACTTTCATGCGCTTAATGAATGAGGTTTTAAGAGCTTTTATTGGTCATTTTGTGGTAGTTTACTTTGATGATATCTTGATTTACAACAAGTCTTTTGTTGAACATATGGATCACTTACGTGTTGTTTTTAATGCTTTGCGTGATGCACGTTTATTTGGTAACCTTGAGAAGTGCATCTTTTGCACGGATTGAGTTTCTTTTCTTAGATATGTTGTAACTCCACAGTGAATTGAGGTGGACAAGATAAAAATTGAAGGCATAAAGAGCTAGCCGGTTCCCCAAACCATCACACATGTGAGGAGTTTTCTTGGTCTTGTAGGATTCTACCACCGCTTTGTCAAAGATTTCAGCACCATTGCTGCCCCATTGCATGAGTTGATGAAGAAATGGTTGGTGTTTCATTGGGGAAAGGCACATGAGGAGTCCTTTGACACTTTGAAGGACAAGCTCACACACGTACCATTGTTACAACTTCCAAACTTTGGTAAGACTTTTGAGTTAGAATGTGATGCTAGTGGAGTTGGCAGTGGGGGTGTTTTGATGCAAGATGGTAAACCCATTGCTTACTTTAGTGAAAAATTGCATGGCCCTGTTCTGAATTATTCCACGTATGATAAGGAATTGTATGCACTTGTCCATTCTTTAGAGACGTGGCGTAATTATTTGTGGCCTAAAGAATTTGTTATTCATTCTGATCATGAATCGCTTAAGTATCTTCGTTCTCAACACAATCTGAATCGTAGACATGCTAAATGGGTTGAATTTATTGAATCTTTTCCTTATATTATCAAACACAAGAAAGGGAAGGATAATGTGATAGCTGATGCTTTGTCTAGATGATATAACTTGCTGTCCTAACTTGATTGACGAATTTTTGGGCTTGAATCAACAAAAGAACAATATGCGCTTGATCCTGATTTTAAGGAAGTGTTGCTGAATTGTAGGGAGGGACATACATGGAATAAGTTTATGATCAATGATGGGTTTTTGTTTAGAGCTAACCACCTATGCATTCCAGTTGGCTCCATTCATCTTTTGTTGTTGCAGGAGGCACATGGAGACGGATTGATGGGACATTTTGGAGCGAAGAAGATGGAGGAGGTGCTGTCCAGACATTTCTTTTGGCCTCGGATGAGGCGAGATGTAGAATGGTACATGGCTTGGTGCACCACATGTCAAAATGCTAAGTCACGGTTGAACCCACATGGTTTGTATATGCCTCTTCCTGTTCCTTATACTCCTTGGGCTGATATATCTATGGATTTTGTGTTGGGTTTGCCAAGGACTAATAGGGGGAGGGATAGTATTTTTGTGGTGGTTGATCATTTTTCTAAGATGACACATTTTATTCCTTGTCATAAGAGCCACGATGTTGTTCATATTGCTGACCTTTTTTTCAAGAAATTGTTCGCTTGCATGGTATGCCTTCTACTATTATTTCAGATCACGATGCAAAATTCTTGAGTCATTTTTGGCGCACTTTGTGGAATAAATTGGGGACCAAGCTGCAGTTTTCTACAACATGTTGTCCCCAAACTGATGGGCAAACTGAGGTAGTGAATTGTAACACCCTAAATTTGCATTTTCTAAAAAATAGCCAAATTGATTTATTTAAGCAATTTTGGTGAGCATTGAAATATAGGAAATAAATAATTTTTTGTGAAAACTAAAATCAAATATAAGGTTAGCTACAAGTGATGCATACATGCTGTTGCATATTTATTTTGAGATGAATGGTTTTGATTCGAATTCCAAATGAGTTCAAAATCTAATTGAAATTTGTATATAAAATGCTTTTGGAAAATTTGTTTGGAAAAAGAAAAAGGAAAAATTCCTCTTTCCCTCTCTTCCTGGACTTTCGGCCCCATGGCCATTTCTTTCCCCGCGGCCCAGCACCGCAGCCCAGCCCCGCAGCCGCGCCAGCCCAGTCGCGCGCCTCGGCCGTTCGGCCCAGCAAGCCCCGCCGGCCCACTCGGCCGCCAACCGTTGCCGCGCGCCTGCGCCCGCGCCCAGCCGCTGACGCCCGGCCCCCGCCTGTCAGCTTCCCCACCTTCCTTCCGCAACCGCCGTCCCGGTCAAGCCGCGGCCGCAACCGCGCCCACGTCACGCGTCGTGGGAGTCCTCCCGTTGCCTCGGCCTCGTTAAAAGGCAGCCGAGCCCCCCCCTTGCGCGCCCCTGCTGCTCCGCTCCGTTTTCGCCTCGTCCCGGCCGAAACTGCCGCACGGAGGAGCCCCGCCGATCTCCGACCTCGCCGTCCGCGTCGCCGTCGTCTCCGAGCCGTCCCCACTTCTGTTTCTCGCCCGTGGTGAGCTCGCCGTGACCCCCTCTCTCTCCCCATGCGATTCATTTTGCGTTTCGTGATTTGTATCGCCCAATCCGCGAGCGCCGTGAGCTCTTGGCCTTCGGCCATGGCGGCCGCCGCTCCAACCTTCTCCTCCGGCCGTCGTGATGGCCTGGGCGAGTTCCCCTCCTCCCCAGCTTTCTCCCGGTGCCTCCGGATTTCCGAACCGTGGCCCCTAGCCCCGGAACCGCGCGCGCCAGTGAGCTTCACGCCGCCGGCCATGGAGTTGCCGCGGGCGTCACTGTTCTGGCCGGCCACTCCTTTCTTCTCTCTCCCCCAGTTCGTTTCCAGCCGTCCGTTCTCAGATCAACGATCGAGATTAGAAGATACCTCTTCGGGGGTCATTTTGCTTAAGAGACCCTGTAGTTTTCTAAGTTTTAACCCGCGGTCCAAAGCGTATTTCTCCGAATGCGCAAACCCGTTTAGAAAGCGTAAACTTCGCTGTTTAAGTCAAAAGTACGCTTTCAGTATTTACAGAAATGCCATTTGAACTGTTTCGCTTATAAAATTGTCGTTTTAGCTCCGAATTGATCCATTCAAATCGCGTTAGCTTCGTAATTCCATAACCTACATGTTAGAACCACTGTTAGTCAAGTTTGGAACTTTTTAATTTCCTGGTTAGATTTAATTTAATATATTGCTATAGGAAATCCCGTTTAAATCATAACTTACGCATTTTAGCTCCGTTTTTCGTGAACTTCGCGTTGACGTGATCGTAGAGAAACGTAGATTAGTTTTACAAACATTTTATTTTGATTTCAATACTGTTGGTGTATTGTTCTAATGTTAGGAGTGTTTGCTTTGCATGAATGCTTTTGGAATGTTGTATGTTGCCGTGTTGATCGCGTTCAGACGGTGAGGAAAACGTTGGAGACCAAGAACTCTTCGACGACCAGCAGGACCAGCACGAGTTTGTGAACCAAGGCAAGTATAACATGGGCCTTCCTTGATGTCCTATTTCACTTTAAGCAATTACTCATTTGCATGTGTCTAAATTTGATACCCGTAAGGACATCCTAGTGATTGTTATCCTGTTTCTTGTCTCCTATGGGTTAAATGCATATGGGTAGATTGCTAGTGCTCTAACTGAATATTGATATACTTATAGATGAATGATACTATGGAACAAAGTGAGTAACATGAATTATAACAACTGTTCCATAGGGCGAAAGTGCAAATGACCTTTGTTCATGTTGCTCCTGGCCCTCCATAAGGACTTATCTGTCGGCAAAAGCTGGGACTGACAGTGCAACCGGGAGAGTCATATGGCTCTGACTTTAGCTCAGTAATAGGACTTTTCCTAGCTGGTTAGAGGTTACCTTCTTGGCGCAAATGGGGCTTGCCACTTTGGGTATAGGGCTGCCTCTGTTCCTATGAGTATAGCCGCGATGGATTTGTGCCATAGGAAAGGGGGGTCCCTACATCTGCCTGCCAAGGAAACCTAGCGGCCCTAACTTGTTAGGGAAACCTATGAAATGGCTTCATAGTGTACCCTGCCCGTTCACCTTGGAAGTGACATGGGAGTAATTAACCCAGGCATATGGGGATCACGACCCACGGTGAATGTGCACCACCTCTGCAGAGGGTAACAAACTGTTATAACAGCCGTGCTCACGGTTACGAGCGGCCCGGAAAACTCACAGAATAACTGGATGCTTGATGATGGTTAATTAAGTTGTTCTATGATGAATTATGGCAAACTTGACCCCGTTATATGTTCTTATGGGAATTAATTGAGAGCTTAAGCATAACTTGATAATACTTGAGAATAAAAGTTTGACTTACTAAAAATGCTAACTGCAGTAAACCAGAGTCTATCCTTTTGAGCTTCATAACCCCATGTTAGCTTGCTAAGTACGGAATGTACTTACACTTGTTTATTTTCTTTACTTGGATAAAAATCCCGGATGGGTAACAGATGACAACGGGTATGAGGATTTCCCGGAGGATTATTAGGCTTGTGGTCAACCAGTTGACCTTCCCTGTGATGACGGCCGTGAGAGTTCATTCTATTTTTATTATTCCGCTGTGATGTATGAGACTAAGTTCGATTATAACTCTGATGTATGTGACACTGTGATGATACTATTGTAATTTGTCAGCTTGTGTGTGTGATTGAATCCTGGGCACACACGAGTTTAGTGCATTCAATTTTATCCTTAAAATTGGGTGTGACAAATTGGTATCAAAGCCGTGTTGACTGTAGGACGCAAGCCTAGTTAGAAAAAGGTCGTTTTAGCAGCTTTGCTCCTCTGGTTTCTTGCTTACTGACTTATCCTTGTTATTTTATTAAAACATTTATGCTTTCATACCTTAATCTATTATTTAAAATTGTTGATTCTAATTACATCTCACTTTAAATCTATAGATGTCTCATAATCCAAAGACTGCTCGACTCAGCACCGCCGGCTATCGTGCCATGTTCACCCCGCGTGTCCCACCAGCGGAGAGGGAGATTGTGATCATCTCCGACGACGAGGAGATGGTTACACCGACGCCTACACCTACTCCTACACCAGTCGCTGTGCCCATCTACCCCGTGGTAGCTACACCTGAGGAGTCGACGGCTACTTCCCCCACACCTGCACCCGCCCCAGCTGCCCCCGTGGAGGACGAGGAGATTGGCTGGAAGTGCAAGTACTACTTCAAGCCAGCTCCAGAGACAGCCTACTACCACACTCTTCTCACCCATGTGCTGGACGACTACTTCCCCGACTTGCACGCCTCCATCAGCTATCACTGCGCCGAGTACAAGCACCCACTGGAGGCTACCTTCTGGAAGGTAGAGCTGGTGGTCACCGCATGGAATGATATCATCAATGGACATGAGGTGGAGACTGTCCACAGTGCCCCTGCCAGGAGAGCCCATGCTTTGGATGGCATGGAGGATGCAGCACAGAATGCCTACATCCACTACCATGGTCGTCGCTTCGAGGCCATGAGGGAGGATCGCTTCAGGTTCCTTCCTCGAAATGATCACGAGGGTGTTTGGCAGGTTTTGGCTCCACCAGAGAATGACCCCACTTTGGAGGCAACGGTGCAGCATGTCCACGCTATGCAGGGAGTGGACGATGAGGTCAAAGGAGAACTACGTGCATCTCAGAGGGCGCAGAGACGTCTTCAGAAACAAGTGGATGAACTTCGAGCACAGCTGGGACAGCCTTCCATTTACAAGAAGAAGCGCCGTTCCTTCACCATGATTGACACCGCTCCATAGGTGTTAGGTGCCTTGATCTAGATTATCGTCGTTAGTTCGTGTCCTTATTTAGTCTTGTTGGTCTTGTGAACTTGGTTGATTAGATGTTTGATTTGTGAACTTGGTTGAGTTGGTATTTTGTTTGATTGCTGGAAGTTTGTGGGCATGTCCACAACTTCCTTAGATTGGAACTTTAAATTTTTAGAATGAAATCTTAATGCAGAAGTATCATTTTACCTTATCTCTGCTGTGCTGAATTCTGGAGCAGCCTGTGTTCTTTATCTGGTAACTCGAAATCTGGGATGATAAAAATTCTGAAATTTTTGTGGAGATAACTAGACCTCTGTATCTCCCAAGTGTCTTTGGAATCACGTCGATAGCTATTCAGGTTTGGGAGATCTAATTGGCACAAGTTGATGTTCCTGCGCTGTCTGGAACTCAGAACAGTTCGGATTAGCTCTATTTTTGACTATGTGTGAGTTCGAATCTGTAAAAATGGTCTAAATGAAAGTTGTAGCTGATATCCTAAGCTTTCTAACGAATCTTGGTGCACCTCTGTTGGATCTCTGAAACACGAGTTATAACAGTTTTACTGAACTGCCGAATTTGAGTCTTGCCCAGAAAAATTTCAGCATTGCTTCATATCTCTTGTAAGTTCTCTATAATTGGAAAAATCTCTAAATTTTGCACATTTGTTGGAAAACAGATGGCCGCAAGAGGAGGAAGAGGCAGAGGCCGTGGTCGTGGGCGTGATGCTCTTATGAATCCACCACCGCCACCTGTGACCATGGAGCAGATCTTGGGTATGCAAGCGCAGCTGATGCAAGCTATGATGCAGCATTTGGACAATGAACATGCAAGAGGTCCACCGCCTGTCCAGGTTAGAGATAAGCGTGGAGAGTTTATGAAAGGTCGTCCACCGGTGTTCACACATGCCACAGACCCTATGGAGGCCGATGACTGGTTGCGTGCTGTGGAGAAACAACTGAACATAGCACGATGCAATGACCTGGAGAAAGTGTTGTATGCTTCCGGGCAACTCCAAGGAGCTGCTCAGGATTGGTGGGAATCATTTCAGTTTGGACGTCCCAACAATGCTCCTGATATCACTTGGCAGGAATTTAAGGACAGTTTCCGATCATACCATATTCCTGATGGACTAGTGGAACTGAAGCAGGAAGAATTTAGATCTCTCAAGCAAGGATCAATGACTGTGGCGGAATATCGGGACAAGTTCGCACAACTATCTCGCTACGCTCCTAATGATGTGGCAGATGACAAGGATAAGCAACGCCGTTTCCTCAAGGGACTCTATGATGGACTGCAGCTCCAGCTGATGTCTAATACTTATCCTAACTTCCAGTCTTTGGTGAATCGCGCAATCGTGATTGATGATAAGCGCAAGGAGATGGAAGCTAAGAAGAGAAGGCTCCAAGGGCAAGCTTCTGGAAGCAACACTCGCCCGCGTGCTTATCCCCAGCAAGGTTTCCAGCAGAGGAATCAAGGACCAACTCATCAGGGAAACCGTGGTCAGTATCCTCAGCGGAACCAGTTCCAACAACGCCCCCAGTATCAGCAACAGTTTGGAAATCAGCGTCCCCCGCAACAGACTAGCAATCCTGCAACACGCCAGGGAGTGCCTAACAATGCTCCTGTGAAGAGTGGCGCACCCAACAATCCCAATGCATGTTACCGATGTGGAGAAGTAGGTCACTATGCTCATCAGTGTCCTAAGAAGCAGAACCAACAGGCCCCTCAGAACCAGGCCAACAATCAGAAGTTCAACGCCCGACCACCTCTCACAGCGAAGGTGAACTATGTGTCGTCTGATGCAGCTCAGGAGACGCCTGAGGTCATGTTGGGTACGTTCAGTGTCAACTCTATTTCTGCTACCGTACTTTTTGATTCTGGTGCTTCGCATTCTTTTATCTCCCAAGCTTTTGTTAGAATGCATAGCATACCTTTGTGTGCCATGAAAAACCCAATACTAGTGAATTCCCCGGGAGGTAGTATGCCCGCTTCTTATTGGAGCCCCTCAACTAGCATTTCCTTAAGGGGGGTAGACTTCAAGGTGAAGCCTATTGTTTTGAGAACGGCGGGAATTGACCTTATCCTGGGAATGGATTGGATGAAACAACACCGGGCAGTGATACAGTGTCAGGAGAAATCTGTGGTTGTGACATCACTCAAAGGGGATAGAATCTATGTAGAAGTAGTAGTGCAAGCTCAGCCTACAGCCACAGTGAATCAGCTAGATGGTGAAATCAATGAACAAGATCGTGTCGTGGAGGAATTTCCGGATGTCTTCCCCGATGACTTGCCAGGTATGCCACCTGACCGAGACATTGAATTCATTATTGAATTATTACCTGGAACTGCACCAATAGCTAAACGTCCGTATAGAATGGGAGTTAATGAATTAGAAGAGCTTAAGAAACAACTAAAAGAGTTGCAAGAAAAAGGTTTCATACGCCCCAGTTCTTCCCCGTGGGGGGCACCTGTGATCTTTGTGGATAAGAAGGATGGTAGTCAACGGATGTGTGTGGATTACCGCTCACTTAATGAGGTTACCATCAAGAATAAATACCCTTTGCCTAGGATAGATGATTTGTTTGATCAGTTGAGAGGAGCTCATGTGTTCTCCAAGATTGATCTCCGATCTGGTTATCATCAGCTTAAGATTCGGAACTCGGATATACCCAAGACAGCATTTACTACACGGTACGGATTATATGAGTACACCGTTATGTCTTTTGGATTGACCAATGCACCTGCATACTTCATGTATTTGATGAATAAGGTGTTCATGGAGTTTCTGGATAAATTTGTGGTAGTATTCATAGATGACATACTAATATTCTCCAAGACTGAAGAAGAACATGCGGAACACATAAGGATGGTTTTGCAAAAGCTTAGAGAACACAAGTTGTACGCTAAACGGAGCAAGTGTGAGTTTTGGTTAAAGGAAGTCTCTTTTCTAGGTCATGTTGTCTCCAACGGTGGAATAGCAGTGGATCCAGGCAAAGTGCAAGATGTACTGAATTGGAAACCACCAACTACTGTAAGTGAGATTCGAAGCTTTTTGGGATTGGCTGGTTATTACCGAAGGTTCATTGAAGGCTTTTCCAAGCTAGCCAAGCCTATGACAGCTTTGTTGGAAAAGAATGCTAAGTATGTATGGTCGGATAAATGCCAGGCAAACTTTGAAGAGCTAAAGAAGAGATTAACTACAGCTCCAGTATTAATTTTGCCCGATTTAAACAAGAACTTCTCTATATATTGTGATGCATCCCGTTTGGGTCTTGGATGTGTGCTTATGCAAGAAGGAAGAGTGGTTGCATATGCATCCAGACAACTAAGGAAACATGAGTTGAATTATCCTACTCATGACTTGGAATTAGCAGCTGTGGTTCATGCTTTGAAGATCTGGAGACATTATCTGATTGGACATAAGAGTGATATCTATACTGATCATAAAAGTTTGAAGTATATCTTCACCCAATCAGATCTGAATCTAAGACAACGTCGTTGGTTGGAATTGATCAAAGACTATGATTTGGAAGTGCATTATCACCCGGGAAAGGCAAACGTAGTAGCTGATGCACTTAGCAGGAAGAGCCATGCCAATGAAATTCAGACAACACCTATGTCAGCAGAGTTGTGTGCTGAAATGGAGTATCTCAACTTGAGCCTGGTCACTAATGCAATGGAATTGGAAATAGAGCCTACACTGGAACAGGAGATACGCAAAGGTCAATTGGAGGATGAAAAACTTAAAGAGATAGCAGAGAATGTAGTGCTTGGAAAGGCACCCGGATTCAGAATGGATGATAATGGAACTCTTTGGTTCGGGAAAAGGATATGTGTACCGGAAGTGAAAGCTATCCGTGATGCAATTCTGCAAGAGGCCCATGAGTCTGCTTATTCTATACATCCCGGAAGTACCAAGATGTACTTGGATCTCGAAGAAAAGTATTGGTGGTATGGTTTGAAGAGAGATGTGGCAGAATATGTGGCTTTGTGTGACACTTGCCAAAGAGTGAAAGCTGAGCATCAGAGACCTACAGGGTTACTACAACCAATGAAGATCCCTGAATGGAAATGGGAAGAAGTTGGCATGGATTTTATTGTAGGATTACCCCGCACTCAAAGAGGTTATGATTCAATATGGGTAATAGTGGATCGACTCACTAAGGTCGCTCACTTTTTACCAGTCAAGACCACTTATAATGGTGCAAGATTAGCAGAGTTATACATGGAACGAATAGTGTGCTTACATGGTGTTCCCAAGAAAATTGTGTCGGATAGAGGCACCCAATTTACATCGCAATTCTGGCATAAAGTACATAGATCTTTGGGAACAAAGTTGAATTTTAGTTCTGCTTACCACCCGCAAAGTGATGGACAGACTGAAAGGATCAACCAGATTTTGGAAGATATGTTGAGAGCCTGTGCACTTCAGTATGGTGATAGTTGGGATAAGAGTCTGCCTTACGCAGAGTTCTCATACAACAACAGTTATCAAAAGAGCCTCAAGATGGCACCTTTCGAGGCATTGTATGGACGTAAGTGTAGAACGCCTTTGTTCTGGAATCAGACTGGAGAAACTCAAGTGTTTGGTCCCGATGTTCTTAGAGACGCGGAAGAACAAGTGAGAATGATTAGAGACAATTTGAGAGTGGCTCAATCTCGATAGAAGAGTTATGCTGATACCCGCAGAAGAGAGCTGACTTTCGAGATTGGTGATTATGTGTATCTGAAAGTGTCACCAATGAGAAGTGTGAGAAGATTCAATATGAAAGGAAAGTTAGCCCCAAGGTATATAGGACCTTTTAAGATCCTAGAGAGACGTGGAGAAGTAGCTTATCAGTTGGAACTGCCTGAGAGCTTGCCCGGTGTGCACGACGTATTCCATGTTTCCCAGTTGAAAAAGTGTCTGAGGGTACCAGAAGAACAAATTCCTTTGGAGGAACTTGTTGTCAAGGAAGATCTTACTTATGAAGAGTATCCGATAAAGATTTTGGAAACTGCCGAAAGAGTTACGAGAAGCCGAACAGTAAAGATGTGCAAGGTGCAGTGGAATCGTTATACAGAGGATGAGGCTACTTGGGAAAGAGAAGAGGATCTGAGAAAGACCTATCCCCAACTGTTTGAGTAAGCAATCAACCGAATCTCGAGGACGAGATCCATCTTAAGGGGGGTAGAATTGTAACACCCTAAATTTGCATTTTCTAAAAAATAGCCAAATTGATTTATTTAAGCAATTTTGGTGAGCATTGAAATATAGGAAATAAATAATTTTTTGTGAAAACTAAAATCAAATATAAGGTTAGCTACAAGTGATGCATACATGCTGTTGCATATTTATTTTGAGATGAATGGTTTTGATTCGAATTCCAAATGAGTTCAAAATCTAATTGAAATTTGTATATAAAATGCTTTTGGAAAATTTGTTTGGAAAAAGAAAAAGGAAAAATTCCTCTTTCCCTCTCTTCCTGGACTTTCGGCCCCATGGCCATTTCTTTCCCCGCGGCCCAGCACCGCAGCCCAGCCCCGCAGCCGCACCAGCCCAGTCGCGCGCCTCGGCCGTTCGGCCCAGCAAGCCCCGCCGGCCCACTCGGCCGCCAACCGTTGCCGCGCGCCTGCGCCCGCGCCCAGCCGCTGACGCCCGGCCCCCGCCTGTCAGCTTCCCCACCTTCCTTCCGCAACCGCCGTCCCGGTCAAGCCGCGGCCGCAACCGCGCCCACGTCGCGCGTCGTGGGAGTCCTCCCGTTGCCTCGGCCTCGTTAAAAGGCAGCCGAGCCCCCCCCTTGCGCGCCCCTGCTGCTCCGCTCCGTTTTCGCCTCGTCCCGGCCGAAACTGCCGCACGGAGGAGCCCCGCCGATCTCCGACCTCGCCGTCCGCGTCGCCGTCGTCTCCGAGCCGTCCCCACTTCTGTTTCTCGCCCGTGGTGAGCTCGCCGTGACCCCCTCTCTCTCCCCATGCGATTCATTTTGCGTTTCGTGATTTGTATCGCCCAATCCGCGAGCGCCGTGAGCTCTTGGCCGTCGGCCATGGCGGCTGCCGCTCCAACCTTCTCCTCCGGCCGTCGTGATGGCCTAGGCGAGTTCCCCTCCTCCCCAGCTTTCTCCCGGTGCCTCCGGATTTCCGAACCGTGGCCCCTAGCCCCGGAACCGCGCGCGCCAGTGAGCTTCACGCCGCCGGCCATGGAGTTGCCGCCGGCGTCACTGTTCCGGCCGGCCACTCCTTTCTTCTCTCTCCCCCAGTTCGTTTCCAGCCATCCGTTCTCAGATCAACGATCGAGATTAGAAGATACCTCTTCGGGGGTCATTTTGCTTAAGAGACCCTGTAGTTTTCTAAGTTTTAACCCGCGGTCCAAAGCGTATTTCTCCGAATGCGCAAACCCGTTTAGAAAGCGTAAACTTCGCTGTTTAAGTCAAAAGTATGCTTTCAGTATTTACAGAAATGCCATTTGAACTGTTTCGCTTATAAAATTGTCGTTTTAGCTCCGAATTGATCCATTCAAATCGCGTTAGCTTCGTAATTCCATAACCTACATGTTAGAACCACTGTTAGTCAAGTTTGGAACTTTTTAATTTCCTGGTTAGATTTAATTTAATATATTGCTATAGGAAATCCCGTTTAAATCATAACTTACGCATTTTAGCTCCGTTTTTCGTGAACTTCGCGTTGACGTGATCGTAGAGAAACGTAGATTAGTTTTACAAACATTTTATTTTGATTTCAATACTGTTGGTGTATTGTTCTAATGTTAGGAGTGTTTGCTTTGCATGAATGCTTTTGGAATGTTGTATGTTGCCGTGTTGATCGCGTTCAGACGGTGAGGAAAACGTTGGAGACCAAGAACTCTTCGACGACCAGCAGGACCAGCACGAGTTTGTGAACCAAGGCAAGTATAACATGGGCCTTCCTTGATGTCCTATTTCACTTTAAGCAATTACTCATTTGCATGTGTCTAAATTTGATACCCGTAAGGACATCCTAGTGATTGTTATCCTGTTTCTTGTCTCCTATGGGTTAAATGCATATGGGTAGATTGCTAGTGCTCTAACTGAATATTGATATACTTATAGATGAATGATACTATGGAACAAAGTGAGTAACATGAATTATAACAACTGTTCCATAGGGCGAAAGTGCAAATGACCTTTGTTCATGTTGCTCCTGGCCCTCCATAAGGACTTATCTGTCGGCAAAAGCTGGGACTGACAGTGCAACCGGGAGAGTCATATGGCTCTGACTTTAGCTCAGTAATAGGACTTTTCCTAGCTGGTTAGAGGTTACCTTCTTGGCGCAAATGGGGCTTGCCACTTTGGGTATAGGGCTGCCTCTGTTCCTATGAGTATAGCCGCGATGGATTTGTGCCATAGGAAAGGGGGGTCCCTACATCTGCCTGCCAAGGAAACCTAGCGGCCCTAACTTGTTAGGGAAACCTATGAAATGGCTTCATAGTGTACCCTGCCCGTTCACCTTGGAAGTGACATGGGAGTAATTAACCCGGGCATATGGGGATCACGACTCGCGGTGAATGTGCACCACCTCTGCAGAGGGTAACAAACTGTTATAACAGCCGTGCTCACGGTTACGAGCGGCCCGGAAAACTCACAGAATAACTGGATGCTTGATGATGGTTAATTAAGTTGTTCTATGATGAATTATGGCAAACTTGACCCCGTTATATGTTCTTATGGGAATTAATTGGGAGCTTAAGCATAACTTGATAATACTTGAGAATAAAAGTTTGACTTACTAAAAATGCTAACTGCAGTAAACAAGAGTCTATCCTTTTGAGCTTCATAACCCCATGTTAGCTTGCTAAGTACGGAATGTACTTACACTTGTTTATTTTCTTTACTTGGATAAAAATCCCGGATGGGTAACAGATGACAACGGGTATGAGGATTTCCCGGAGGATTATTAGGCTTGTGGTCAACCAGTTGACCTTCCCTGTGATGACGGCCGTGAGAGTTCATTCTATTTTTATTATTCCGCTGTGATGTATGAGACTAAGTTCGATTATAACTCTGATGTATGTGACACTGTGATGATACTATTGTAATTTGTCAGCTTGTGTGTGTGATTGAATCCTGGGCACACACGAGTTTAGTGCATTCAATTTTATCCTTAAAATTGGGTGTGACTTGAATCGAACATTGTCCACCATGTTGAGAGCAATTTTGAAGCGCATTTTGAAGATATGGGAAGAGTGTTTACCGCATGTAGAGTTTGCATATAACAGGGTGGAATATTCCACCACCAAGGTAAGTCCTTTTCAGGTAGTGTATGGTTTTAACCCCCATGCTCCTATTGATCTTTTGCCTTTACCTACCACCGAGAGAACACATAGTGATGCTAGAGAGCGTGCTGATTTTATTCGTAAGTTACACGAAACAACTAAAGCAAATATTGAAAGAATGAATGAAAAATATAGAATTGCTGGTAGTAAAGGTAGAAAAGAAATTAAACTTCAACCGGGTGATTTGGTTTGGTTATATTTGAGAAAAGATAGATTTCCTGAGCTACGTAAGTCTAAATTAATACCAAGAGCAGTTGGTTCTTATAAGATAGTTGAGAAAATAAATGATAATGCCTACAAACTTGAGTTGCCACCCAAGTTTGGGGTTAGTCCCACTTTTAACATTGCAGATTTGAAACCTTATTTGGGAGAAGAAGAAGAAGAGCTTGAGTCGAGGACGACCCAGTTTCAAGAGGGGGAGGATGATGAGGACATCATTCCTTCAGATGCACCCGCTGATCCTCCAACCGTCATGCAAGGTCCAATGATCCGAGCTCAAATGCGTCAACTCAATTTAGAGGTGAGCTCGTTCTTAAGTGATCCTTTTCATACTTTTGAGAATAGACTACTACCTAATGATGTTATCTTTCTTAGGAACATTGGAGAGGGTCATAAGGGACTTAGAGGAAGAGTTGGAGGCGATGATGACCAGCAAAGATGTCCAACATAAACCGGAGGCCCGATCCGACATGATTTTGAGTCTGCCTCGGCCTCCAGGACTAGTCTGCCTTAAACTGGTAACCCAGGACGTATCTGGGCTCCGTTTTCAATGATCCACATATGGTTGGAAAGCTAATTTGATAAAGAAGCCAATCCTAGTGGTCTCACATCAAAAGCCTTTCATAATCAATAGGAATCATCAAAACAAGTCAACATCCAGAATCTGCTAGGGTGCTGCGACACCATCTTTTGGTCCGTTGGACCGTGTATCATGTTTGGGCCCATTAGGGGTCACATCTAGGGTAGGCGATGACCCTAAGACCTTTATAATCATACGTCACCGCTGTTATTAGGTTTTGAGTTTTGCTTAGATTAATCTATCAAGAACAGTTTTGCCATTCATTGGTTTGTGAGACCCCAACTTCGTGAGATTAATCATTCATCTGCAATTTGGTTGTTTTCTTTCTTATTCGTGCTTGTGTTCTTCGTTGCATAGGCATGGATTAGCCTTCTTGGCGAGGTCAACCAGATCCGTGTCTCGGTTGATAACTAGAGAAGTTGTGGTGCTAAGATTATATTGTTCAATCTTTCGATCTGAAGCTGGATCGGTGTGTCATTCTCTGCCACAACAATAGTTATCGGTACCTGATGGAAGATCGAGATCCCTGTTCCCATTATCCTTGAGTTGAAAGAATTCAGAGGACGATTCCGTATTGCGATTGGGGGCCTAGTAAGAGATAAATTGAACCCATCAATCCCTAACTAGAAAGAGGTACCAGAGAAGAAAAAGGATGAACTATAGGATAAGCAGCTGAAGCTCAATTTTAGATTTTCGGAGGGTAAGCAAGAACTGGTAAAAAAATGCTTTCAAGATCATGGGAGAGTCATTCCAATGTTGGAGGTCGGAGATCAATAAGAAGTATATCCAAAAGGGGTTAACTCCCTTCAACGAGTTTGACAATATAACTCCTAGTCAATGGGAGGAGCTCGTGACTCAGAAGACTTCACCGGAGGCATTGGAGCTCAGTGCCCGTAACACCGAGCTGATGAAGAGGAACAAACACCACCATCATCTAGGCCTCGGTGGCTACTGTGCCAAGGAAGAGTAGTTTAGGAAGATGGACGAAGAGGCCATAGCTTCTAGGAATATCGATATGAAGAATTTGAAGATACGCTCATAGAATTGGATATATGTGAGGAGTATAGAATCATCCGGCGGTAATCTTAAGTTTGATAAGCCGGAGACCCAAGAGGTAATATCAAGGATACTAAAATATGCTGAAGACAAGGAGAAGGGCACATTCAATCCTTCTAGAGAGAGGGACGAGCTTAGCCTTGGCTTGGGAAACAATGAGCACACAGGTCGCACTAGGGTGCTAGGGAAAAGAATGACCTAGAAGCATGGATTCGAAGAGGATAGGCACATGTACAAGAAACATGGCAGAGACTGGGAGGCTAATCTTGAGCTCCAAGTGAAGGCTCTAGTTGCGAAGGCGTTGGAGGAGCAAGGATTGTCTACGAAGCCACAGACATTAATGGCGTCGCTGGGAGAACTGGCATTAGTTGGCAGTCCTCTAGAAGTTCCTAGCAGCCAAGATTCCACTACAGCCACAACCCCCATCAATCGCATATGGGAACCAACTAGTTGCACCTTGGTGTTTCTCAGCGGCCAGCAGAACATTGTGATGGAGGTGGCAACGGGTGTGGCACATCCTCCTGGTGGCTTACACCATAATAATAAGATACTGTCGGACTACACTAGGGTCGAGGTGCATACCGTGAAGCCTGAGTTCATGTAGTGGAAGATAGACTACACAACTCCCGAGGGGCTAGTGTTACTCAGAGACGTAATGGAGCAGTTCATCCTCTGGCATAAACATGACATTATATTGACCGCTTCTTCGCCGCCTCCCCTCTCTCAAATTTGTTGCAAGTTGTTGAGGACGGGGAGCTATTTTCACCATCTCATGACCACCACATTCCTAAGATGCCACATTCTTTCCCGCCTCCTAGCGAGCATATGCCTAATAAGCCACAACCTTCTCCAGCCCGTACCGAGCAAGTGCATGATGAGATACCACAATCTTCTCAACAAGCGTAGCCGATACATGAACAACGAGTGCCTCCTGAAGAAGGTGATGCACAAGAAGATGAGGACGTGCCTGAATGGGAACTTCAAAAGAAGCATCCAATCACCATAAGGCCAATTTATGTTTCGATGAAAGATGTCTCGTCGGTGCACAAGTGGTATGCCCATGACCAGTTCAAGCTTGAGAACTAAGTTAAAAAAAGTCCCAACACGGGCTTCTGAGGAGGCCGTAACTAGCAAAGTCCACCAAATAGCAAAGAAGTATCCAAATGTTGATGCCATCAAATGGTCAAAGGATTGCCCAAAAACATATGAAAGAGGCAAGCCCTTCCTACCAAACCAAGACATCCAGTGCCTACCACTTGGAATGAGAAGGTTTCGTGATTGGTACTTGCGTGTTCTCCTAACGAGCATAGACCTCGTACAAGCATGCTTTCCCGCCGACATATTTGGAAGCCCAGCCGGGAAAATTATCTTTGACTTCAATGACATGTAGACATGCTTTCACCTCGGAGCAATGGAAATGAATCTAATTCGCACGTGGTGCCTATAAGTCCATGCCCTCCCAATATGATATGAATGTAATCTTTGGATTTTATTGTAACTAACCCACGCTGTGATTTTTAGAATGGAAGTGCACATTGTAAAACAAATGCCAAGTGTGAAAGCCGGGTATATAGACTCTCAAGCTATAGCACAAATAAATTTTAATTACCCTATACAGTGTAAACTGGATGCCAAAGAGCTAGCTGCTAGAAAGACCCTTCGGGAGAAAGAGGACATCCTTGCGAAGAAACTAAGGCAAGAGTCCCTTAAGGTTTCGGCATACATTGCCCTAGCTTTGAAAAATCTCCAACAACACTCTACTATATGGCTACCATACAACTTCGAGTAAGTTCAACTCCATACTTAGAGCTTTGTTCGATATATTTTATTCGATGCAAAAGAGCTTATCTAGTTCTATGATTAAATTTATGTAGCAAACACTGAATTTGTATAGGCGTCGATATCGGGAGAAGCATGGCATGGGTCTTTGATTCAATAGATAGGGACCAGGTGACATACAAAGACTTCATATCGATTCTCAAGATGTATACATATCTACAATCCTCATTAGCTTATATGTTTGTATACATACTTATAATGTTCACTTTTGGATACTAACAAGTTGCATTTGCTAAAATAATTCGGATAGGGCATTCAGGTTCTATGTCAATGAACATCATGGAAGGCATGATCTAGTAAGGAAGGAAAGTCTGGCTATAAAAACACTATGTGCGGTAAGTGTAACTTACTTTAGTACTCCATTATATGGCTTTCGAAAGCATTACTTAACATTTCATATGCAAAACACACAGTGCCCCTAGCAGAAGCCTAAGAGTGTACATTGTGGATACTATGTATGTTCTACGATGAGTAACACCGGTGCCTACAGGAGACCCCTTAAGGGTAAGTTTGAATCTCTTCACACGTAGTATAAAAACTTCGCACATGATATGAAATACTAAACCGAAACTTGTTCTCTTGTAGTGGAAAGAAGAGAAAGAGATGAAAAGAGACCCATACAAGGATGACCCACTCTTAGAGCTCGTCGGCGATCTTTGTAACTTTATATTGGACCAGATTGTACACGTCAAAGGCACCTACCATGACTGAGATTCTTACTTAGGTAGAAATCCTCAGTACCAACACCTTCGTGAGACTGAAAGGCTAGCTCTAGGCCGTTGATAAAAATGTGTATGTAATTTGACATTGGTCTTACCTTGTGGGACGGTTTGAACTTGTGGAACGAATTAGACTTGCGAATTATGTCTATTTAATGATGGATTGTATATATTCTTGTGAATTAGACTTGTAATGGTAGTTTATATAATGCTCTTGTGCTTGTGGTCAGATTTGAATTATATTATATATATATATATATATATATATATATATGTTTGGATCAAATTTGAATTGTAAATTTAATTTTTTTTGCTGAAAAATATACTATATGGGCGGTTCTAAACTGAACTGCCCCTACAAATCGATTTTGTAGAGGCGGCTGGTGTTACCAGCCACACCTTCAAATCAATTTGTAGGGGCGGCTGATAATACCTGCCGCCTCAACAAATCGATTTGTGAAAGCGGTCTGAGAACCGTCCTTACAAATATATGATTTACAGAGACGGTGTGGTAGGAGTGGCTAGCCGAGCCATACCTATAAAGCCTCATCAGTCACCTCTAGAAATCTTTTCTGTAGTAGTGAGAAGGACAAATGGGCTTTCTATTTGAACCGTGGAACGCAGCATGTGCTTATATAATTCGTCGGTCAACGACACGAGTGAGAGGCTGCGCGTCCCTGTTGGAATTGATTTTTAGGACTCCCGATCTGAGGGTTTTATTTAGTTTTCGATTAGACCAAGAAGGCTATAACAATACAATACAAGTATGAGCCTACCGAAACATTAATAAGAAGCCCGAAAGCCCATAGAAATATGATACGCACAAATAAATGGCAGAAGCGAAAATTTAAACGGTTTCTGGATGATATATAACCCAGAATTTGATAATATCAGCGTGAACATTGAGTCCTATTCTTCCATTGGTTCCAAAGAAGTTTGGCCGTCAGTTCCAATAAGAACACGCCTCGATTCATTTCTCACATAATAACCAAAAAAATTCCCAGTTCGGAGTGAGTGTAAACGCTACTGTGAAGTCCGGCCAGTATACTTCGTCGTCAGCGTACCGGTCCTTTTTCATTGGAAGAACAACTCTGCTGGGAGCCAAAGAACTCTAGTGGTCCTTTTTTCGTCGGCATACCAGCGTACTCAGTCCGAGACCGTGGGCTGCAGGTTTACCTCTTCCAGTGTCTCCTAGAGGTCGACGTATTCGCAAAGGACTTGCATGGTGGGTGCTCCGGTAATGTCACGGACCCAACGCCGCTTGAACATGGCGTCCTTGACCGTCTACTCCGTTGATTAATTTATGTTTGTTACTCCCTCCGTTTCAAATTATAACTCGTTTTGACTTTTTTAGTTCATCCACTTTAACTTTTTTTATTCATCCAATACATAGCAAAATGGATGAACCAAAAAGTTAAAGCGAGTTATAATTTGAAACGGAGGAAGTATATAATAATAAGGCGTGCACACAGACGTATTCCAAGACCCAAAGCGTACAAATCTCTAACCAAGTTTTAGGGCCCGTTTGGTATGGCTTCAGATTCTTGCAGAAACGTTTCGGATACAGATTCTTTGAAGAAACGTTTTTTTGGTGAATTGGAATCACTTTATGAAGTCATTTGGCTGGCAATCCAGATTCTGATTAAAAAAATTATTTAAATAAAAATATGTTCAAAAAATTCTAAACTTTTTTTGTGGTTGGAGAACAACTTAAAATAAAAAACATTTTAACTTGTTGCACTAAAAAATAATTAAATGAAAAAATGATCCAAAAAGTAAGAAGCAATAAGATGAGAATATGAGTGAAACTAGCCTCCAGCCGTTTCGCATGTGTATGTAGAAACGGTGAAATGTTTCAGTTTCGAACCACTCGTTGAAAATACCCTTTAAAGTGATTCTGCTGATTCTCTTCAGAAACTGAAACGTTTCTCACATCCAAACCGGTATATGTATATCAAATAAGGGAAAAATGAAAGGCTAAAGTCTAGGCGTGCGTGGAAACCGGAGCAAGTGAAATGACATCATATATTCTGAAAGTTGAGAGTTTGTCGTCGGTGGTCGACATTAATTGCAGTGTGCAACCGAGCCTGTTGTATTTGGGACCACGTAAATTATCCTTATAATATATAAAGTCATCCAAAATATTTCGATGTACCGCGTTGAGGGAAAAAAGCATCGTTTCTATCAGCCTGTGCGGATCCCGTGGCCGTCCACGCTGCTCACCAAATTGTCGTTGCACGTTTCCTGCTGAAGGAAAATGTCGTTGCACGTTTCCTGCTGACCGAAACCCACGCCCGCCCGTAAGAGCAAGTCAATAATAGAGCAAGTACTTAGCTATAAGTCACATTAGAAGAGCTACGCTATAGTACAATAGTTAGTCTCCTATTTATATACAAACTTTTTTATTACTTGATGTTTTCATTCTCTTTTCTATTACTCTTCACATACATCTCTATTGGAACCCACTACTACCTATATGTTTTCGTGCCCAACTTGTTGTATGCATGAGAGCCAAGTTCTCTTATCTCTTCTCCCTTCTCTCATCTACATCAACAAAAATGCTGATTAGCTTGGCTATAAGACTATTGTTGTGCTTTCTCTAACTCCTGCTACTCGTTCTTTCTGCCTCGTCCCGCCCAAGCTAGATCTCACTCCCTCTCTCGCTCCGTTCATCTAGCTTCATACTTATGGAATCTCCAACTGTTCTCTATGAACTTTAGGCTTCATGCTCTATCACCCAGATACACACAAGTTTACTATAGTCTGTATACTTTATATATACTCTTAAAATGCCAAAAAGTACTCCCTCTCCCCTTTCCCCGACTCCCTTTCTGTTTACACCAAAATTTGGGAAGAACACAGGAACTCGAAGCTTCCAAGATTGTGTCAATCAAGAAATCGATTGCACAAGGATCGATATCAGCTGATTCAGATGTGGCACTGGAATCGGCTCTCTTCGAATGACGTCAATAGATAACGACAATGAGCTACGGTTGGCGTCGAGAAATATATGTCGGACTCTACAAAAAGAAAAAGATTACGGTAAGTTATCTTAAGTTAGGAATGTTTTCTTTTATACCAAAGATTGTAATGAGTCGTACTTGAATATGATTCATGCTTAGGCTCCGGGTATAAATATTGAACCCCGGCTATTGTGAAAAGGACATCAATACAAATTACTTTTTTCGGCTTTACGCCAACCCTTAGGAGTAGGAGTAGTGTAGATCTCGGCGAGTTCTTCAAAAAGCAGGGCTGCATCGGTCCGGCCGATCTCTGGCTTGTCTGTAAGTACTGTCATGGCTTATACTTCCATTTGTAAGGCTGCATCGGTTAAGTTCGACCTCCACTGTGAACTCTAGTATAAGCTACTTATCGATCCTTATCTAGTTCAAGTACGGCTGCATCGGTTAAGTTCGACCTCCACTGCTCGAATTCAATCAAGGTCAAGTTATCAGCTCTGCCTAAGGGTGGCATCATTCGGGTAGATTTATTAAGTTACCGATCATGCTGATGTTCCTATTGTTATTAGTTTTCAACAACATCAACCTGCCCGGTCGAGATCAATCTAGATTAGCCTCATATCCTTTTAGTTCATCGTTCGCTTTGTTACAATACGATGTTTCTTACTTTGAGCGATGTGTTATGTTTCATCGGCTGTTCTACTTCGATCTTGATCGTGCATAGTACGTGGTTATGGCATGTCTTATCTTGAGGAGGTTTACTGACTAGTTAAATCTGGTCTATAGTTCGCTATTATGGTTGTAACGATTCGATCGATCCCCACTGATGGCACTTTAGATCAGAGGATGCTAGTTGGTAGATTTATTTTCGATCAGGCGTGACCTTGACTATTTGCTATGCCTGCATCAGCTAAAAAGCCGATTGCCTGCACTTTGACACCTACATTGTGTTTCCATGATTCTATTAAATGTGAATAGATCTGTTTACTTTGAAGGTTTGATTTGTTGTCTTTATCACGGCTACCATCGATCCGGTCGAACCCTACTGTTAGAGATAGCAGGTTAAGTCTGATGAGTTCATAGATTTATCCATATTAAATAGTCGATTGTTTACATGTTGTAGTCCATTTTCTACCTGAATAGGCTATTTCAGCCGATCCGCTTAAGCTTTCACACATATAGCATGTCTTTCAGAAAGCCTGTCAATGTATACATGGTTTTACGGATTCTTCGGTTTTAGTTTGTTATTATCATCAAAGTTGCCATCGACCCGGTCAAACCTCACTGTTGATGGTAACAGATTAAATTCAAAGCGTTTGTAGATCCATTTGTACTAAACAATCGAGTTGTTCGCATGTTATATCCTTTCTCGTTAGATTCATCGGCTCAATGCCTTACACTGGTAATACCTACCTAGCTGATGATTTTACTTATATCTACGTGCATTGTACTTGTCAACATAAAATCAATCATAACCCACGATCTTTATTGTCTGCAACAACCGTTTTCTTCGCGTATCGATCGTTTAGTCGATTTTTTCTGTCTGGCTGCTCCCGAAGCGGCACACTTGGAACTGTCTGGGCAAAACTGGCATATTCCACCTTAAATTACTGATAAAGTTTCTGTCCTTGTCAATTGCAGGTCAAATTGACTGGCACGCCTCGAGAGAAATTCATAGGATCGGCTAGCCCTACGTTGAAGCCAAGTGGATCTCCAGCCTTGCTCCATCAAGCAGATCCTTCCGTCTTGCTGTGTGCTAGGCGCATCGACATGTTTTTGCGTCGACAGATGTTGTGGCACGCCCGGTGGGACCCCACAATCGTCGTGGCGATTTACAACAACCATGACATTCTTATGGTGCCTTATGAAGACCTACCTGATGAGGATAAAGATGTCATCAGCAAAGCTATAAATGAATTTTAGAATAAGTGTTTGTTGTTCTACACCAAGACACATGACAATAAAATTATTCAGAAATATCCACTACCAAGAGTTATGTTGCATGGGCAGTCAGACACAGACGAAGTTGAAGACAGGAGTTTCTTCGGAGAGGCTGTAAACAAATCTGTTCATGATGCCATATTGAACCATAATACAGTTTTCTTGAATACATTCCATAACACCAGAAAGAGGTGTTTTATGAATATTCAATTGATCAAGAGGTGTTTTATGGATATTCAATTGATCAGGTTGGACCGGTTTACTACAATATTCCACATCCATCAACTCAGGGGACTAAACAAGCCGGTACTAGCCTTTAAGAAGAAGCATCAGATGGTAATGATGATGTCTAGGTAGTTCAGAACTCATCTGAGCAAGTTCAAGGTGCTACTACTAATCAGACGCAGTATAATCCTAGATGATCAGTGCAACTTATGCAACAGCCGATGGGGCAAGTTTAGA
Organism: Miscanthus floridulus; assembly: GCF_019320115.1. Taxonomy (NCBI): domain Eukaryota; kingdom Viridiplantae; phylum Streptophyta; class Magnoliopsida; order Poales; family Poaceae; genus Miscanthus; species Miscanthus floridulus. The sequence continues at coordinate 77,267,649 of NC_089589.1, forward strand.
ATCAAATGGTCAATTTTGGCACATCTGGCCAGATACCGTTGTCGGCTCAAAAAATAGCGCCATCAGTCCAAAGGATTCGTAAAGATACATATCCTAGCATCTATAACTAGAGACTTCAAGCAGCAAACCAGAAAAGGACCCAACAGATAGAGATTCCACAAGGATATCATTATGGCACAGATTACAATACCCTTCACATGATTCCAAATCTGGGGTATCAAGGTACCCAAATTTTTAATCCACAGATGGGTCAGCAATTGCAGAGAAATCCAAATTCAAATGCTGATGAGTTGTTGCTTAGAGTGATTGAGATGATAAAGAATCAGTTCGGTTTGAAGCCAAAAGGGCAAACCTTCTCATACAAATGCCCATATCCAGAATGGTATGATTTGGTCGCTCTTCCTACAAATTACAGGCTCCCGGAGTTTGCTAAGTTCACTGGCCAGGATAGCACGAGTATAATAGAACATGTCAGTCAGTATCTTACACAGTTGGGCGAAGCATCCATTGAAGAGGCCCATCGAGTTTGTTTTTTCTCCTTGTCCCTGTCAGGACCAACCTTCACTTGGTTTTTATCGCTGCCAGTTAACTCCATTGCCAATTGGGTTGACCTAGAGAAGAAGTTTCATACATATTTTTACACTGGGATAAGAAAAAAGAAAATTATCGATTTGATGACTATAAGGTAGAGAACTAATGAATCGGGCACCAAGTTTTTTCAGAGATTCCGAGTGACTAGGAATTTGTGCTTCTCATTGAACTTGACCGATGATCAGCTAGCTGTTTTGGCCGTTCAAGGAATGTTGCCAATGTGGAGAGAGAAACTGCTCGGGCAAGAGTCTGACAATTTAGGTCAGTTGGCTCAATGAGTGGCAGCACTCAATAGCCAATTTAAGAATATGCGCCGAGATACCCGATTCCAGAAGAGTGCTGCAATTGCCAAAACATATAATCCTATTCAGTCGATGATGGCTATGAAGATAATGAAGAAGAAGAGGTTGCCATGGCTGAATGGAATTAGGCTAAGAAGATAGTAATGGTACCAAATCCTTGGGGAAAAGGAGTTGAAGAGAGCTATGATTTTGATGTCACAAAATCGAACAAGCTCTTTGATTTCTTACTTGAGAAGGAACAGATTAAGTTGCCCGACAATCATGTTATGTTGTCTCCTGATTAGTTAAAGAATAAGAAGTTCTGCAAATTTCACAACACCACCTCTTATTCTACTAATGAGTGCAGAGTTTTCCGGCAACATATACAGAGGGCTATTCAACAAGGAAAACTCAAATTTGATACACCTTGAAAGATGAAAGTTGATGATAATCCTTTCCCAAGAGATTAGAATATGGTTGATGCTAGATTGCTCAAAGGGAAGACTAAAGTACTAACATCAACTAGGGCCAAAGAAGTCAGAACCATCGACCCAAAGATGCAAATATCGGCTGATGAATATAGAGAGATTAAAAGGCATCATGACCAATAGAAGAGCCGATATGAGCAAGGAGAGACGTCAAGGGATGGGGCAATAAGGCCGCGTGTCACATCTCGAATTTTGTTGAATAAATGGTAGCAACAAAAGGAAAACAATTATCAGCGTTGGTTAGAAGAGAAACGATACCAGCGCCAACAAGAGAAAGAGAGGCATAGAAGAAAGCAAGCTGAATCATATTAGAATTGTCCTTTCTTTAGACATTGTTAGAATGAAGGTTTGAAATTGCCTACTAGAAATAATTGCCTAGAGTGCAGTGAGCAATATTGGGAGTTTAGGCAATCTCAAACCAACTGCCGATCTATCTATGCTTGAGATGAGTACCATCATAATATGGATCGGTGCTTAAAAAATAGAAGTGTTCATGATTGGCTTGAAAAACGTGTTGTTGATCAAAATTGGGTTGATCAAGAAGAAGATAATGAAGAAAAATATGTTTGGTAGGAAGGACAATGGTGTCCAGGAGGTTTGACAAAAAGCTAGAAAAGAAGGGTGCAACGCTTAAGGAACAGAGAGCTAGAATAGGCTCAGGCATCTGGTAGACCTCAAGTGTGGCGTGCTAAACAAATAGCCAATAGAGGGCAACCTCGGCTAATATTCAAATGGCTTTTCTATTGCCGTCAGAATTTAGAGCTCCAGCAGACCAAAAAGTTTATTTAAATTTTGATGAATCAGAGTATGACAAGATAGTTGCCAAGCTGGCAGTTGTACATCAAGCTATATTCGATAAGCCAACGAAGCATCGGCGCTTGACGGCTTTATATGTGAAAGGTTTTCTCAATGGAAAGCCGATGAGCAAAATGTTGGTGGATGGAGGTGCTTTTGTTAATCTTATGTCTTATACTACTTTTCACAAGCTTGGCAAGGGACCAGAGGATTTGATTTAGCCTGACATGATGTTTAAGGATTTTAGAGGTAATGCGTCTAAGACCAGGGGGGCAATGAACGTCGAATTGACAATCGGAAGTAAGACTTTGCTCACCACATTCTTTGTCATTGATGGAAAAGGTTCATACAGTCTACTCCTTGGTCGTGATTGGATTCATGCAAATTGTTGTGTACCATCAACCATGCATCGATGTTTGATTCAGTGGCATGGAGATGATGTTGAGCTGGTTCGCGCTGATGAATCTGTGAGTATCGCAACAGCCGATCTAGTATATTGAGAGCTAGAAGACTTTGAGTGTTCTGGTAAGCTATGGGAAGGAGGCTTCATTAGGATCAGTGATGAAAGCCAACAACTGATCCAAGCAATCAACTCTAAGAGTTTGTTTTAATAGATAATCTAATGGATGGCACAAGTAGTAAGCTAGGACATGGCTTCGCGTTGGCCGGTGGATTAAAGGAGATAGACATTGGTCCTAGAGATAGGCCTCGACCAACATTTGTGAGCGCTAAATTGAATCCTAAGTACAAGCCAGAGTTGATAGATTTATTAAAGGAAATTTAAAGATTGTTCTGCTTAATGAGATGCCTGGCCTAGATCGGTCGATTGTTTAATCTTTGGTCTGAGGAGTTATGGTGCAACCTGTCAAGAATCGATTGATGAAAAATGTTTGAAGGAATGTTATCCTAGCATTTGGATCAACACTTGATAGCTGATTTGTTCAGTCATCGGTTCTAATAGCTGGTACCAGAAGGATATCACCTCTAGTTCAAAATTAACCTAAAAGGGGGGAAAGCCGATACATGATATATCGCCTATAGAACAAAAAAATAGACACAAAAGCAATCATGATATATACAAAGACATTGCAGAAGTGCCTTGAGATACAATCATGGAAAAAATAGAGACTTTATTGATTAGTTTGCCCTAAATACAAACTAATCAAAACATTGTTTATCACATCCTGAGCGGATGTGATGTCCATGATGGCCTCCGCTGCATCGACGAATTCCTTGATCAACTCCTCGTGCTCCTTAGGGCCGTCACCCATCAGGAAGCCAGTCTCCATGGTGTGGAGCTCATACCTGGTCTAGACCTGTGCCATGGCCAGCGCCACCGACACGCCATGACGGATGCCATGAAGGGAGATCTCCTAGACACGGGCCGAGACGTCGTGGAGGCGGGCGTTGATGAGGGGGCCCCAGGCTTTGACGGCCGCTGTAGCCACATTCGCTGCTAGTTGGAGGGACTCCAACTGCACCATTAGGGCTAGCGATTATAGAAACAAAAGTGCTATCAAGATAAAGACAGTGGAAATCAAAGTAAAGGTATTCTTGGAATCCATCTTACCCGCCACCATGGCGTCGGACTCGGCCAGCCATGCCCGAGCAGCGCTGGCCTCTTCCTCGGCGACATAAAGGGTGGCTTGAGAAACCTCGAGGCAGATCTCAAGCTATCCGTTTTCCTGAGTTGCCACAGAATAACGGTCCTGGGCTGCCCTCCACTCCCGGAGGAATCTCCGGGCGTCGTCGCCGTTGTAAGAATCGAAGGAGTTTGATGATGAGTCTGGTGCAAAGGCAGCGTCAGATACGGCATTGGAGGGCTCGACGGCCCTAGGAAGAGGACAAAGGCTATCGTTCAAGATGAACCTATAAACAAGTTAGAAAAGTTCATCGCTATGAGCAGAAGATATCGATCTCACCTTATGCATTGAAGGCGCTGGCTCATCGGCATGTCCTCCTTTGGAACCTCCTCCTCCGCACGTTTGTCTTAGTTGTCCTCGCTGGCAATAGGGTTGATTGGATCTACAAGAAGGGGGAAGAAAACTGCTATGGAGTTTGCAAAGGCGGAGAAGTGCAAAGGAACAGGAACAGTTGCGAGTGTAGATGTGTTCGAGGCTAGAGCCCTCGGTTGGTATTTATAGCCACAAAGCAAGGTGGTGGACATCTTAGGACGTGCAAAAGGCAACCACAATTAATAGGAGGTGAAGCGCCACCTCACTAATGCCGAAGAGAATGTGATGTTGATAACTAAGGACAGAAGGTTGAGGGGTTTTCTTGATAAATCCCGTATTTTCAGACTTAATCGGATGAAGGTTAGAAGTCTAGAATCGACTATTTTCGAATCGGCTCTTTAGCCAAAACAGGAAATACAATGAGGCAACAAAAAATGTGATTATCACTGGTTCTACACAAAATACATGTTGATATGCAGATTACAAGTTTAGAACATCCTGGATTGCTTTCAATACATCTAGCCAAATAGCATCGACTTCTGTGATTTGTTGCTTGTCTTTTTCGGCTGATCTAGGAATATCCTCAAGACTGCTGCAGATGGCCCTGCCTTCTCTAATCTTGGTCAGCAGTTCCTGTTCCTTCTGCTTAATGGTATTGGGTATTTGGGCTCGATTGGACTTGTGGAGATCAATGGCAGCCTTCATGTTCTCCAGCTCCTTCTCAAGTTCTGCTCTGGCTCGATCCTAAGGGGGGAGTTCTTCAAATTATTGATCAGCTGTGCCAGCTCTTTAGCCTCTTGTCTGTTAGAGTTCTTCTTGGCCAATAAAGCTTCATGATTAGACAAGTTCTTCTGAGCCTTTTCACCTTTGGGGCTTGATCTTTAATGATGGATAGAGGTGACAAGACTTTGATAAGATCTGGAGATAAATTATCCTTAATGGCTAAGAAGACCCTTTGCATTGAATCTGCATCATGGACCAAATCGACTATATTCTTCTCAAGCATTGGCAATATATCCTTTAGCCGATCTTTGGTCTCTTCTGATAAAGCTTCTTTAGAAGAGGTGGCTGATGAGCTGATTTTGTCTTCATCTAGATACTCTTCAAGGTTGAAAGAGTAGCTTGGAGCTAGAGCATTAAGTATCTATACACAAGAAAATCACGTTAGGAGGGTCAAATTAGTTTATAATAAGATAAATGGTAAAGTGAATATAGTACCTTTTCTGTGGTAGTCTCTATCTAAGGTGAAGGAAAAGCTGATGATACACCAATGGTATCTAGTTGAATCGACTCTAAATTCTCAACATTGGTATCTACAAACATCGAGAAAGATTTTTAGTTCCTATTTGTTGTAGAGAGATAAGCAAAACATATGACTTTCTTACCATCAATTGTTTGCTGGACTAGAGATTCGACAATCTATGTCTCAACATCAATAGGGTCACCTTCAGTGGGTAGACTGCCTAACTCGTGCCCTTGCGTGGATGTTTCTTCAGAGAGTGTCTGGCATGGAAAATGGTCAGAGAAGGGTGAAACCTGAACAAAATCAAGAATTTTGAGAAAAATACCTTGGCAGCATCAAGGGGTGAAATAAAAGGACTCACATCTTCTGCTGTCTTGGAAGCATCGGTTGTTTCAACCAAAATTAGCTCCTTCTGAGGATCGACCGATGAAGGTTTAGTTGATGTTGACTTGAATGCCTGGGACAATAGTTCCGCACCCATAGAAGGTTGAGATGCAATGGTCGATAACTACAAGGAAAGAATCAGAATTAGAAATTGAATATCATTTTGAGAAGAGGATGAATTGTTTTACCTGAGCAGTCGATGGTCTCATTCTGTGAAGTCTTTTCCTAGTAATGGTTTTCTAGGTTTTCCCTAGGGCCGCCTTGTGCTTTGAAGACTGATACATTACAATTGTAGAGGCAGCATGAGTTTTCATCAGCTTCTTCAGTGGAGGCGTAGCTGATCCTATTCTTGAGGCTAGACCTATTGGCTGATAATCTATAGGATGCCCCTTCCTGTCCAAGCTTGGGGGATCAAATTTGGTGTCCTAAAAAGATCTGTTAGAACAGTTGGCAGGGGGAATCATTGAATAATTTTTCTGAAAAGGAATGGTAAGTTACCTCACTATCGAAAACAAACTCTCCTTCTAGAGCTATGCATCTAGGATGGGCTGACCCACAAAAGAGATGGGAGTGTCATTCTTGCCACAAAGAGTCAAAAAGGTTGGAAGTGAAGTTGACTCTTGTCCAGTCATGCAAGCAAAAAGAAGGAAGATCTGATCCTAGTTGAAAGACTCTGGAGGCTTCCAACACTTCACTAATACCCTCTCTTGGCTTTAGTATATTCTTGAAGAACAGTTGAGGAGGCAGTTGACTAAGACCAAACTGATGAGCTACAAAAGAAGGGTTGTAAAACTCATAGGTTGGAAGGTTGCTTGGAAGGAAGGAATCTGTAGACATTTTGCCACGGTCATGATGAAATTTGGCTAGAAGAACATAAGGATTGATGAAGGAATTGAAGATTACAGCCGCCGTTTTGTCTGAGCAGCCTGATTCAAATCAAAATTTTAATGGGAAGACCAACTCATTTTTCTCATCCTCATCATAGGGTAGCCAAGTTAGGATGTCAGCATCAAACCCTCTATAAAATTTCTTGAAGAGATGGCCAACATCGATAGCAATTGTTATGGCTGATGCAGCTTCACCATAGTTCATACACTGACAGGTTCTTCCTTCTTCGCCTCTGCATTCCTCATCAAAGTTGGAGGAGGAAAAGTTCAAATTTTGGTGATTTGACCTTACAATCTTATGCATATACAAGTTTAACCACATTTGTATTAGCCACCAAGTGCCGTTGATGGTGTGCACTGCTTCATTCTTCAGCAGCTGAGCAGCCACCTGATGCATCAAGTGGTAACCTGATCCCAATAGATATTTGCCAAGAGGAATTTCAGCACCTACTGCCAGATGTTCTGCCATGAGTTTATGATTGTAAGTCGGACCACAAGGGACCCACAGAAGATGAATCTTTCTAACCACATGTTCAAAAATGCCACATATTCTCTTTCACTAATAGTTGACCCATCTCCAATATGGTTTAGAATGTAGCTTGCCCATCCTATGCAGTATGATATTTTGGCAAATTTTTTTTAGATCCGGCACTTAAAAAGTCATAAGGTTGCACTGATCCTATTATTCTAAGGCCGGTCAACATATAAACATCGGCCAAAGTGATGGTCATTGGGCCGTGACAAAAAACAAAACCATTTAGGGTGTTTGACTAGAAATAAGATGCAGAAATTAGGAATGAATCATTCTGCTCCATCTCAGACAACGAGAGTGTCAAGCATTATTTCAAGTCATAAACCTCCCAATCTCTAGCCTTTTTCTCCGATACCCTATGAAACCAATCTCTCCATCCCCTAGGCATTTTGGGCCAGTTTCTGAAGGGGGTTTTGGTGTTCCAGGCGGACAAATCCACTATAGACTGTTTGAAGGGAATTCGGTTGGTTTCTTGATAGATAAAGTCAGATGGATCAGGATCACCCATAGGCCCAAGAAAATAGACATTGGGTGCAACAGCAGATGGAATCAAGATTTCGTTCCACATTTCCTAGAAACCAGATAAAATAAATTTGAGAAGAAAGGAAATGCAGGGTAGCGGCTAGTACTTAGAAAATGGGAACTTAGAAGCATACCTCAGGGATGTGGTCGCTGGTCACCATTGCAGAATAGCTTGATGAAGGGTCACTTGAAGAATAGCTTGATGAAGCAGAGGATTTGCTAGGGTTGAGGCCTTGGCAATGGCGGCTTTGGTTGTTAAGATTTGCTCGAGAAAGAAGGGGAAAGCAAATGGGCCAAGTGAGTTGGATAAGATACTGTTGGGATATTATATAAGACTCGGACCGAGAAATCAGGGGTCACGCGTATATCTCCAAATAAAATGGTTGTGACGTGGTAAACAGGTAAATAGGAATTTTGGAATAAAAACATTTTTATCCTAAAATTGGGGGGTATGTGTTTACACCAAAAATTGGCAAGAAGAACGTGGGAACTCGAAGCTTCCAAGATTGTGTCAATCAAGGAATTGATTGCATAAGGATCGATATCAGCTGATTCATATGCGGCACTGGAATTGGCTCCCTTTGAATGACATCAGCAGATAACGACAATGAGCTATGGTTGGCGTCGGGAAATATATGTCGGACTCTACAAAAAGGGAAAGATTAGGGTCCAAGTTATCTTAAGTTAGGAATGTTTTCTTTTATACCAAAGACTGTAATGAGTCGTACTTGAGTAGGATTCATGCTTAGGCTCCAGGTATAAATATTGCACCCCGGCTATTGTAAAAAGGACATCAATCCAATCAATATTAATTACTTTTTTTGGCTTTACACCAACCCTTAGGAGTAGGACTAGTGTAGATCTCGGCGAGTTCTTCAACAAGTAGGGCTGCATCGGTTCGTCCGACTTCTGGCTTGTCTGTATGTACCGTCATGGCTTATACTTCCGTTTGTAAGGCTGCATCGGTTAAGTTCGACCTCCACTACGAACTCTAATATAAGCTAGTTATCGATTCTTATCTAGTTAAGTACGACTGCATCAGTTAAGTTTGACCTCCACTGCTTGAATTAGATGAAGGTCAAGAATCGGCTCTGCCTAAGGGTGGCATCCTTCGGGTAGATTCATTAAGTTACCAATCTTGCTGAAGTTCCTATTGTTATTAGTTTTCAGCAACATCAACCTGCCCGATCGAGATCGATCTAGATCGGCCTCATATCATTTTAGTCCGTCGTTTGCTTTGTTACAATACATTGTTTCTTACTTTGAGCGATGGGTTATGTTTCATCGGCTATTCTACTTCGATCTTGATCATGCATAGTATGTGGTTAAGGCATGTTTGATCTTGAGGAGATTTACTGGCTAGTTAAATTTGGTCTATAGTTCGCTATTATGGCTGTAATGATCCGGTCGATCTCCACTGATGGCACTTTAGATCGGAGGATGCTAGTTGGTAGATTTGTTTTTGATCAGGCGGGACCTTAACTGTTTGCTATGCCTACATCGGCTAAATAGCCGATCGCCCGCACTTTAAAGCCTACTGTATGTTTCCATGATTCTATTAAATGTGAATAGATCTGTTTACTTTGAAGGTTTGATTTGTTGTCTTTATCACGGCTGCCATTGATCAAGTTGAACCCCATTGTTAGAGATAGCAGGTTAAGTCTGATGAGTTCATAGATTTGTCGATGTTAAATAGTCGATTGTTTACATGTTGTTGTCCCTTTTCCACCTAAATCGGCTATTTTAGCCGATACACTTAGGCTTTCACACATATAGCATGTCTTTCGAAAAGCCTATCAATGTATAGATGGTTTTATAGATTCTTCAGTTTTAGTTTGTTATTATCATCATAGATGCCATCGATCTGGTCGAACCTCACTATTGATGATAATAGATTAGATTCAAAGCGTTTGTAGATCTATTTGTACTAAATAGTCGATTTGTTCGCATGTTATATCCTTTCTCGTTAGATTCATCGGCTCAATTCCTTACACTGGTAATACCTACCTAGCTAATTATTTTACTTATATCTGCATGCATTGTACTTGTCAATATAAAATCAATCATAACCCACGAGATTTACAATCCGTAACAACCGATTTCTTCGCGTATCGGCTGTTTAGTCGATTTTTCCCGTCTGGTTGCTCCCGAAGCAGGACACTTGGAACTGTCTGGGCAAAACCGGCATGTTCCACCTTAAATTGCTGATAAACTTTCTCTTCTTGTCAATTGCAAGTCAAATTAACTGGCACGCCTTGGAAGGAATTCACAGGAGCGGCTAGCCCTGTGTTGAAGCCAAGCGGATCTCCAGCCTTGCTCCATCAAGCAGATCATTCTGGCTTGCTGTGTGCCAGGCGCATCGACATGTTTTTGCGCCGACGCTTTCCAATGGGCGATTTGGGGGTTGACCACACCGACGTCCTAAGACCCTGCCACCACGCCCCCGTCACTATCGCCGCCCTTCGGCGTGCGGTGGCCCACGACGGCCTCAAAAAAAGGGTGCCGTCCATAGCCCTCCATACCTCCCCTCCCGCCTCCACCCCTCCCCCTACACCCTTCATCTCCGGTGAGGAGCCACAGTCATCTAGGTGGATCTAGGCCCCCTAGGGCCAGATCTGGCGCCTCCACTTCCCTGTGCTCCTTCTATACTGCGTGGTGAAGAAGCAGCTTCATCATGGACTTCAAGCGGTGGCAGCCAGTTCCAGGCCGGCGGCCGCCCGGTGTCCGCGCCTTTTGATGGTGCCAGCGGCTGCCTGGGGCTGGGGGTGGTGGTGGCCTGGCTGGGCCGCTCGCTTGCCTATGACGGTGGCTGGCTTGGTTGTCACACGCAATTTTAAGAACAAAACCAGATGTACACCCAATGTGTGCCCAGAAATCAATCACACACATATGACGATAAATTACCAAGTATCAAGCATAGTGTTTGTTACATAACAAGTAACAATATTACATTATAACACCTATATAGAGACAAAGTATACATCAAAGTAACAAAAACTTAAGTTCTAATCTTCAAGTGAAGCCTCCAAACATCACAGGGATGGTTGGCTTGGGGTAACGTACACCTAGCACTTCCACTAGTGTTCTGAGAACTCCGTGTGTTCAACAACTGTCTAAGCATCCATTGCTATAGACTGGGGGTGTAGTGAAAATAGCATGGGTGAGCACATGATGTACTCAACAAATATAACATGGGCGGATGAAGGCTCAAAGGCTAGACATTGTTGAATTGTGGTAAGAATTTTTAGTTGTCGAGTTTTTAGCATTAAGCTTTAGTTGCCATGTTGTACTCAAAACCCACTTTAACCACATGACTAAGGCATTGGCATTAATGATAAGCATGAGTATCATAATAAAGCAATAGTAGCCAACTATTCTGTAAGAAGTCCAGGCCGCTCGTTACCGTGAGCACGACTGTTATAACAATTTTATACTCTGCTGAGGTTGTATACTTTCACCATAAGCCGTGATTTATCCTTTCGCCCAAGGTGATCAGCCTCTTGACCCACTTCCAAAGAAGGTCGGCAGGGTTTACTACGAAGCTTTCCATCAATTCTTCTAATAAGGAGCAGCTGCTAAGGATTCTATCTCCCAAGTGTTATGGAGTCATCTCCAAGAATGGCACTAATACTCGCAGCACAACACACACCTTAGGGATGAGGCCCGTACCCATCCTGATATGCCTCTCTTTCCCTTTCGGTAAGCTGATACAAACTAGAAAGAGCAAGGTACTAGACTAAGACCAGAGCCATGTAATCGTCATGTTTGTACTGTAAGTTCTAAGTTGATGCTTACATAATAGTCCTTATGGAGAGAAACTAGAGAACCATAAAACAACCCAATACTCTAGTCCTCTTAAACCATGTTGCTAAAAAGCTAGTTTTAAACCATTGTTGCATATGCCATTAATCAGTGTTAAAGGGTTCTTATTAAGTAGAGCAACTAGCATAAACTACTCAATGCATAAATCATAGGATTTCAAGGAATGGGATAACAAGGTCTAGAATGAATCCTTAGCGGTGATCAAGTTATGCACACATGAGAATAGTTGTATTAAAGTTATTGGGAGATAAAGAGAGCCTCATATTATACTTGCCTTTTACACTTGCTCAAACTTCCTCGTATTTTGCTTCTAGTCATCACCTTTTGATCTTCATTGCTCACAAATGGTTCTCGTTCTACTCGTAGCAAGCACCACACATAGGCAAACATACAAGCAACAAATAAAAACAATTAAGAACAGTACACCACACAAGATAAAATAACGTACTAAAAGAGAGCTAGTGCTACGAGATCACAAGAAACGCCAAAAATCAAACTATCGTTTAAAAGAAATGACTACCGAGAGTTCTATATTATAAGAAAAGAAACAACTACAAGCTTGATTTATTTTAGTTAAACAAAATCATGGAGAAATTATTAATTTAGATTAGACAAATCATAATTTAATTTAAAAGCCCAGCTAAATCTAGTTATATTTTACTTATAAATATTGTTGTATATTTAAGCAAAATAAACACTAACTTTGCCTAATAAAAGGACAGGTGAAACACCTATTCGAACTACATGTGATGCGGGTTTAAGCTAAACAATTTATAATTCAAAAACACGTTGCTGATAGCAATTAATCATATTAATATTTGTATATAAAACACCATATAGAGCCTATATTGCTTTTAATTATGAAACTCATTGCATTCACATTAATCAATTTAATAGTTAACTATATAAGGAAAGACAAGTGACATGAAAAGCATCAGCACCACTGCTTAGAGCGCATCGATACGAGTCTAAACTGCGGCTATTTTCATTCAGTGCCAGACTTGTAGTTACCTTATCTTGTTCCTTGGGGGTGCAGATCGTGTTCTTCCCAGGCTGCATGGACGTGAGGTGAGCTTCAGCTTGCAGAAAAAAGGGCAGGGCCGGGCTCGGTTTGAAGCCTGGCGGCGCCAGCTTGGGGAAGCTCGGCCGGCCAGCCGTGGGCGGCGCTGACCCGCACGTGGGGCCTAGCTGGGCCCACACAGCCGGAGCTGCCGGGCGACCTGCTCTGCACGCATGCAGGCAAGGCGTGCAGCCGGCGCACGTGCCACGCAGGGGCGGCGTGAGCGGGGGCCTGTCACCCCTTGCCGCCTGTGAGGAGCCATCGACGTGAGCGCAAGACAGTACATGGTACGGGCGAGGAACGCCGGCGAGGGGAGCCCCTGCCCTCCTCCCTCTTGAATGCCTAGTTCACCCTTCAGTGTCAGGGGTGACACCTCCCACCGACGGAGAGGAGCTTGTCCCCAAGCTTCAGCATCTGGAAACCTCTTGTGCAGCACGTAGTAGTCTTCCCATGTTGCCGAAGAGGCCAGGAGCCCTATCCATACCACTTTGACCTGAGGAATGGCCGAATTACCTTTTTGGACGAGACGCCTGTCGATGATCTCCTTTGGCATAGCTGCTGCGGCCTCAAGATCACTGGTAACCAGTAGTGTGCTGTACACCGGTGTGAAATCTGCAACAAAAGGCTTTAACTGTGAAATGTGAAACACTGGGTGTATCAGGGCACCATCAGGGAGTTCCAGCTGGTATGCTGCTGACCCAATTCGCTCCAGGACACGATATGGTCCGAAATACTTGTATACCAGCTTTGGGAATGGCCTATTAGCCACTGATGATTGTGTATACGGCTGTAGCTTAAGCAACACTTGATCACCCATAGCAAAGGTTAGATCAGTGTGTTTTCTGTGAGCCATGAGCTTCATCTTGTTTTTTGCTTTGCCCAAGTGTTCCTTGAGGGATTGTAAATGGAGCTCTCTGTTTTGTATGACGTCTGCCACTGAAGTGTTAGTATCCTCAGGCAGTGATGGCACTGCTCCTATGTTGGGTTCATATCCATATAAAGCCATGAATGGAGAGCAGCCTAGAGAGGTACGGTATGAAGAATTGTACCGTATTTCAGCTAAAGATAACCAAGATTTCCATGATTTGCTTGAGTCTTGCACTGAGCATATCTTAGGAACATTTCCAGGCATTGATTCACTCTTTCGGTTTGCCCATCTGTCTGTGGGTGATATGCAGTGCTAAGTGACAGGTTAACCTGATAGAGCTTGAATAGATCCCTCCAAAAGTGACTGATGAAGATAGTGTCTCTGTCAGAAACAATGGAACTTGGTAAGCCATGTAGTTTGACCACATTGTCCATGAATAGTTGTGCTATAGAAGCTGCACTGTAAGGATGTTTGACAGGGATGAAGTGGGCAAATTTTGTCAATCTGTCAACAACCACCAGAATGACATTGTACCCTTCTGACTTGAGTAAGCCTTCTTTGAAATCCATAGACAAGTCTCTCCAAACACCAGCTGGTATAGGAAGTGGTTGCAACAGACCAGCTGGTTGTTGCAAAGAGTGTTTTGCATGCTGACAAATGGAGCACTGCTTGATGTAGCTATCAACATCCTATTTCATGCCATTCCAAGCAAAGTGCTTTTTGGTATAGGAAGTGGTTGCAACAGACCAGCTGGATGTTGCAAAGAGTGTTTTTCATGCTGACAAATGGAGCACTACTTGATGTAGCTATCAACATCCTATTTCATGCCATTCCAAGCAAAGTGCTTTTTGAGTCTATAATATGTGGCCTGGGTTCCAGAGTGACCCCTAAGGCACTAGAGTGGCAAGCAGCAATCAGTTTTGTTTGTAGTGTAGAGTTGTGTCCAATCCAAACATTTCCCTTGTATCTGATCAAGCCATTTTCTAGACTGTTAGGACTAGAAATGCTTGTGCTTGTGGGTCTATTGCATAGGTGTTTAGCACCTCTTGAACCCAATCTGGTTGGACTGTAGAAACAGATTGGATGGCCAGCAAATGTGCCACTCTAGAGAGTGCATCTGGAGCTATATTGTCTTTGCCCTTCTTGTAAACAATTTTGAATTGAAGCCCCATCAATCTTGTCATTGCCTTTCTTTGCATCTCAGAATGCAGGTTCTGTTCATTGAGATAGGCCAAGGATTTTTGATCAGTTAGGATGATGAATTCCTGTCTCCGAAGGTAGTGCCTCCACTTTTCAACTGCCATAATCAAAGCCAAGAACTCCTTCTCATATATTGACAGATCCTTGTGGTTATCACCAAGAGCTTTGCTTAGATAAGCTATTGGTTGATCATTTTGCATAAGGACTGCTCCTATACCATCCTTGCATGCATCAGTTTCCATAGTGAACTGCTCTTGGAAGTTGGGTAGAGCTAAAATAGGGGTTCTGGTCATAGCTAACTTGACAGCATCAAATGATTTCTGGGCCTCTGCTGACCAAAGAAATTGCTTGTGTCTGAGTAACTATGTAAGTGGTCTAGTCAACAGGCCATAGGCTTTCACAAATCTTCCGTAATATCCTGTCAGACCCAAAAATGCCATGAGCTTAGTAACAGTTGTTGGTGCTGGCCAATGTATCATTGCTGAAATCTTGGATGGATCAGTTGATACACCTTTGGAGGATATAATATGACCCAAATACTCAAGACTATCCTGGTCAAAGGTACACTTATATGGTTTCAAGTATAGTTGATGTGCTCTGAGAGTGTCCAGAACCTGCTTCAATTGTTGGACGTGTTCTTCCCAAGAGTTGTTGTATATAAGAATATCATCTCAGAAGACTAACACAAACTTTCTCAGAAAAGGCTGTAAGATTTCATTCATAAAACACTGAAATGTTGCTGGGGCATTTGTTAATCCAAAAGGCATCACTTTGAATTGGTAATGGCCTTGGTGGGTTTTGAAAGCTGTTTTATGCTCATCCTCAAGTAACATCCTGACCTGATGGTAACCTGATCTCATATCAAGCTTAGTGAAGTACTTTGAGCCAGCTAATTCATCTAAGATCTCCTCAATTACAGGCATAGAGAACCTATTCTTTATAGTCATGGCATTGAGTTTTCTGTAATCTACACAGAACCTCCATGAGCCATCTTTTTTTAACAAGTAGGACAGGTGAAGCAAAAGGGCTATGGCTATGGGCAATAAGTCCTGCTTGGAGTAACTGCTGGACTTGTTTTTCTATTTCATTTTTATGATGTGGAGAATAGTGGTAGGGCTTGGAATTGATAGGTACGGATCCAGGTAGTAGAGGCATGGCATGGTCATAGCTTCTTGGTGGTGGTAAGGATTGTGGGTCAGAAAAAAACATCACTGTAGTTGTCTAGTAGATGTTGGATATCTGGTTGGGGTTGAGGGTTGTGTTTAAACCCGGCTTGATCTGCTTATTTTTTTCATCCGGAACAGTGTTTTTCTCTCACAAATTCATCCAGCATTCAGTGTGGCTAGAGATGGCTCAGGAATGTAATCTAACAATACAAAAGCCCACACATCATTGCCTCTAGTGGAGTTGTATACATTAGCTGCAGAGATGGAAGTCAGCTCCAATGGCAGGTTGGTCAATCCCTGTAACTTGATGGTCTTCCCATTGTCTGTAAACTGCAGTGCCTTCTTCTCCTAATCACCCTGCATGGGACTGTGCTTCTGTAGCCAGTCAAACCCCAAGATAGCATCATAAGGGTGCATGTCTAGTATCACCATGTCTGTTGACAAACTCTGACCCTGACAGTACCATTGTAAATTTGGGACCAACTGATTGGTCATGATCCATTCCCCAATTGCTAGTTTAACTCTTCTGGGTGTTGTTGGAACAGTTTGCAGCTTGGCCATTTGCACAAAAGCTGAGCTAACAAAACTGTGAGAGCTCCCACTATCCAGTAAAATGAGCATGACCTTATCTTGGACTTTGTTTCTGAGGTTGATACAATTAGAGTGGTCCACACTGGAGATAGTATTGAGAGATAACTGACCAAACTCCTCCTGTAAAATGTCCTCAGTTTCCAATTGATTCAACACTTCATCCCCTAAAGTTCTGTCCAAATCATTTATCACCAGAGTGTTGGCTTGTGGCTTAGCTCTTTTTGAACATATGTCAGCATGGCCTGGTTCATACTTCTCTTCATAATGGTAGCATAAACCATTTGCTCTTCTGTAGTCCCTAAGCTGTCTGTCTCTCCAGACCTGTGTAGTGGCTGGTGGTGGTTTTATTTCAGCTTTTTGCTACTGATGGGGCTGTCTTGGTTGTATGGAATTTCTGTGGTACTAGGGCTTGGATCTTTCCAATACACCTTGCTGTATCTTGGCAATCAGAGAAGCCTTATCCACAGTACTAGGCATATGAGGTTCTACTATGGCTCTGATGTCATCTTTAAGCCCAATAATATAGTGTGTAGTGAAAAACATGTCATCATAGTGATATTTGTGCATGGTGATATCAAACCTGAAACCTTGGTAAGCAGCAGTGTAATCCTCCATAGAACCAGTTTGTTTCATAGTAACTCTGTCATTGCTGTCCTAAAGTCAACAGCCCCAAATTTTTCCTCCAGTACTGCATAGAATGCAGTCCAAGAACCCAATGTGTGGTTCTGTTTGTATGCTTGCCACCATTTGGCAGCATTGCCCTCAAAATTCAGTGTAGCTGCTGTAATCCACATACCTTCAGGCAACTGATACAGATCAAAGTAGTTGTGACACATATCATTCCAAATTCTAGGGTCAGTGCCATCAAATTTTGGAAATGGCACCTTAGGAATAGCCTGCCGAGGAAGGGCTTCTTTCTTGCCAGGTTTAGGAGGTGGCTTCTTGGTCTTGGAAAACTCCGGCTTTGCCTTTCCGTTATCTGATGCAAACACATTGTGAAAGGTATCGTTGTCTTCAATGATTTCAGAACCCTCTTCTTCTGCATCAGACTGACGATGATGATCAAATTGCTGCAATGTCAGTTGGGCTACAGCGGCTCCATTGGCCTTGACTTGTTGTCCAATCATGCGTTGTTCTGTAGAATACTGATCCATAGCTGCACCACGAATATCCATCTGAGTCTTCAGTTGTTGCTGTACCACACCAATATCGTTCATCTGTGAGAAAAGAAGATCAAAATTCTCCATCACTTGATCCCAACGGGATTTCTCCTCCTCCGCGCTCTTGGACATGTTGTCTAGCAAGATGTGGGTCTGCGCTGATGGTTTAGGTGGAGCCGTGTTTGACAAAATCATAGAAGACTGGATGTTGCAAGGTAACAAGCAGCAGGCTTGGATTGGTCCTCCCCTGTTTCGTGCTTGCTACTGATCACCGCGGCCTAGGAGTGATGTGGAATCAAGGAATTTTACGCAAGAATAGGTGCCTTACAACCCAAATTCATGGACACTCCTCTGCCAACGCCACCGCACCAAAATTTAACGAGCAAACTATGGAATTTTACGCAAGAACAATCGCCTTGCAACCCTCGTCGTTCATTCAACTGTGCTAAGAGAAAAGGAGTGAGCTGTAAGATGTGGCTCACTATGGTTCCGCCGCCGAACCCTAGGTTGTCGATGTAATCTGCCCCTAGTTGAAGATGAACTTGCTGGAGAAGACACCGCCGGCTGAATCGCCGCAGCGTCCAGCACCGTCACGCCACCGCCATGCGTACCCGGATGCCGTTGGATCCAGGATCTGCCACGCCGCCGCCGTTCGCCAGATGCAGTAATTGGTGTTCGTCAACTGGGTGTTGTGCTAGGTCAACCTCGACACGGACCTATGGGACCTCATGAGCTCGCTGGAGCAGAGACATGAGATCAACCCGCCATCAGGGATTATGTTCCGAGGCTCGAAACACTGAAGGAAGAACGGGCCAAGGATAAACGTCTTTGTCGGATTGTTTTGCTCCGGCAATATCCAGCAACGTGATCACGTAAATGGAATCAGATGGTAGCACACGAGACACAAAGATTTATACTGGTTCGGGGCGTGGTGCACACTAATCCCTACTCTAGTGGTGCGGCTGCTCTTGTATTCGTATGCTCAATTACAGGGGTTGTTGGTCCTATCTATGAGTAGATTGGAATGGTGAAGGTTGGATCCCGAGCCCAGGGTCCCTACCCTCCTTTATATAGGCAGGAGAGGTAGGGTTATAGAGAGGGCGATCGAACTAGCAGATTGTGTTGCTAGTTTGTTACAATAGATTGATCCTAACTATCGTCTAGATACACCTATCTTGGTTTGCTTTGATCTCCACGTTGGTCGATGGCGTCAGCCCTTTCGGGCTTTGCCCTTGAGAGCTGTTGGGCCGGTAGCTTGGTGGTAATCAGATATATGGGCGGTGTAGGTACCCCTGTTCCATTTCTCTGACAGTAGCCCCCATCTGACTTAATGATAAGCTAGCATGTAGCTTCAAGTCCTCGGGACATCGCAGTCTCCCCTGCAAGTTCTGCGTATGGTAAGTACACAGTGAGCATCTTCGGGTGCTGAAGTATTTGAATAGCGCAATTAGATATCCCCAAGTATTGGGGAGCCAGTATGTTGCCGTTTGAGTACCAAGAGCATTTCTCGGGTAGCGAGAATATTCTTCAAGCATCGAGTGCGGCGGTGGTACACCTTACATCAAGGAACGTTGTTCCCTAGCAGCTATAAGTGCCTGGCTCGGGTGGTACACCCAATATCTAGAAACATAGTTTCTTGGGCGTAGCCCTCGGGACGTTGTTAACACCGCATTCGGGTGGTGCACCCGATAACCGGAAGCGAGGCCTCTCGGACATCGTGGATGCCATGTTAGGGTAGAAATACCGTTGTACTCAAGAAGTTGATTCCCGATGTATTCCGGCGTGTAACTAGTGGTTGCGCATCATTAAGTCCAAATCGTAAAACAATAATGAGGATGGGGTAGGTGCACCTCCATCGCCCGTGCATCACTAAGCCAGTTGTTGTTTTTAGGGTGACCTGTCGCAGGTCATTTATTGTTGAGCACCAAGGAAGTCATGTTTTCCTTTGAGAACTGTTAAGCAACACGGTACAAATTGTCGTGAGCTTCATCAGTGAACGAGAAGGATGTTGTACTGGAGTGCTGAGGCCAATATGATAGTATCCCGGTGCGGGCAATACTATGGGCGAGTAACGAATGCATGAGTAGCTATCGGCAGTTGCGTGTGTTACTCTTCGAGCTAATAACGGGCAGAACGAGTGAATGTCCACTTCACTGAAATGAAGCGACAGGACATAGCCAGACCAGCGGGGGCATGTCATAAAACTCTTTTTCTAGATTCTAGGAGCTCATACTTTGGTTATAGCCATGGGCCAACCAGTTTTTTGGTTTCCCCCAAAGGGGCACACATCCGCTGAAATAATTTTTTTTGAGCTCATCCGGGTATTGGAAGATTTACGTGACACTGAGTGTCAGAGGTTTTAGAGTCAGACTAGTGACCCTCCTAGATACCCCCTGACTCTAGAGTGGTAGGGTCAATAGCGAATGAATCATTATCGCTTACACCTGCTGAAAGGGGTGAGCCGGGTCGAGTACCTGATCTAAGTATCAGATCACTCGCCTACACCGGCTCGGGTGAGAGTGTATTGAAGGCAGACCGCCGGGATCCGTGGATGAGTTTTCTTAATGGAAGTCGAGGCATCGGTGTTTGCGGCTTGTTTTCCCATGCACGAGCATGTGTGGTTGGGATGCCATCCGTGCGCCGGTTCCTGCTTATATAAAGAAGGGGGATGCATAAATGGGCATAATTTTATCTGCGCACTATTGAGCTTACCTCCCTTTATTTAATTCTTCATTTTCCTCCACCTCTATCCCCTTAGATCCAATCTAATGGAAAGTGTGGGGAACTTGAGGATGGTGGTTTGCAAACGGGTGGTAGGCGAGCGCTATCCGCCCATCCGTCCTGCTTTCATTGGGTAAGTCCCTAGACCAACCCGAATTGGGTGAACCTGGGGCTTTGTGCTTCTTCTCACTGCGTGTTCCTCCAGGCTTCCTGTGCTTGACAATGCAAGTCCTCTCGAATCACTAGGCGGTGTTGCGGTGGTGGAAGCCATAGGTCCACCGACGGTCGCAATGGTCATGGATAAAGCGAGTCATCTCCGAGCGTAGTTGGAGGACGTACAAGAAGCGATGGCCCGGTTGGAGTGGGAGGCGGCCGGTGCCACGGCGTCCCACGCTGAGGCCTAGGCGCAACTTCTTGGTGAGTTTCTAGTGAGATTCCCTGTCCATTCTTCTAGAGATGTCCTGCTTTGATGAGCAGTTGTATTGATTATGCTTCCTAGTCATCCAGGAGCAACTAGCCACTGCTCAAGGCAAGGTGGTGAGGCTTAGTGATGCAAATGCCACTCTGGCCGAGAAGGTGGTGGAGGCGAAGCGCAACCATGATGCTGCTGTAGCTAACTCTTCTGCCACAGTGACTAGGGCGAGTCAACTTCAAGACCATCATGCTGCCTTGTGGGAAGCATGTGGTGTTGTTGTTGATGTGCTCTCGCCGTTGGGGGTGAGTGTGGAGGAGAGCCTAGGCAACGTCCTGGGGCGGTTCAGAGAAGTGGTTTGTCATGCGGTTCGCATGGAGCCGCATTGGCATTGGTGGCCGCTACAGTCTAGAGCAGTGAGGACCTTAGTGACATGGCAATCGGGTTTCCACCGATGGAAAGACCCGACAATGTCGGTGCACTGGCTATGGAGTTTAGGGGCACGGTGGGCACCATTGCTGAATATGAGAGAGTAGAGGATGTAACCCGGTCTGCTCCCTATGATGTGTAAATTGCATTAGCCTTGGAATGATGACTTTTGCACTTTGTGGTTTGTGTTCTTCTAAGTAATAGCCTGGTGACTCATGTAATGTTAGTTGTAGCCCCTAGATCACCGCAATAGGTTAGCGTAACGTATCATGCCGTATACTCTTGAAAATTCTTTAATCGGGTAGCCCCCGAGTGCCTCGGTATATCAGTGTGATCTACTAGGGTGCTTAGTTTAAGCCCAAGGACATACTGATTGTCTTTTTGATCAGATCCTACTACCTTTTATTATGGGTTGGTGGTCACACCACCCGTGAATTGGGCCCTAGTATAGGGCTGCCCCCTTTTTTACACATAGAACCGTCACAACAAGTCAATGTTCTAGGCATTCATATAGACTTGACCATTCATGTTCGCCAGTTTATACGTTCCCGACTTTAGCACTTTGGCCATGATAAACGATCCTTCCCAAGGAGGTGTGAATTTGTTTTTCCCCTTGGTTGTCTGCACTCGATGCATAACCAGATCGCCTTTCATGAAGTTTAGTGGTCGAACGTGCTTGCTATGGTACTTGTGCAGCTGTTGCTGATACCTCGTAGAATGGACGAGTGTCGTTCCGCAGTGCTCTTCAAGCCTATCGAGGGAGTCCTATAAGGCTTCCTCTACTTTTCCTCATCATAGGCGCGGACGCGAGGAGAGGCATAACCGATCTCCTCGGTTAGTACCACATCTGTGCCGTAGATAAGGAAGAAGGGACTAAACCCCATTAGCCTGGTAGGAGTGGTCCATAGGCCCCATAGGACTAGCTATAGCTCCTTGACCAATCTGCCCTCGAACTATTTCAGTTTCTTGAAGATTTGTGGTTTAAGGCCTTGGAGGATGCAACAATTCACCCTTTCTACCTGACCATTGGTCTGGGGGTGGGCCACTACAGCCCATCTTATGTTGATATGTTATTCATCACAGAAGTTGACAAACGCGCTCCACATAAACTGGGTTCCGTTGTTAGTAATGATCGTGTTCATGACCCCTTATCGGTTTATAATTTACTTGATGAACTCAACTGCCACCTCCGAGCTAGCTGTAGCTACAGGCTTGGCCTCGATCCACTTGGTGAATTTAAGTGGTTGAAATCCTCGGGGGCAGGTGGGAGTTTCCCAATGAGGCCGAGTCCCTAGATAGTGAAGGGCCACGTGATCGGGATCGTTTGGAGTTCTTGAGAGGGTACATGTTTTTGCTTGGCAAAATACTGACATCCCTCACAAGTCCTCATGATGTGTTGCGCGTCCTTAACCGCGGTGGGCCAGTAGAACCCTTGTCAAAAGGCCTTACCCACTGAGATGTTTGGCGCTACATGGTGGCCACAAGCCCCCGAGTGTATATCTTGCAAGAGTCTTTTCCCGTCTTCCATGGGTATACACTGTTGCAAGATTCTGCTCGTGCTTTTTTGATGGATTTTGTCATCCCTCATAACATAGGATTTAGCTCTTTTATGTACTCGATTGGCCTCATCCCTATTGATAGGGAGGATGCCATGTCGTAGATAGTCGATGAGTTCCTGCGCCTAGTCTGGGTTAGAGCCTGTGGCCTTAGTGATGGTAAGTACGCTCGGCTCGAGGAGAGGTTGAGTTTCAACTTCCCAGTGTGCTGAGGGTTTCATGATCTCATCGAGGAACATGCTGCCTAGGGGCATGTCTCGAGTCGAGCCAATGCCGGTGATGCTGTCAGCCTCTTCATTGTCCCTTCGAGGGATGTGGCTTAGCTCGAGTCAATCAAATTTTGCCTTAAGTTTTCTGACCTCAACGCAATAGGCTTCCATCCTATGGTCATGGCACACTGAGGCTTTCATTACTTGCCCAATGATAAGTTCAGAGTCTCCTAAGGCGATGAGTCTTCTAACTCCAAGGGCGACCGTGGTTCGTAGCCCATGGAGCAGGGCCTCATACTTTGCTATGTTATTGGTAGCACCCTCGAAATTTAAACGGAGTACATACCTCATTCGGTTCTCGCTGGGGGAGACCAAGACAACTCCTGCCCCTGCTCCTTGCAGCATCAAAGAGCCATTGAAGTACATGCTCTAGTACTCTAGGTTGGTTGTGGCTAGTTCAATGTGTGCTTCTGTCCATTCGGCAACAAAGTCCGCCAGAGCCTAGGATTTTATGGACGTGCGTGGCACATAGGTGATGCAATATGCCATAAGTTCCAGGGCCCATTTGGCGCCATCCAATTGTGTCCCAATTGTTGATGATATCTCCTAATGGGAAGGAGGTGACCACGGTAATCGGGTGTGCGTCAAAGTGGTGAACCAGTTTCTTCTTTGCCAAGTAAACTCCATAGAGTATCTTTTGGATGTGCGGGTAGCGAGTTTTGGTCTCGGCCAATATTTGACTGAGGAAGTACACCGGTCGCTAAATGGTTGTTGGTATTTGTTAACTTGTCACTTGTTTTAATAGCCACCTATTAATTACCTACATCTCCTAATATTACTTTACTAGGTTGTCAAACCTAGTGATGGTGCCAGAGATGCTTGTTGGTGCTGCCTAGCATCACTACTAGAATGATACTAAGTAGTTCTTTATCATCTTATGTGACTAGAAAGAATATATAGATTTGAATGAAAAGGGATCTACAAACGTATAGATAATATACCATTGTAGCACTTCACCCGAGAGTATTCCAGGAATCATTATTTATATTTTTACCACAAGGAAGGTCTAGCATCAACATGTATTGATAACTTATACTATTAATGGAGAAGTAAACCATCACTAATGTTCTACTCATAACAGGAGTAAGTCATAGGATAAAAGATATATATATATATATATAATAATAATAATAATAATAATAATAATAATAATAATAATAATAATAATAATAAGTATTGATCAATGATAAATCTCTCAAAGTACTCCTTTCTATAGCAATAGCATGGTCAGGTAGAATATTAGAGGAATAATTCCTAAGTCATTCTTAATTACAGGTCAAAGCATACATTGATTAGTGTAATTACACCTAGTAATCATGGCTAAGATCATCTTTATATCTACGCATAAGGGATATTACTAGGGAAGAGTAAGAAAAGAGCTTATCTTCATTCGTAATCAGATCCTACGTGCTACCTACATCGGGGAGTGGACTACAAAGGACTCAACGGGAGTGTCACGTTCGCAATCTACCACATGACCCAAAATATAGGGTGTATTCATAGGTAAACAATGTATAAGCACCACGCTTACAAAATATCGACCACCCACCCATGGTACCTTAGAGTGAGCGCTATACGAACTTATGCATGAACATGATGATAATCCAGCTATACTAAGCATATAATCAAAGTAGATAGTGAACATTATAATGAAGAACATAAATGAGATGAATATTGATATTGTCATAACAATTGTAGGTAGCATATAAAAGTAATGGAGATACAAAAGAGAGGGGGTACAAAGATTATATCAAACCACGCTCTTGACACGATCAGAAATCCAAACGAAGCTTGCATGCCTCCCTCTAGACCTAGCCTAACTAGTTATGCCCTAGAATATAATGGAGCTCTAAAGATGATTAGGGTTTCTATCTTCTCAAATGACTTGATGCCTCCAGGGGTGGCAGAGGCTGGTATATATAGGCTAGAGTGTCCAACGTGAGCCCTTGGATTAAACTAACTTAAAGGATGGCGTAGATGTAACCTAGGAGGCGATGGAGAACTAACATTATGATGAGGCTAACAGGTGGGACCCTAGGGGACTAGGTGGCCTCTAGGTGGGACCGGCTAGCCCCACCTAGCGGTGTCTTAGCTACCACTTCAGTGTGGAGTCCTTTCGAGTCTTCTAAAGCCTTCTATTGTCCGTTTCGCGGCGGATAAGCGCAATTAATTCTGACATCTAGGTCCACCTTAATGGTTTTCTGGATAAACCTTGCAAAAATCATAGATTCACCAAAACTCATGGAATTTATTAGTTTAGACCCCTAGACCTTGGTTGGTGATCATATTTATGCCCTTATGCATGCTATATTGATAGTTTATAATGGTTGTTAACTACCGTCAATAATGGTCTAAATGTGGCCTTCTTCTTTTCTCTCTACAACTATAGCCACGCTGACCACCTGAGTGGTAGCTATGACATATAGTAGTAGAGGCTCTTCTTCATGAGGAGCCACCAAAATAGGGGGTTTGGTGAGGAAATCCTTGATATCGTCGAAGGCTTTTTGAGCCTCCGGGGTCCATTGTTGCCGGTCACTAACACCAATTATAAACCATCAACATAACCTGCATTTACATTTAATTCCATCACCAAACATAGGTATAGGGGTTTAAACTAATGAATTCCATGAGCTTTGGTGATTTCATGACTGCAAGAGGATTTATCTAGAAAATAGCTTCCGGGACCACTGTCATACACTCCAAACAAGCAAACCATCGACAACAAGTGATTCTACCCGCGACACCTACGAAAGTGGACTCAAGACGGAGCCCAAGACCCACCTCTAGAGGGGGAGGCCCACCTAGCACCATAATGGGCCACCCGACCAATGGGGAGGCTGCTCGGCCCAGTAGGGTGGCCCCTTGCCCTCCACTGCCTCGTACTATTTCCTATGATCTACACCATTGATTTTAAGGCAGTTTTAGGTCGGTTTATCCAACGGTGGTTGGGGGAGTTGACACAGATCAATGACGTTGTAGTGCCTTGCCCCTTACTCCATCTCCCCTATATAAGGCACCCTCTACCCCCTTTGGAGGGCCATCCAAAAACCCTAATTCATATTCTCCTCGTCAGGAGCCAGCTATCAAGAGAAGATTAGTCCTCTATAGTATCTAGTCTTGTAAATAAAAGTGAGATTGAGACTGAGGGAAGAGTTTGGAGGAGATGTTGGCCTATCGGTGCTCTCTCTATGGCTTATACCTTGGCAGATCCAAGTTCTATCTGAGCTTGCCTCTGAGATTTCTCTCGTAAATAACTTCTGATTCAAGTAAGCACGTTTTTTATATTGTTCATCAGGTTTGTCACTCTTTGGAGTGCTTTATTCTCTTCCTAGGGGAGTAAAGTATTAATCGTAAGTGTAAGCGTGGTGCTTAGACTTAGGTTAATTGTGGATGCACCCTACATTCCGGATCGGTGGTAGCTCACGAGGGTTACTCTTATAGCCTCGTTGAATCCTTTGTAGTCCACCTCCCATTTGTGGGCCAAGTAGGACCCAGTTATGAATGAAAGCATCCTCTGCTGGTGTCTTTCCCTAGTAATATCCCTAGTTGAATAGTAGAAGACATAGCTTACCGAAGTCAGAATTAGAGAACCTTAGTTATCCTCGCTATGCTCCTATTCATCCTAACCTTGTTGCTAGCCCTAGTTAAGTTAGACCGTAGTTAGTCTCACATGTTTCCCTGTGGATACGGTACTTGGAATACTTCTAGGTGAAAGCTACAGCGGTATCCGTGCACTTTCATATTTATCTATGTGCATCAAGTTATACCAACAAGCTTTCTAGCACCGTTGCCAGGGAGACAATTGCTGAATTGACTATGAACCTAGCTTAACTTTGTATCTTTTATCCTTTTCTTTTAATTTATTCTTTTCTTTTTTACTATGGATTGCACTCCTATCTATCAATACGCTGCACCTACGAATGCACACTTAGAGCCACCAAAATCTTCAGAACCTATCATAACACCTGGTTATGAGTTGCACCCTGGTTTAACAAAACTAATTCAGGATCAGTCCTTCTCGGGAGAAGGCGACAAAAACCCTTACTCACACCAATGGGAGTTTGCACAGACCTGTGCATGCTTGCATATTGCCGGCATGTCCAACAAAACCTTAAGATAGAAGTTGTTTCCGTTCTCTTTGACGGAAAGAGCTAAACAATTGTATAGTAAAACCGTAGGATGTATGCTAGGAGATTGGGAAACGATATGCTCTAAATTTTGTTTATGTTTCTTTCCCATATCTAAAGTGGTTAGCCTTCCAAAACATGTTCTAAATTTTAGACAACTAGAAGAAGAATCTCTTGGCACATCGTGGGATCATTTTAATGACCTCATCATCACTACCCCGGACCTTGCCATTCAAGACCAGGCACTTTTTCAACATTTTTATATGTGTCTTAGCAAGGATTCCATGGAATCCCTTGATGCAGCCTCTAGAGGAGCTTTCCTTCATCTGTCTGCTAGTGAAGTAAGGTCTATGCTTGATAAGATTGGTGGAAAAACTCTCTATGGCTTGTACCTTGGCGGATCCAAGTTCTATCTGAGCTTGCCTCTGAGATTTCTCTCGTAAACAACTTCTGATTAAAGTAAGCATGTTTTTATATTGTTCATCAGGTTTGTGACTCTTTGGAGTGCTTTATTCTCTTCCTAGGGGGAGTAAAGTATTAATCGTAAGTGTAAGCGTGGTGCTTAGACTTAGGTTAATTGTGGATGCACCTGCATTCTAGATCGGTGGTAGCTCACGAGGGTTACTCTTATAGCCTCATTGAATCCTTTGTAGTCCACCTCCCATTTGTAGGCCGAGTAGGACCCGGTTATGAATGAAAGCATCCTCTGCTAGTGTCTTTCCCTAGTAATATCCCTAGTTGAATAGTAGAAGACATAGCTTACCGAAGTCAGAATTAGAGAACCTTAGTTATCCTCTCTATGCTCCTATTCATCATAACCTTGTTGCTAGCCCTAGTAAAGTTAGACCATAGTTAGTCTCACATGTCTCCCTGTGGATACGATACTTGTAATACTTCTGGGTGAAAGCTACAACGGTATCCGTGCACTTTTGTATTTATCTATGTGCATCAATTTATACCAACAAGCTTTCTAGCACCGTTGCCAGGGAGACAGTTGCTGAATTGACTATGAACCTAGCTTAACTTTGTATCTTTTAACCTTTTCTTTTAATTTATTCTTTTAATTTTTACTATGGATTGCACTCCTATCTATCAATACGCTGCACCTACGAGCGAACACTTAGAGCCACCAAAATCTTCAGAACCTATCAAAACACCTGGTTATGAGTTGCACCCTGGATTAATAAAACTAATTCAGGATCAATCCTTCTCGGGAGAAGGCGACAAAAACCCTTACTCAGACCTATGGGAGTTTGCACAGACCTATGCATGCTTGCATATCGCTGGCATGTCTGACAAAACCTTAAGATAGAAGTTGTTTCCGTTCTCTTTGATGGAAAGAGCTAAACAATTGTATAGTCAAACCGTAGGATGTATGCTTGGAGATTGGGAAACCATATGCTCTAATTTTTTTTACGTTTCTTTCCCATATCTAAAGTCGTTAGCCTTCGAAAACATGTTCTAAATTTTAGACAACTAGAAGAAGAATCTCTTGGCACATCGTGGGATCATTTTAATGACCTCATCATCACTGCCCTGGACCTTCCATTCAAGACCAGGTACTTCTTCAACATTTTTATATGTGTCTTAGCAAGGATTCCATGGAATCCCTTGATGCAGCCTCTAGAGGAGCTTTCCTTCATCTGTTTGCTAGTGAAGTAAGGTCTATGCTTGATAAGATTAGTGGAAAAACTCCCTGCACTAGCATTCATGACGAACTCCATGAGGAAGACAAGGAATCATCTCCTGAACAAGAAGAGGAAATTTTGATAGCCAAATCACAACCACTTCAATCCTAAGGTTTAGCTATCAATCCCAAACCATCTATACCCCCAAATCCTCCAAGAGAAGAAGAAATTCAACCTTCAAAAATCTCTTTTGAAATTCAGAATGATCTTTTCAATGTTAATTTTGGGAAAAGCTTAAACTTACAGCCTCACAAGAGACCTTTGAGCGAATATAATTCAAATCCTCTCAAGAAGGGATCTCTTAGAAAGCGTCCTTATTTCCATATAGGACATTGGAAAGTACTCAAAGGTGGTATGTCAAGTGATGATATAGAAGGAGAGATGAGTCATTTAGTCAATCCTATCTTCTCCTCTTCTATGACCGCATTGGATGTCTTATCTGAACCCATCTCTCAAACCATCCTTGACCCCGATGATCCCTCTTATGCTCTTTCTCCTAAGTCTCATGATGACCCTAGAAATCCACTAAGACACAGCCAAAGCATAGGAGTCATGAAGATCATAAGAATGACCAAGAAGAGCAACGACAATGGCTGGAATGTATTAAGAACTCATATGCCATTGCTAAAGAATGGATGGACAAGGACGAATCCTGATGTGTAGGATCCAAACTTGGCTTAGATCCAAAATGTGAGCTTAAATCAATCTCTTTAATAAACATGACTCATCCAAGTTTGGACGAGGCTTTAGATAAGATCACCTCGAGAGTCACCAATCTGAGAGAAATCTTGGACAATAAAATGACCAATGAATGTCATAGGCATGGAATGATGGAGACAATATTTCCGCCTATAGATATTCATAAAGAAACACCCTTGGACATCATTAACTCCATGCTCGCATGAGAAATCTCTTGAATCCATTGGTCTCTCTACTACCACACACGAGATCTTCAACCCCCTCATACTCCCTCTTCATAAAGACTTTGAAAGGGAGGTTGTAGATGCATATGTTTCTCATAAATATTGCAGATCTCGTTGTGTGAATCTTGAGATAGGTACACGAAGGTTGGTGTTGAAGGGGAAACCACTTCACCAATTAGAAACACAATTTAAAGGTTTCCCAAGGAGCAGCTTCTATCTTAAAACAATCACTTTTGGAAGATAATATGAGTATTCACATTTTGTTGTGATACCCTTATGAAATGAGCATTGAAACATAATTGTGAAAATATCCCTTCATGTATTTTTGTCACTAACCTTTCTAGGTTTGAAGCAAAATGGACGAACGATGATGACTCATGGTATGTCCAACCAATTATCATGCAACATTTAATCACAACCATCCAAACTTGATTTTGGATTTGCAAAATTCAAGCATGGGGAATGGGATTCTCTTAAAAATCTTATGCCATGTTGCTAATTCATCTAGGTTATCTCTACCTTTAAGTCATGCTCAATAACAGTCATGCTCTTTCATCTCCAATTGAATAAATCTCTATAATGCTTTCATGCTACCTTTGCCTGCCATAGTAAGTTTTGGTTTGGAAGTACTGCACATACTTCCATAGGCGTTTAAATTAAGCATGGTGCTTAGGTTAAATAGCCTCCCATAGTCAAATTAGACATGGAGTCTAGTTTGGTTATTGAACTAAAAATTACTTGTGTAGACACTAAATATTTTATTTGACTAACCCCTGCAGGAAACTCTCAAATTCAAATTGGGTAAGTCATGAGATGGATTCAAATCGAAGATGAAGCAAGGCACATCATTTAAAACATGGGATAAAAAGTTCTATGCTAATTAATATGTTAAAACCAACTCTAACATAGATGACCTTCAACCCTATTACAACACTGCCTCTACCTTGAATTATTTGTACAATCCTTTGGGTATGTGTTGTCCACTAATCCTTTGCAGACATAAAACAATGGGTGAGGTAGAAGGTCCAACAAAATGGTAAGATCGAAGAGCAAAAAGATGGTATGACAAAAGGATGAGAAAGAAAGGGTACAATCTAGGAAACCAAAAGCTCATGAACGGCTCAAGCTGCAAGGCTAGCTGAACAAGGAAAACTTCAAGCAAAAAGGGAAGGATCATCATGAGTCATCTACCCTTCGTCATATGGTGTCATCATGCTCAAATGACAAAGGAAACATCCTAAGGTAAATGGTCATTATTTAAAAAAAAAATTCCTTGATTTTGGTAGGCACACAAATAAGAAACAAACAAGTTTGAGTTACAGTTGTACTTGATCTAACCTGATTAACTCAGCATGTTTAGTATATTCCCAAGACCACTTTCTTGATCTCATCATCTTAACCAAATAATCTAAAAAGTACATCCTATCTCTATTTTAGTTTCTTTCATATTAAAAAAGATGAATAACTAATAACAAAATAAAAAGTTATCTTTATAATAAATATATATAGTTATAGTAATAATGTGTGATCTAGTAAAATGGAAAACAAAATAAAAGGTATGTCTAGTTTGCTTTAATTTATTTTTAAGAGTTGTTAGCAAATAAAGAGGACTCAGAATAATCTCTTAAATAGAAATGATGAATAGTTGCTCTATTGTAATTTCGTTCAAGTACTTAGTTTTCATACTTGAATTCTCCCATGTTTTGGATAAGACTGTTTTGATATAAGAATTTACTCTGAACTTGAAACTCGTGGGTAGCATATGCTTGATCTAAGTTTAGATAATTAATGGATATGATATGAAAAGGTCTGAGCTATTGTTTATCTTGTTCCAAGTGACACTAAATTTTAGAGATTTACCTTTTGAAAAACACAAAAATACTACATGATGAGTTCCTGTATGACAAAGCTTGAATTTCCACTAGAGCCATACATGTTATTTAGGCTAGGAAAACTTAGACATATATGTTGCTTGCTTTTGCATTGAGTTTTGTCAAACTTTGTTGACCCATATGAGAGTTTTGTCATGCTCTTAAACCCAAGATCACGTACGCACACCCACATATTCACTACTCCTACACTGGGGGTAGGCACAAAAACATGCCATTCCATCTAGATCCACCCAAAAATATTTTACTTGTACACTGGAGTGAACACTGAAAATATGCCTGATAGGATATCCAAAAAATAAATGCTCCAAGTTCTTGTTGCTATCTCTCAAAAGTTTTGTTGCAGAAAAAAGCATGGGGCTATGCAAAAGTTATCCATAAGAAGAAAAAAGAGAAAAAAGAAGAGTATTGGAAAAAATGGACAAGTGTCCGAGATATCTAAAACAATGGGTACTCAGATGCCCGCCTAAAAAAACAAAGAGATGAATAAGATAGCCCATATTTTCTTGCAAAGTTATTTCCAAGTTTCAAAAAGGAGAGATATGTTTTCAAGGAGCAAAAGTAGAATTAGGATGAGCCACCATATATATCCACCATACATCCACACACAAGAACATCTTGATTTAATTGTATGACTCAACTCTCTTTGGATCCAAGGTTTGACTTTACAATATATGTATTGCAAGTATGCTCTTTCATGCTATCTCCACTCCTATGAGCTCCACATAAGCCTTAGTTGTTGGAAGAGAAAGGCATAACAGTACTATTGCCTTGGTGAGGATACACAAATACCACATATGTTGAGAGACTTGAGAGTGTCATACAAAGGAAGCTCTGAGTTTTATTTTGAAAACATACAAAAACTCTAGAACAATGGTGGAACAAAGAACTTGAGACATAGTGCTTGACTTGATCGTTCTGTCTTTCAATTGCTCAAGACCCAAGTAAAGGCTAAAAAGCCCAGGGTTAAAGGTAATATGGGTAAGTTTGAAAGTCAAATCAGTTTATTCTAATCTAGAGGAGAATTTTTGATTGAACGCATGTGTACTTTTGAGGCGTGAAAGCATTGTATAAACTCCTAATCCATTGCTGAGTTTAGCTTTGCTCAAGGACTGGCAAAGGCTAAGCTTTGGGGGAGCTTATTGATGGTCATTAACACCAATTATAAACCATCAACATAACCTGCATTTATATTTAATTACATCACCAAACATAGGTATAGGGGTTTAAACTAATGAATTCCATGAGCTTTGGTGATTTCATGATTGCAGGAGGATTTATCCAGAAAACAGCTCTTGGGACTACTGTCATACACTCCAAACAAGCAAACCGTCGATAACAAGTTATTCTACCCATGACACCTATGAAAGTGGACTCAAGATGGAGCCCAAGCCCCACCTCTAGAGGGGAAGGCCCACCTGGCACCATAATGGGCGGGCCGGCCCAATGAGGAGGCCACCCAGCCTAGTTGGGTAGCCCCTTGCCCTCTACCGCCTCATACTCTCTCCTATAATCTACCCCGTCGATTTTAAGGCGGTTTTAAGTTGGTTTATCCAAGATGGTCAGGGGAGTTGATGCGGATCGATGACATGGCAGTGCCTTGCCCCCTACTTGACCTCCCCTATATAAGGCGCCCTCTACCCCCTCCAGGAGGGACATCCTGAAACCCTAATTCATATTCTCCTTGTCAGGAGCCAGCTATCAAGAGAAGATTAGTCCTCCATAGGATCTAGTCTTGTAAATAAAAAGTGAGATTGAGACTGAGGGAAGAGTTTGGAGGAGATGTCGGCCTATCGGTGCTCTCTCTATGGCTTATACCTTGGCAGATCCAAGTTCTATCTGAGCTTGCCTCTGAGATTTCTCTCGTAAATAACTTCTGATTCAAGTAAGCACGTTTTTTATATTGTTCATCAGGTTTGTCACTCTTTGGAGTGCTTTATTCTCTTCCTAGGGGAGTAAAGTATTAATCGTAAGTGTAAGCGTGGTGCTTAGACTTAGGTTAATTGTGGATGCACCCTACATTCCGGATCGGTGGTAGCTCACGAGGGTTACTCTTATAGCCTCGTTGAATCCTTTGTAGTCCACCTCCCATTTGTGGGCCAAGTAGGACCCAGTTATGAATGAAAGCATCCTCTGTTGGTGTCTTTCCCTAGTAATATCCCTAGTTGAATAGTAGAAAACATAGCTTACCGAAGTCAGAATTAGAGAACCTTAGTTATCCTTGCTATGCTCCTATTCATCCTAACCTTGTTGCTAGCCCTAGTTAAGTTAGACCGTAGTTAGTCTCACATGTTTCCCTGTGGATACGGTACTTGGAATACTTCTAGGTGAAAGCTACAGCGGTATCCGTGCACTTTCGTATTTATCTATGTGCATCAAGTTATACCAACAAGCTTTCTAGCACCGTTGCCAGGGAGACAATTGCTGAATTGACTATGAACCTAGCTTAACTTTGTATCTTTTATCCTTTTCTTTTAATTTATTCTTTTCTTTTTTACTATGGATTGCACTCCTATCTATCAATACGCTGCACCTACGAATGCACACTTAGAGCCACCAAAATCTTCAGAACCTATCATAACACCTGGTTATGAGTTGCACCCTGGTTTAACAAAACTAATTCAGGATCAGTCCTTCTCAGGAGAAGGCGACAAAAACCCTTACTCACACCAATGGGAGTTTGCACAGACCTGTGCATGCTTGCATATTGCCAGCATGTCCAACAAAACCTTAAGATAGAAGTTGTTTCCATTCTCTTTGACGGAAAGAGCTAAACAATTGTATAGTAAAACCGTAGGATGTATGCTAGGAGATTGGGAAACGATATGCTCTAAATTTTGTTTATGTTTCTTTCCCATATCTAAAGTGGTTAGCCTTCCAAAACATGTTCTAAATTTTAGACAACTAGAAGAAGAATCTCTTGGCACATCGTGGGATCGTTTTAATGACCTCATCATCACTGCCCCGGACCTTGCCATTCAAGACCAGGTACTTTTTCAACATTTTTATATGTGTCTTAGCAAGGATTCCATGGAATCCCTTGATGCAGCCTCTAGAGGAGCTTTCCTTCATCTGTCTGCTAGTGAAGTAAGGTCTATGCTTGATAAGATTGGTGGAAAAACTCCCTACACTAGCATTCATGCTGAACTCCACGAGGAAGACAAGGAATCATCTCCCGAGCAAGAAGAGGAAATTTTGATAGCCAAATCACAACCACTTCAATCCTAAGGTTTAGCTATCAATCCCAAACCATCTATACCCCCAAATCCTCCAAGAGAACAAGAAATTCAACCTTCAGAAATCTCGTTTGAAATTAAGAATGATCTTTTCGATGTTAATTTTGGGAAAAGCTTAAACTTACAGCCTCACAAGAGACCTTTGAGCGAATATAATTCAAATCCTCTCAAGAAGGGATCTCTTAGAAAGCGTCCTTATTTCCATATAGGACATTGGGAAGAACTCAAAGGTGGTATGTCAAGTGATGATATAGAAGGAGGGATGAGTCATTTAGTCAATCCTATCTTCTCCTCTTCTATGACCGCATTGGATGTCTTATCTGAACCCATCTCTCAACCCATCCTTGACCCCGATGATCCCTCTTATGCTCTTTCTCCTAAGTCTCATGATGACCCTAGAAATCCACTAAGACACAGCCAAAGCATAGGAGTCATGAAGATCGTAAGAATGACCAAGAAGAGCAACGACAATGGCTGGAATGTATTAAGAACTCATATGCCATTGCTAAAGAATGGATGGACAAGGACGAATCCTGATGTGTAGGATCCAAACTTGGCTTAGATCCAAAAGGTGAGCTTAAATCAATCTCTTTAATTAACATGACTCATCCAAGTTTGGACGAGGCTTTAGATAAGATCACCTCGAGAGTCACCAGTCCGAGAGAAATCTTGGACAATAAAATGACCAATGATTGTCATAGGCATGGAATGATGGAGACAATATTTCCGCCTATAGACATTCATGAAAAAACACCCTTGGACATCATTAAATCCATGCTCGCATGAGAAATCTCTTGAATCCATTGGTCTCTCTACTACCACACACGAGATCTTCAACCCCCTCATACTCCCTCTTCATAAAGACTTTGAAAGGGAGGTAGTAGATGCATATGTTTCTCATAAATATTGTAGATCTCATTGTGTGAATCTTGAGATAGGTACACGAAGGTTGGTGTTGAAGGAGAAACCACTTCACCAATTATAAACACAATTTAAAGGTTTCCCAAGGACCTACTTCGGTCTTAAAACAATCACTTTTTTAGATAATATGAGTTTTCACCGTTTGCTATGATACCCTTGTGAAATGAGCATTCAAACATAATTGTGAAAATACCCCTTTAGGTATTTTTGTCACTAACCATTCTAGGTTTGAAGCAAAATGGACGAACGATGATGACTCAAGGTATGTCCAACCAATTATCATGCAACATTTAATCACAACCATCCAAACTTGATTTTGCATTTGCAAAATTCAAGTATGGGGGATGGGATTCTCTAAAAAATCTTATGCCATGTTGCTAATTCATCTTGGTTATCTCTACCTTTAAGTCATGCTCAATAACAGTCATGCTCTTTCATCTCCAATTAAATAAATCTCTATAATGCTTTCATGCTACCTTTGCCTGCTATAGTCAGTTTTGGTTTGGAAGTACTGCACATACTTCCATAGGCGTTTAAATTAAACTTGGTGCTTAGGTTAAATAGCCTCCCTTAGTCAAATTAGACATGGAGTCTAGTTTGGTTATTGAACTAAAAATTACTTGTGTAGACACTAAATATTTTGTTGGACTAACCCCTGCAGGAAACTCTCAAATTCAAATTGGGTAAGTCATGAGATGGATTCAAATCAAAGATGAAGCAAGGCACATCATTTAAAACATGGGATAAAAAGTTCTATGCTAATTAATATGTTAAAACCAACTCTAACATAGATGACCTTCAACCCTATTACAACACTGCCTCTACCTTGAATTATTTGTACAATCCTTTGGGTATGTGTTGTCCACTAATCCTTTGCAGACATAAAACAATGGGTGAGGTAGAAGGTCCAACAAAATGGCAAGATCGAAGAGCAAAAAGATGGTATGACAAAAGGATGAGAAAGAAATGGTACAATCTAGGAAACCAAAAGCTCATGAACGGCTTAAGCTGCAAGGCTAGCCGAACAAGGAAAACTTCAAGCAAAAAGGGAAGGACCATCATGAGTCATCTACCCTTCATCATATGGTGTCATCACGCTCCAATGACAAAGGAAACATCCTAAGGTAAATGGTCATTATTTAAAAGTTTTTCCTTGATTTTGGTAGGCACACAAATAAGAAACAAACATGTTTGAGTTACAGTTGAACTTGATCTAACCTGATTAACTTAGCATGTTTAGTATATTCTGAAGACCACTTTCTTGATCTCATCATCTTAACCAAATTATCTAAAAAGTACATCCTATCTCTATTTTAGTTTCTTTCATATTAAAAAAAGATGAATAACTAATAACAAAATAAAAAAGTTATCTTTATAATAAATATATATAGTTATAGTAATAATGTGTGATCTAGTAAAATGGAAAACAAAATAAAAGGTGTATCTAGTTTGCTTTAATTTATTTTTAAGGGTTGTTAGCAAATAAAGAGGACTCAGAATAATCTCTTAAATAGAAATGATGAATAGTTGCTCTGTTGTAATTTCGTTTAAGTACTTAGTTTTCAGCCTTGAATTCTCCCAAGTTTTGGATAAGACTGTTTTGATATAAGAATTTACTCTGAACTTGAAACTCTTGGGTAGCATATGCTTGATCTAAGTTTAGGTAATTGATGGATATGATATGAAAAGGTCTGAGCTATAGTTTATCTTGTTCCAAGTGACACTAAATTTTGGAGATTTATCTTTTGAAAAACACAAAAATACTACATGATGGGTTCCTGTATGACAAAGCTTGAATTCCCACTAGAGCCATACATGTTATTTAGGCTAGGAAAACTTCCACATATATGCTGCTTACTTTTGCATTGAGTTTTGTCAAACTTTGTTGACCCATATGAGAGTTTTGTCATGCTCTTAAAACCAAGATCATGTACGCACACCCACATATTCACTACTCCTACACTTGGGGTAGGCACAAAAACATGCCATTCCATCTAGATCCACCCAAAAATAATTTACTCGTACACTGGAGTGAACATTGAAAATATGCCTGATAGGATATCCAAAAAATAAATGCTCCAAGTTCTTGTTGCTATCTCTCAAAAGTTTTGTTGCAGAAAAAAGCATGGGGCTATGCAAAAATTATTCATAAGAAGAAAAAAGAGAAAAAAAGAAGAGTATTGGAAAAAATGGACAAGTGTCTGAGATATCTAAAACAATGGGTACTCAGATGCCCACCTAAAAAACAAAGAGATGAATAAGATAGCCCATATTTTCTTGCAAAGTTATTTCCAAGTTTCAAAAAGGAGAGATATGTTTTCAAGGAGCAAAAGTAGAATTAGGATGAGCCACCATATATATCCACCATACATCCACACACAAGAACATCTTGATTTAATTGTATGACTCAACTCTCTTTGGATCCAAGGTTTGACTTTACAATATATGTATTGCAAGTATGCTCTTTCATGCTATCTCCACTCCTATGAGCTCCACAAAAGCCTTTGATGTTGGAAGAGAAAGGCATAACAGTACTATTGCCTTGGTGAGGATCCACAAATACCACATATGTTGAGAGACTTGAGAGTGTCATACAAAGGAAGCTCTGAGTTTTATTTTGAAAACATACAAAAACTCTAGAACAATGGTGGAACAAAGAACTTGAGACATAGTGCTTGACTTGATCGTTCTGTCTTTCAATTGCTCAAGACCCAATTAAAGGCTAAAAAGCCTAGGGTTAAAGGTAATATGGGTAAGTTTGAAAGTCAAATCAGTTTATTCTAATCTGGAGGAGAATTTTTGATTGAATGCATGTGTACTTTTGAGGCGTGAAAGCATTGTATAAACTCCTAATCCATTGCTGAGTTTAGCATTGCTCAGGGACTGGCAAAGGCTAAGCTTGGGGGAGCTTATTGACGGTCATTAACACCAATTATAAACCATCAACATAAGCTGCATTTATATTTAATTGCATCACCAAACATAGGTATAGGGGTTTAAACTAATGAATTCCACGAGCTTTGGTGATTTCATGATTGCAGGAGGATTTATCAAGAAAACAGCTCTTGGGACTACTGTCATACACTCCAAATAAGCAAACCGTCGATAACAAGTTATTCTACCCATGACACCTATGAAAGTGGACTCAAGACGGAGCCCAAGACCCACCTCTAGAGGGGAAGGCCCACCTGACACCATAATGGGCGGGCCGGCCCAATGAGGATGTCGCCCGGCCTAGTAGGGTGGCCCTGTAACACCCAAAATTTTGCATCATTTTAAAATAGCTGAAATTGATTTTTAGTGCAATTTTGTGAGCATGTCAATATAGTAATATAAATAACTTTGTGATACTAAAATTTATCCTAAGCTTAGGAATAGGTTGCTGCATACATGCTAATGCATATTTTATTATGTTTGACTGGTTTTTGTAGCTTTTGAAAAGAGTTTCAAATTCCTTTTGAAAAGGTTGATTCAAAATTCTGGAAAATAAAAAGAAAAGGATAAAACCTCACCTCTCTCACTCTCTTGGCTTTTGGCCCTGCAAGTAGCCAAGCCTAGCTCATCATGCTGAGCAGGCCCGCTCCTCCTCTCTCCTTCCTGGGTCGGATGGCCGAGGCCCAGCAGCGAGGCCAGCCCGCGCGCGCAGCTTCAGCTCTCGGCAGCCCACAGCGGCAGCAGCCCTATTTTCTCTCTGTCTTGTTGACGAAGCTAGCCCACATGTCAGCGGTGTCTTCCTCCTCGAACCGGACTCGGGTCGGACATGGCACCGACCGAGCCACGTTTTTCCTCGCGTCCTGGTGCGTCCGCACCGTGCCTTCACCCTATAAATCACGTGCGCACGTCCCCATCGCCTTTTTCCCTGCCCTAGCGATCTCCGCATTCGCTTCCCGAGCTCACAGCGGTAGCCGCAACCCTAGCCAACCGCTGTTGACGTCAATTGCGCCGCCTCGTCGCTCCTTTGCTCCTGTAAGCTCGCGAACCAGTTCGCCTTGACCTCGCAAACCTCCCGAGATCCTTAACTTGGCTCAATTCTGCTCACTTTGCATTGTTAGTGTGTGCAGCCCGCCGCCGTCCACCAACGCGAGCCACTCGCCGTCCACGACCCGTCACCGACTCCATCTTCCTCTTGGGTGACTACAGGGTGAGCTCCTCTTTCGATTGGTACCGGTCCTGTGTCTTGGGATGGCCGGAATCGCCCGAACCGGCAACGCCAGCGAGGTCCTCGCCACCGGTCATGGGGCGCCGCCGTGTGGCCCTTCTTCTCCGACTGTTACCACCGTCACCCGCGCCGATCTAATCTCGGCCGGTCATCCTTGATCGGACGGCTAGCAGAGGCCGATCTAAGCTCTTTAGATGTTGAACCCGCAGTCCAAAGTGGATTCCAGAGAATACATTTCCTCTTTTAGAAAACGTATTTTTCATTTAACAGATTCAAAATCAAGTTCCATCTAATTACAGTTTTGCCACTACCTTTAATTGCTCATAACTTTTTCGTTTTAACTCCAAATTGGACCGTTCAACTTGCGTTAGATTCGTCTTTTCGAGATCTATCTGTTCATATAATTTGTCACCATGTTTTTGAACTTAAAATTTCAAGTTTAGATTTAATCTATTTCTTTAATAGGGAAACTTGTTTTAATCCTAACTTTCTCGTTGTAACTCCGTTTTTTGTGATCTTCGCGTCTGTGTGATCGTAGCAACATGTAGAATAGTTTTATGAACTTTTCAAAACTGTTTGTCTCTGTTGGTGTACTATTCTAATTAAATCTATTTGTTTGCCTCGTGTATGATTGCTCGGATGATTGTATGTTGCTGCTTGGTGATGTTGATCGAGTTCAGACGGTGAGGTTTACGTTGGTGATCAAGAGAACTTCTACGACCAACAAGACCAGCAAGACTTTCAGGAGAACTTTGATCAAGGCAAGTATAGTTAAGGACCTTCCTTGTTGTCCTATTCATGATGCTCACTAAAATACATATGCATGTGTCTTTCTTGCTACCTATGGTAGGATTTCCTAGATTTTGAATACTCAATTACCTTGTTACCCTGGGAGGTTTGCATTGGGTAGTTCTATTGCTAGTTCAACAATCATGATCTTGAAACTTGATTAATGAATATTCTATAAACATAAACAAGATGACTTTTTAGCAACAGAAGGACTTGTCTTGTAACTGATTATCTGGGATTAACATACAGCTGTGAGGGCTATATGGCTCTGGCTCTAGTTATTTGAGAAACCATTTTCTAGCTAGTTAGAGGTCTGCAAGTTGGGTATAGGACTGCCTCTGTCCTGTTGAGCCTAGCTTTGGAATCGGCCTTTTACTTTATTTTTGGAAGGGGGTTCCTATATCTGATGACCCTACGGCCCTGGCCGGGTAGACGAGCTCTTAGGTAGCTCTATATGATTTCTGGTGTTTTGGACCTTGCAAACCCATACATTTGGAAATCATGACTCACAGTGAAAGTGTACACCTTTGCGCAGAGTTAACAAACTGGTATACTAGCCGTGCTCACGGATACGAGCGACCTTGGAACACTTACATTAAGGGATAATGACTTTTACTTGTTAAGATGATCACTTATGTTTGTTTAAGATATTGATTATTCATGTTCATTGATCATGTGTTATGGGATTATTGCTACCTTGATGTTAATAAATGCTAAACTTGATGATGACTTAAATGCTAACCGCAGTAAACCAGTGTCAGCTATTTGAGCCTCATGAACCCTTAGTTATCTTGTTAAGTACGACATGTACTTATGCCTTGCTTTATCTTTTATGTTGGAAACATCCTAGATGGGTAACAGATCAAGATTGGATTGAAGATTATCGTGATGAGTATTAGGATTGGTGTTCACCAGTTGACGTCCCTGTTGGAGCTTCCGCAAGAGAGTTATCTTAGCAGCTATTATATCTATGTTTGAGACTATGTGTTGAATACTTATTCGCTATGTAATAAACACTATGTTGGTACAATTCATAATTTGTCCACTTATGTGTGCGACCATTCCTGGGGTGCACATAAGACTTTATACATCCTCTTTTGTTCTTAAAATTGGGTGTGACAGATTGGTATCAGAGCACTGTTGACTGTAGGACGCAAGCCTAGTTAGAGTGATCATTTTTAGTTTCCTTTGCTTCACTTGTTTCATGCTTTCCACCTCAATCTTGTTATTTGCTAAGTTTTGTGCTTCTTTTGTCTTATTCTATTATAAAATCAATTGATTCTATTCTAATTAATTTGAAACTTCTGTAGATGACACGTGACCGCAAGTCTGCCCGCTTGTATGTTGGATGCTTTCAACCACATCGTGCTGTGTATGAGCCAATGGAGCCTAGAGAGGATGTCCAGAGGAAGAACTGGAAGAATGAGGTTGGAGAAGAGGTCCATTCTTCGCCAACTCCGATAGCTCAATCCCCGGCACGTGTGGAGGCCATTGACTCGACCAATGATGGTGAAGATGAAGTACTCTAGCCACTACCACGTATAGGTTGGACTGACAAGCTAAGCATCAAGAAGCCTGATGACAATGCCTTCTACCATGACTTGCTGACAATGATATTAGAGTGCTATTATCCAGACCTGCAAGCCACTCTAGAGTATCATACTATGGAGCACAGTCATCCTCTGATTGGTTCATCTTGGGATACTTGGTTGCTGATCAAGACCCCAAATACTCGCAAGATAGATGTAGTTGTCACCCACCATGTAAGTCGAGCTACCGCGGAAAGAAGCATGGAGGATGTTGCTTCCATTGCACTTGCCTACTACCGAGGTCGACTCTCTGATGATAAGAAGGACGATAGACTCTTGTATTACCCATGCTATCTTCTGAAGGAAAATAGTTGGACCATAGAGGTCGTGGTAAAAGGATCGAAGACTCTTGAGGCCACCGTTGAGTTAAACCGTGAACTTACAAATAAGGTGGGAGCGTTAAAAGGAGAGCTGAAGAAGGCACAAGACATGATCAAAGAATACCAGAAAGAGATCGATGGCCTTAACGCCGAGTTAGGCCATCCCAAGCTATTTGAGAAGTTAGATGAGCCCTCCACCAAGAAGAATGCCGCCCCTTAAGTTTATGAAACCATTGTAATAGGCACGTTTTTAGTATTGTGAGTCGAGTCGAGTCTTTTAAGTGTTTGTGAACTATTGGTGTGCTTGCTGGATTATTATTGTGATTTATGTGTGATTTGGATCTTTGTGATGAGTGCTGGAACTTTGTGGGCATGTCCATGAGTTCCTTAGCTAAAATATTAAGGTTAAAAGTGCTATAATAAATAATTTGGGTTGGTCTATCCTGTCTCTTTGCTTGCTG
The DNA here is from genome assembly GCF_019320115.1 of Miscanthus floridulus. Classification (NCBI taxonomy): domain Eukaryota; kingdom Viridiplantae; phylum Streptophyta; class Magnoliopsida; order Poales; family Poaceae; genus Miscanthus; species Miscanthus floridulus. The sequence goes on from NC_089589.1 coordinate 77,310,683, forward strand.
TTTTCTGGAGCAGTCAGTGATGTTTTGGTTATAACTTTTCACCTGTTCGAGCAATGGTCATGAAATTTTACTGGGAGTATATAGACTTCTGTGTCTTTCCAATGGCACAAGAATCACCTTTTTTATCTGTTCGTATCTGAGAGTTATGACTGTCACAATATGAACTTTTGTGCTGTCTGGAATCTGAGGATAGTTTCTGTTGTGGTCTGTTTTTAATTAATGTAACGTCAGAATCAGAAAATGTGGTCTAAATGAAAGTTGTAGATAATTTCTTAAGCTTTCGAACCATATAAAGATCATCTTATTTGGATGTCTGGAACTCGAGTTATGACAGTTTTTCTGACCTGCTGATTCTACATCACGTCCAGAAATTTTCTGAATTGCTTATCTCTTACATATTGGTGATGTTTCATGTTGGATTACAGATGTCTAGCCATGGAAGAGGTAGAGGACGTGGGAGAGGTGCTCCACCACCCCCACCACCACCCATGACCGCAGCAGAGGTGTTGGCGATGCAAGGACAGTTCATGCAGTCCGTGGTGCAGTTCTTTCAGAACCAACCTATTGGAGCACCAGCACCTCCACCACCAAGAGAAGGGCGGAGGGAATTCATGCAAGGACATCCTCCAGTTTTCTCTCATGCTGCTGACCCCTTGGATGCAGATGATTGGCTACGCGCAGTGGGGAAACAACTCAACATTGCTCAGTGTGATGATCAACAAAAGGTGTTGTATGCATCGGGACAGCTGCAGGGAGCAGCTCAGACTTGGTGGGAGTCATATCAGTCTGCTCGTCCCAACAATGCTCCTGCTATCACTTGGCTAGAATTTGTGAGGGATTTCAAGGCACACCATATCCTAGATGGTTTGATAGAGCTCAAGCAGGAGGAATTCAGATCTCTTAGGATGGGTTCTATGTCTGTTAGTGAGTATCATGACAAGTTTGCTCAGTTGGCTCGCTATGCTCCTAATGACGTGAGAGAGGATGCAGACAAGCAATGTCTCTTCCTCAAGGGAATTTACTATGATCTCAGGTTGCAGTTGGCTAGTAACACATATGCTAATTTCTAGCAGTTAGTGAATCGCGCTATTGTGCTTAACAATATGCGATTGGAGAGGGACAGGACGAGAAATATGAAGGGACATGTCTCTGGAAGCAACACACGCCCGTGCTATAATAATCAGCAGAGGTATCAAGGTCCAGTCAGTCAGTGGAACCGTGGTCAGTTTCCACAAAGCTCTCAGAACCAACAGCAGAATTGGAACCAGCGTACCCCGCAGCAAATGGGCAATCAGACTCCACGCCAGGGAATGCCCAACGATACCCCGATGAAGAGCAGTGCACCTAGTACTCCCAATAGGTGTTTCCGGTGTGGAGATGTGGGACACTATGCTAACCATTGCCCTCAGAAGCTGAATCAATAGACACCTCAGAAGCAGAATAGCAACCAGAAGCCCGCGTACAACAATGGAAGAGTGAACCATGCGGCGCCTGAGACTATGGTTGGAGCACCAGAAGTTATGATGGGTACGTTCAACATCAACTCTATCCCTGCTAATGTTCTTTTTGACTCTAGAGCTTCGCATTCTTTTATTTCACAAGCATTTGTTAGAACACATAGCATACCTTTAATTGCAATGAAGACCCAAATGCTAGTAAATTCACCAGGGGGATCAATACCTACTGCACATTGTTGCCCTTCAGCAAGTCTTACCTTAAGGGGGGTAGACTTCACAGTTAGTCCTATTGTGTTGAGAACTTTTGGGATCGATGTGATTCTAGGTATGGATTGGATGAAAGAACACTGAGCTATGATTCAGTGTCAGGAGAGAGTTGTAGCAGTGACAACACCAAAGGGATATCGAATCAGTGTTGGTGTGACAGTGCAACCACCACCAACAGCTACAATGAATCAACTAGATGATGATGCTAATCCCCAGGACCGTGTTGTGGAGGAGTTTCCAGATGTCTTCCCCGATGATTTGCTAGGTATGCCACCAGACCGTGACATTGAGTTTATAATTGAATTATTACCTGGTACTGCACCTATAGCTAAGAGACCATATAGAATGGGGGTTAACGAATTAGAGGAACTTAAGAAACAGTTGAAAGAGTTGTCAGATAAAGGGTTCATATGTCCTAGTGCATCACCTTGGGGAGCGCCTGTGATCTTTGTTGACAAGAAGGATGGAACACAACGTATGTGTGTGGATTATCGATCTCTTAATGAGGTAACTATCAAGAACAAGTACCTGTTGCCTAGAATCAATGACTTGTTTGATCAGTTGAGAGGTGCTTGTGTGTTTTCTAAAATTGATCTGCGTTCAGGTTATCATCAGTTGAAGATTCGGAGTACTGATATACCAAAAACAGCTTTTACTACGAGGTATGGGTTATATGAGTATACAGTTATGTCGTTTGGTTTGACCAATGCACCTGCCTACTTTATGTATATGATGAATAAGGTGTTTATGGAGTATCTGGATAAGTTTGTGGTAGTATTCATTGATGATATATTGGTATTCTCTAAGACTGAGAATGATCATGCTGAACATCTGAGATTGGTGCTGCAGAAGCTTAGAGAGCATAAGTTGTATGCTAAGCGTAGTAAGTGTGAATTCTGGTTAAGAGAAGTCTCTTTTCTTGGACATGTGGTTTCTAATGTTGGTATAGCAGTGGATCCAGGCAAGGTGAAGGATGTACTGAATTGGAAGCCACCTACTGATGTAAGTGAGATCCGTAGTTTTCTTGGCTTAGCTGGTTATTATCGAAGATTCATTGAAGGTTTCTCCAAGCTTGCTAAACCCATGACAGCCCTGTTAGAGAAGAATGCTAAGTTTGAGTGGTCTAGTAAGTGTCAAGCTAGTTTTGAAGAATTAAAGAAGCGATTGACAACAGCTCCAGTGCTGATTTTGCCTGATCTAAATAAAAAGTTCTCTATCTATTGTGACGTGTCTCGTCAAGGATTGGGATGTGTTCTTATGCAAGAGGGTAGGGTTGTTGCTTATGCATCTAGATAGCTGAGGAAACATGAGTTGAATTATCCTACTCATGATTTGGAGTTAGCAGCTGTGGTTCATGCCTTAAAAATCTGGAGACACTATCTGATTGGGCATAAGAGTAATATCTTTACCGATCATAAGAGTTTGAAGTACATATTCACTCAGACGGATCTAAATTTGAGACAGCGTCGTTGGTTGGAACTGATCAAGGATTATGATCTAGAGGTGCGCTATCACCCTAGTAAAGCGAATGTTGTGGCTGATGCACTTAGTAGGAAGAGGTATGCCAATGAGCTTGAGATGGCACCTGTCCCAAAGGAGTTTTGGGAAGAGCTTCAGCACTTGAACCTTGGTATTGCTTATAATGCTATGGAGATAGAAGTGACACCTACACTAGAGCTTGAGATATGTAAGGGTCAGTTGGAGGATGAGAAACTAAGGGAGATAGCAGGTAATGTAGTGCTTGGGAAAGCTCTAGGTTTCAGCATAGATTAGAATGGGACCCTATGGTTTGGAAAAGAATCTGTGTGCTTGAAGTGAAAGCCATTCGTGATGCAATTCTACATGAAGCACATTATTCAACTTATTCTATCCATCCTGGCAGTACTAAGATGTATCTGGATCTTAAAGAGAAGTATTGGTGGTATGGTCTGAAGAAAGATGTAGTTGAGTATGTTGCCATATGTGATACTTGTCAAAGAGTGAAAGCTGAGCATCAGCGACCTATAGGATTGTTGCAACCTATGAAGATACCTGAGTGGAAGTGGAAAGAAGTTGGGATGGACTTCATAGTGGGGTTACCATGTACTCAGAAAGGTTATGATTCAATATGGGTGATTGTGGATCGTTTGACTAAAGTTGCTCACTTCTTACCTGTCAAGACCACTTATAGAGGACCAAAGTTAGCAGAACTATACATGGAAAGGATAGTGAGTTTGCATGGTGTTCCAAAGAAGATTGTGTCTGATAGAGGTTCACAGTTCACTTCTCATTTTTGGAAACAGGTACACACTTCGCTGGGAAGCTTTGTCTTCTTGTGTCATGCCCCAGACATGACCCTATCAGAGGAGCAGTTAGCGGGGCCACGTCATAGGAGCGTGCTCGATGGGCATAGCCACCAAGCCCCTAGGCCATCCTAAAGGGGTTAGTTAGGGGGTCTTCTTCATTTGGGAACCTATATGTTAGGATCTTGTCAGGAGCCCCCGAGCCCTTTGTGGCCTCACCTGGCTTGATGGCGATGAAGGGCTAGATTCGATCTTTTGGTGACCGAACCCTCCTTGGCAGGGATGACTTTCGCTAGAGAGAGTGATGTGCCCTGCTTGGGGCCTTCTTCTCCAATGTGTTGGGTGTTGCTCGGCTGTTGGGGCCAAGCAGAGATGATGTTGATCCCTTCATGAGTCTATGTTGCATGGGTCTTCGATTTGAGCGAGGGCTCGGTGAAATCATTTGGGAGATGCTGACTATAGGCCTAGGGGCACCATCCTTTTTTATTAGAGCCGACCATGGGCTTGGTGATCAAGAGCATTGGGCTCTAGGTCAGGGCCATCTGATCATCTGGAGCACCATGCCCTTCTAAGGGCTATGATAATAGGTCCCTATCCTCTCGAACTAGCCTTCTAGGGTAGACCCTCTATGGCCATAGATCAGGGAGCTAGAAGCATGTTGAGGCTCGAATGAAGGCCCTTGTTTGGCCCACTGCTCAGTAGCTCCTGACCCAACTCTAGGGAGTTGGTTGGTTTTGGGGGATGCGGCATCTGATTGCCCATCAATTGGGGGGTCAGGTTGATTTGTCTAGGGAGCCAACATAGCCCCCAAGGCTTCTGGGCACACCCCATCCACTAACATCTTGTGCAGGCGGTTTGAAGGCATCTGGGCCATCATGCCTGGTAGAGGAGTTATGATGCGTGCCCCTTGTCGTCCTGTCTCATCTGGGAGATGGGACATCAAGGCCACGTGGAGTAGATCCAGTGGAGGAGCCATGGCACTTGGTGCACATGGATCCGAGCTATCAATGATAGCTAGTGGGCCTAGGGGAAGGTGGATCCCCCAAGTCTTATGAGGAGGCATGCACGGAGTGTACAACATGCGTGGTGGATAGTGGAGTGGGGACTTGACCCGCTGTTAGTAGTTCCCTGACTCCACCTTTACTTCATGGCTGTCATTATGCAACTGCCTAGAGCCGTGCTATAGGGATTGAAGGGATGCCTAGCCGGTTCCTCGGGGCCCTTTCTAACCGTTGATGGCCGATCGGAGGGGCCAGAGCTGCTCATAGCACATCGTCTAGGCTATAAAGGGGAACCCCTAGGGATACAACATCTTCAATCTCTTCCTTCAGCCCCCTCTCTTCTTTTTCCTTAGATCCATCTTTGTTAGCAGTGATGGCGGTGGCGGTGAAGTGCGATGCTTCCCTCCGAGTGAGCTTGGTATTGTCCACCGGGCAACTGCTTCTTCAAGGGTGGAAGGAGTCCAGTGAAGGAGGGGCGACGACATGACGCTAGAGGCATTTGTCACATCCCCTTCCCTAGAAGGTGTAAGGGCTCCAGCGAGGTCACTGGAGTCCTTGTTCCCTTTAATGGGGGATGGGGGTTGTGACATGTCGATCGCTGCCCCTTCATCTCGGGGACAGCGAAGGAGGGCTAGCCCTGCTGATGGTGTGACAGTCGATGTCGCCCGACCTAGGGCCTTAGGGAGGAGCCCTGAGGTCAGCCCTCCTACCCAAGCCATGCCCACCACAGGCCGCAACCCAGAGGTCTAGTGCGCCCTATGGTCTTTGCCGCCATATAGGCGGCAGTAGATCGCGGTTTCTGGTGTCATATATTGTAATTGGGTCGTTCCCAATTAATAAAATGAAATTTCTTTCATTTGTAATCCCATTTTTCTCTTGAGTCATGCTCAAAGACTTATTTGTCATTGGGCTGGGCTATTACGATGATGGCCTCGTTGGCCAAGATCGCCGTGCCTGTGCTGCTAATAGGTAAGTCTGTGAGAACCTTGGGTTTACAGTTGTTCCATGCCCCGGTCATGTCCCTTAGAGGGGAGATCCTTGGCTTCCTGACCAAGCCACTTGTATAGCTCACAAGCCTGTCTATCGGTACTCGAGGGCTCACTACCTCCCTTGTTGGGTCACCATGAGTGCCTCTAAGTCAGTACTCAGACATCGTTCATCCAAATAGTTAGGGCACTTCTGAGCGCTCAGCTACAGCCATGTGGGCTCATCTCTTGAATATCCCTCACACTTTTAGTTGCTTTAGGCAACCTTGAAGCCTAGTGGGCCGACCTTAGAATCCTAGGTGATGCCCCTTCTTGGGGGCCCCTAGACCAGCGTGCGGTGGGGGTGGAACAATCCGATGAAGGATCAGGAGATAGGTAGATACCTGCAAAGAAAACGTAATGGACACAAGAGACGGGAAAGAGGACATAGCTGGTAACATGATGGCCGAGGCCACTCTGTTAGCACCTTACCAATCTTTTGCCTGCTCCTCCTGCTCCATTCACCTGTCCTTGCCTCGCTCGAGGGCCTACTGCAGTGGTTCTCCTTCAAAAAGGTTAGCAGATGGTTAGCTTAGTTGATCCTATGGCATGGCTGAGCTACCACAGTGGCCGCTCAGGTTAAAGAAGATAATGACTGAAGCAAGCGAAGTAAGAGGGTTAGGAGGATGGGACTTATCTTGGTTTTTTTGTTGGAGAGGTAGGCCAGTGAAGGAGGTGGGTAGGTGGGTCATTGCTTGGGAGACATCACTTCTAGGTGGATGGTTCAGCAATGGCCTTCCCTCTTGGGGAAAGGTCAAAACTCACCTCGATCGGGTCAGCCCCTTCTGGGGGACTAAGCGCCTAGATGGAGGGGCCAGCCGAGCCACCACTGCTGCTAGGAATATTGGGCGCCTCGCCGATGATCGATCGGTTGAGCACCGCCGCTACCTTGGTTGCTTCCTCTACTGGTGCCCCTTCTATGTCACATCCTAGGCCATCAGGAGTGCAGGGGTCGATGAGTGTGGCCGCTTGGGCGACGTAGTGTTGCTTGCAGTAGTAGGCTTTCTTGGAGCTGCCCTCGATGGTGATGACCCCCTTCAGGCATCTTGAGCTTTAGGTAGGTGTTGTTGGGGATGGCCATGAACTTGGTGAATCACGATCGACTAAGGAGGGTGTGGTAGACGTTGGGTAAGTCAACCACCTTGAAGGTGAGTGGCTCCTTGCGGAAGTTGTCCGGTTGGTTGAAGGTGACATTGAGCCGGATGCACCCGAGGGGCACGGCTTCCTTCCCTAGCACGATCCCATAGAATGACGCCTTGCTTGGCGCAGGCTACTCTGAGGGATGCCCATCTTATCAAGGGTGCTAGCATAGAGTACGCTAAGGCCGCTCCCCCCATCCATCAGCACCTTGGAGAGGCTTGTGGTACACATGATTGGGATGACCATGAGCGGCTAGCACCCCGGATGAGGGACGTAGTTAGGGTGATCTTCTTGGTCGAAGGTGATGGCCGTCTGGGACCATTGGAGCCACATCATGGAAGCAAGGGTGTGAACTATGTTCACCTCTTGCTTAGTGATGTAGCGCTGCTCGGCCTAGATTCATACACCTGGGAGCCACCAAAAATCATGAGGCAGCGCTCGGCCTCGAGGAACTCATTGTCTTCTTCTTGGGCACCATCTGCTGGGTCACTGGCCTTTGGGACAAGCTTTTAGGCCTTGCCCTATTGGACGAGGGTGTTATAGATGTAGCCCTTCATGGTAGCGCAATCCTTGAGGAGATGCTTCGCTTGCCCCCCGTGGAACGGGTAGGGGGGACTTGAGTGCTTTCTTGAAGTGTTCCGGGTATGCACCACATCCGTGGGGTTAAGGTCTAGCGGCGTGGATGGCCACAGCCACCATCTCCTCCCCATGGTGCTTCCAGTCTATGTTCCACTTGTCACGGCGTCGCTGGGACAAAGTGGGATCGTCGCTGACGTCACCACCACTGAGGTGGCTGGCGACATTGGCTTTCCTGCTGAAGTTGGCTTGGACCACCTCCTGGCCGGTGTCACACTACATGGCAACATCTAGGGGCTCCCACATCATGCGCGGGGTTTCATAGATGAGCGCATGGACAAGCACCTCATAGGTTCTATCGTAGATGAAGGCATTGATCACATCGGCGTTGGTGATGTTTGGGAGCTCATTGTGCTTCTTGGAGAAGCGTTGAATGTACTCCTAGAGGGTCTCATCAGCCCTCTGCCTACAGTTGTGGAGGTCCCAGGAATTCCTTGGGTGGGTGTAGGTATCCTGGAAGTGGTCGATGAAGACCTAATGGAGATCACCCCAATAGCGAATGCTACCAGGCTCAAGCTACTCGAGCCAAGCTCTGGTCAAGCTCGATGTTGATGGTCGTTAACACCAATTATAAACCATCAACATATCCTACATATGTACTTAATTCCATCACCAAACATCGGTATAGGTGTTTAAACAAATGAATTCCACTAGCTTTCATAAATATTTGTATGTAGGAGTATTTATCCAGAAAACAGCTCCTGGGACCACTATTATACACTCGAAACAAGCAAAACGACGACAACAAGTGATTCAACCTATGAAAACTATGAAAGACAACTCTAGAAGGTTCCAGAAGACACCATGCCGAAGCTTGGCCCAAACGGCCATGAAAGTGGGCCGACCGTCCTACCACGGAGCTCGCTCGCCCTCCACCGCTTCATACTCCTTCCTACGATCTACACCATTGATTTTAAGGTGGTGTTAGGTCAGTTTATCCAATGGTGGTCGAGGGAGTTGACACGGATCAATGATGTGGTGATTCCTTGCCTCCTACTCCACCTCGATTCCTTGCCCTCTACTCTACCTCAGCCTATATATAGCAGCCCCTACCCCCTCCCTAGAGCCATACTAAAACCCTAATTCATATCCTCCTCATCCGGATCAGAGCCAGCTCTCAAGATGTAGAAGTAGAATAGCCCTAGTTGAGAGTTAGGGAGAGTTGATCCATGCTCAGGTTCTAGAGAAATCTTCGGAGGTCGGGTGTATCTTTGTATCTTACTTTTGCAAGACTTATGCTTTAATATAGTTATCTTCTCTATTCACTTTTATGCCTTTCATGTGTATGGTTAGTATAGTTATCATACTTTAGCATGGGATCTTCGCTCGCATCGAGTGCTCTAGTTATTATATGTGATTAGAGTAGTAATTAGTATCATAGATGTGGTGTCTAAACTATGAGCTACCTGAGATTGCACCTAGCCCCACAGATAGTTATGGTAGCCCTAGGTGCTGACAACCATGATGGCCGATGTAGTCCACCACGTTTGGGTTGGTGTTTGTTGGACCATAGCCGTAGCTTCCTAGTCCCTTTCTCATCCCCTTCTATGGCTAGTGTTCCGATGTCCCAAAGTGCTATTGTGTGTGATCGCTATATCTACCCATGCTTTAGTCATACCCTCTAGTCTAAACAAGAATAGAACCGAAGTAATAGAGAAGTATTTAGGAAACTTGAACTCAACCATTGTCCTCTCAGTTTAGCTAGACTGCTCGTTTATATACCGTGGAATTCTCCTATGTGTGTTATTACTCATAATTCTTATCATCATCAACACCTACCCCCACTTTGCTTTAGTTAGTATACTAGTTAGTAGATACATGATGGTGAACTATCAACTTTTTTAACCATTGTTTCCCTGTGGATAAATACGATACCTTGGAATAGTCCTAGGTGAAAGCTACAGCGGTATCCGTGCGCTTGGGATTTTTCTATGTGGATTTAAAAATACCAACAAGCTTTCTAGCATCGTTGCTAGGGAAACAATTGGCGTAAAGATTTTGATACTAGCTTGATATCTACTAATCTAGTTATAGCTAGCTTTTGTGGGATTACCCTTATTCTATTGAATTGTCGAAAAGACAAGATATCAGACGCCGTTGCGACCTTTCAATGAGTTTCAACAAAGAAAGAAGAAACATTGAAGAACCTAGGGTGTCTGAACGTTCATGATCCATCAACACTGGAACTCTGCCATCTCACAGGTTTGTATAGACATATATATATATATATATATATTATTCTAACCATGTGTAGATTAGAGAAAATGGTCGCCATCAAAAGAATTCAAATCACATCTTATGTGACGGATACATAGTCTTCACTACTCACAAATCCCATTATGAGTCATGGTAAGTATGATCAAGAAAGGTGAGATAGTCTTGCTCATGGACTTTAAACTTGATGAGTAGTTATCTTTTAATTATTGCATTCCATTGCATGTTTACTTTGAATAATCCATACATACACTTTCGCTTAGTTTAAGTTTTCTCATTTTAAATCCATAGCATGTTTAGTTCCTTGCTTACATCCATGTCACTTGCATCTTTATTGAAAAATATAAAAAAATATTACTCACCATGTTTAGTTCCTTGTTTACATCCATGCTCCCTTTCATCTCCATTTGAATAAATCTCTATAGTGCTTTCATGCTACCTTTATCTGTTATAGTATGCTTTGGTTTGGAAGTACTCACATACTTCCATAGGCTTTTAAATTAAGCATGGTGCTTAGGTTGAAACACCTTCCTTAATCAAAATTAGACATGGAGTCTAGTTTGGTTATTGAACTAAAAATTGCTAGTGTAGACATTGGATATTTTGTTGGACTAACCCATGCAGAAAACTCTCAAATTTAATCTGGATAAGTCAAAAGATGAATTCACATTCAAGATGAATCAAGGCATGTGATGAACTCCAATAACTTTGCGCAAACAAGACCTAGCTCATTCTTCATGGAAGGAAGAACTGTGAGTATAAAGGTTTATTCACTTATCTTTTGTTGCAAGTTATCTTTGCCTTGAACCATGCTAGAATGCAACAAACACATAGAAATTGCTATAAGAACATGATAAACAAAATCTATGCTAAGATAATTCTAAAAAAGCACATCCTTTCATTAGCATAGAGGAAAATCACAAAAATTATGGACAACAACCCGTGTTTCAAATTTGTTATATTCCCTCGGGTATGTGTCTATTAACATTTTGCAGGAAAGAATGAATATAAGCTATGCCCGTTCATGGTTTGATATGAATCTGCAAACCCCAAACCACCACTTCCATGATGAAATAAAGAAGGAGATAAGTGCCATAAAAAGGATCTACAATAAAAGCACTCACTCATTGGAAGTGAACGAACAATGCGACAGGCCATGAGGAATGTTGAAAACACCCTAGCATTGAGTCTTCCCATAAACTCAAGCTAGGATGACAATGTGAAGCAAGGTACAACTCACCTCATATTAGCCAAGCTAAGACTACTTTCATCATCTTTGAAGACACCATCTTGCACATTGGCGACAAGGACAAGGATGACGAGATGCCATTTACATCATGGCATGCATCCTTGTGGCAATAAACATCAATCAATGGTGGACTACTGACTGTGTCTTGAAAGACCATGAACAACCATGGATGTGAGACGACATCCCTTAGTCATTGGAAATGAAGCTTTCATGCAGTACCAATGAGGTTCCTTCTTTGACCATCAAGATGGCTGGCGTATCGCCAACAAACAAACAAGAACAACTCTCTGCCATGCCGTTAGACAATCAAGGAGGAACTTGAGTTTGCATCTCTAATGAACCCCAACTCATCAACCAAGAATCAACAAAAATCAAGAAGGGTTCATGGAAGAATAGAATGCAACTATCTACATCCTCATCTCTAGGATCAGATGGTGCAAAGAAAAGCTAAAAGCAAGGGAGAGGTCCTGCTCAATGGACCTAAAACCATGAGTTATTGCCGATAGTGTTGAGTGACATAAAGGTCCAAGTGAGGGGGAGGAAGGCTGACTTTTCTATAGTAGATACAATAATGCTCTTCTTCCTCCCAGGCTCCCGATGCTTTGACACGCTAGTTTGCAATCTCTCTGCTTAATATTGCTTTGTTTCTACAAGTTTGAATATATTTACAAATTTCATATATGAAAATCAAACTTAAGATATAAATTAAAATCAATCCTTGCGATAAGAAGTTTTTGCAACAATTGAGGCACATTATTTAAACATAGGATAAAGATTCTATGCTAATTAAAATGTTAAAACCAATTATGTTGTAGCGTAGAAGATGACCTTTAGCTCTATGACAACACTATCCTTGTTTCAAATTATTTGTACATCCCTTTGGGTATGTATTGTCCACTAATCTTTGGCCAGAATGAAACAATGAATGAGGAAGAAGGTCCAAACAAAATGCCAAGATTCACAAAAGAAAGAAGAAAAAAATGGCATCATAAAAGAATGAGAAAGAAGGAGTGCGATATAGGAGACAAGATGCTCATGAATAGCTCAAGCAAGGAAAGCTTCAAAACAGGAAGAAAGGATCACCATAGTCATATACCTTCATCACATGGTGTCATCACGCTCCAATAATGAAGGTAACATCTTAAGGTAAGTGGTCATCATTTTCCTCTTGATCTTGGCTTGCATATAAATGAAGAAACAAACATGTTTGAGTTACAACTTTGCTTGATCCAACTTGATTAACTCAACATGTCTTATTCCTTAAGCTTGTTCATAGCACCACTTTCTTGATCTCATAGTCTTAATCAAATGAGCTAAAATATTGCATATCTTATCTTTTGGAAGGTGATAGTCATAATCATGTAAGGTTTGATACATTATAGACAGTCCTTCCATAGGTTAAGCAACTCCACTCTTATTGACAAATGTATTGAAATGCCACATTAATACTCATCCTTCTGATCTTATCACCCATGTTGTAAGAATGAATGCACATAACATCAACTGTAACATGATTCGATGTGCCTAGGCTAGAAAAAAAATAGTAAATAAAGTTTTGGTTCTATTGGTGTCTTCCCACCAACAGAACCCATGCACTTGATCTCTACCTTGTCTTTATGAGCAGAACACACTTCGAGCAAAGTGCAGGGGAGTTGATCCCCCAAATTCTATAAGTGACAGTTCTGAAATGGCAATAATGATGCACACAAGATGTCGCCAGCTTCTACTACTAATGCCTGAACAAGGAGGGAGAACAAGTCAAGAAAGATGAACTTGTCGTACTAAAATCAAATTTAAAACCAAGATGGGTTTGACAAAATAAGGTGGCATCACCATTGGAAGCACCACTACTAGAGGCACCACCTCAAGAATCCTCATCTTCAAGAGCAAACTGAGGTACAATGCACTTCCACAGCTATCAAGGGCAAGATCATGAAGCAACCTCAAGTTGGCATCAGGGAGGACGCATGTCTTTCTCTAGACGAGGGTATTATGACTCTTAGGAGGCCTTCCACCTCTTCGATAATAGACTCACAACCATTGAAGAGACAAATACTACCCTACAAGGTATGTTACACAATCACTATCACAGAACCTGGATGCGCCCCCTAATGGGCCCAAACACAATACACGGTCCAACGGACCAAAAGAAGGTGTCGTAGCACCTTGGCAGATTCTGGATGCTGACTTGTTTTGACGATTCCCGTTGATTACGAAGAGCTTTTGACATGAAACCACTTGGATTGGCTTCCTTATCAAATTATCTTTCCATCCGTATGTGGATCATCGAAAACGGAGTCTAGATGCATCCTAGGTGACTAGTTAAGGCAGACTGGTCCTAGAGACCGAGGCAGACTCGAACTTGAGTTGCTTTGGGCCTCCACCTCGGGGACTCGAATCGAATTAGCCTCGGGCCTCCTTCTTGACTTGGACACCCTTTCTATCCTCCTTCTCCTCCATCCCGTGTGCCAAACATGGTCATATGCATGGGTGTCATGTCCTCATCATCCTCCCCTTCTTGATGAAAAGCCGTCCTCGTCGTCGATTGTGCTTGAAACTGATCATGCACAACATAAAGGAGAACGGGGTTGCAAGGACAAAGAAAACTGAAATAATTGTGAGAAGGAACGTGACCATGTTTCCAAGTTTCTAGCATGTCATCTCACATAAAAATTTCAGCTAGCATGTAGACTCCATGATCCGAATGCACACGATGTATATCAACACTATCCTGCAAAAGATTAGAACTAACCAAAGACAATGCAGGAATAGATGGTCGAGCAAACATAGGTAGCAACCAACAATGCTCCCATTCTTGGAAGTGAACTTGTTTCTTTAAGGAACATGAGAAAATGTTTGTATTATTATGGCTGCCCTCTAAACGATCATAATCTTGTACAACAAAAGGAGAATTCATATTATTACAAATGTATACTCGATGTATCATATATTGTCCCTTATTGTTATATCTGCCAATAACATGATATGTGTGTTTAGAAAACCAAGGCAAATTAGCATATTTAAAAAGGCTCTCTTCCAAACAATCTAGGTTACACAAAACATCAAATTCAATGTAACCCAAAGTATGTAAAGAAGACAATAGTTTGAACTCATCAATTTTAGTAGCAATATGAATAACATGTTTATTTTCAGCACAAGTCACTGGTTCCAAAACATGTAAAACTGAAGCATCTTCAACCAATTCATCTTTGTCACAAGGAACATCAAGCAAATTATCATGGGACAAAGATAAATCAAGAGAGGGTTCCACTAACAATTGCTCTATGATAGCATGGTTTGTGGAAAAATTTAGTACATTAAGACAATTTTCACCTTCCGTGAGTGTAGGACCATGGCCATTACCTGTGTTCTCAGCAGGAGTAATAGGTGCATTGTGAAGTGATGGTTCTGAATTTGCATATGAGGTTGTGAGCTCCTCATTTTCTTCCACGTCATCCTCTCACTTATGTACATTATTTTGCAGTAGGTTAGTCATAGCAAGAGGAATAACAACAGACTCTTCCTCTAAATGGTGCACCTCAGCATATGAAGTTAAAATAGGAGGTGGGTTAACAAAGGTTTCTCGCATAAGAAGTTTCATATCATTCCAAGTTTGAGGTTTATCAGAAGGATGTAAAGACTCCCACCAAGATAAAGCAGAATGTCATAAAACACTAGCTGCATTTTTTACCTTTCTCCTTGGACACATAAAGTGAGTAGCAAATATGTTATCGATGGCAATTTCCCACTCCATGTACTCATCAGCACCTATACCATCATAAGTCGATGGATACAAACAACCTGCCATTGTAAACACAAAAACAGGAACAAACGGTGAAAGTTATCCCTACCAAATGACTACGTGGTTGTAGTGGTGTCACTTTTCATAGCAAGTGGAAGCGTCTTACCAAGCTCTTACAAAGTTCTTACCAACGCAAGCAGTGGGCGGTACAACTGATGGCTAGTTCGTGATACCTATGAGGCAGTGGTACCGAGATTGCAAAGCCCTTTTTCTATACTGATCTGAAGAATTTGTGGAGCTTGGAAGGCAAACAAAGAGTAATATGTATATGTGGCACATAAGTCAGTAACAGAAAGTAATGCTGAATTATAGTCCAAAGTACTTGTTCTCATTGCTGGTTTAAAATGCTCCAAGTACCAGGTGTGTAACAAACAAGCAAGTATGATGGATAGCAAGGAGACAGGTGTGTGAAAAACAAGTATGGTGGATGAACACAGCAACACAAACAAGGAACCAGATAGCACACGCTAACACAACTCACTTTGGTCTTCTCTATGTGCTCCTCTAAATATTATTCCTCTTTTGCCTCTCTCTTTTTTCTATTTTTGGGCTGTCATTGTTTTTTGGGAAATTTTGACTTTTTTATTTTATTTTTTGATATTTTTTCTTTACTTAGGAGCACAAAATAAGTAACCATAGAAAATATGAGCTGAAACAAGTGAAAGACGTGGCTTGAGGAATTTTTAGAAAACTTGCTCAAAATCGATAGAAACCTTGTGACCACAAAAAGAGAATCTTGTGACCACTTTTTGACTAATTTAAAATTTTCAAACCCCGATAAATCAGGGATGGACGGATCCAAAAAAAATTTCTGATTGATTTTGATATATGGAACGTCGAAATCCGATTTCGTATGCAAAAACTAGACCAGTTTTAAGAATTGGCTCCGAATTAGAGGACAAAACGGGAACAATGTGCGCAAAACTGGTCACAACAGCAAAGATTTGATGGAAACGATGGGGGAAAACACATGAACTAGACTCTAACATGACCTAACCAGCAACAAGACCTCGACTAGGACACAAACTCAACACGACGGACTCTGAAACTGAAATATGCAAAGGCTATGGCGCGGAAGGTTCTAGGACAGGAAAAACGAGTATGGCACTAGACTATGGGACAAATGTGAAACACTCAAACTAGGGAATAAATGTGAACCTTACGGTATACCTTAGCTCTGATTACCACTTGGATTGGCTTCCTTATCAAATTATCTTTCCATCCATATGTGGATCATCAAAAATGGAGTCCAGATGCGTCCTGGGTAACCAGTTTAAGGCAGAATGGTCCTGGAGGCCGAGGTAGACTCGAACTTGAGTTGCTTTGGGCCTCCACCTCGGGGACTCAAACCGAATTAGCCTCGGGCCTTCTTCTTGACTTGGACACCCTTACTGGCCTCCTTCCCCTCCATCCCATGCGCCAAACATGGTCATATGCATGGGTGTCGACCAATTTATAAGAGTACAAGTACAATGGCAGCCCGCAAGCGGTCGCACTGTCATACTTGAACCCATATAAATCCAGTAGTCCATCGAGTACCACGACGGGTCTCGATAAATGATTCACAACAACCAAGATCGTACATGATTCAACATACATGTCGCATATTACATAAAGTTCACAGATACATTTCTATCATCAGAGTATGAAACAAAGTTATTACAAACCAAGTTTGATAGATAATAGTGGAAGCAAATTAAGTTTGAAAGTAGCATTTGCCAACATAGTTTAATACAGTGCCAACATACGATCACAGTCCACAAAAGCATGTAGAAGGATTAATAAAGAAGCCTACCCAAGGCTTACTCCTCATCCACAGTGGGATAGAAGCAATTCTTGCAATAACCATGATACACAGTGCCATCTACAACAATGAGAAATAAAACCCTGAGTACGAGAAGGTACTCAACTAGACTTACCCGTCATAAACCAGAAATAAAATGACTCCAAGGATCATGCAAGGCTATATAAGTGGAGATAGCTTGACAACATTTTACATAAAAAACGATTAACTCAGTTATACAATTATAATTCTGTTATCAAGTTAATTATGACTATACAACTCTAAATTAACAACTATTCTGCGGCAAACATGTGGTATATCATTTTAAGAACATACAATAGTAACCATAGCAGGTATTGTAATTCTATGTTTATCCGAACCATCATATTCCATAATACAATTACTACGATTTTGGGACTAGCCAAGTTTCTCACTATCTGGGAGAGACGGCGATTCAAATTGATTTCAACCAGCTAGGAATTTATTCCTAACACAAACCTAGGCAGACTAGATCAACAATCACCTTAGGTCACCTTTGGTACAACTCAAGTACACATTTCATGGGTTTGCCCAGTGTCGCACAATTAGGGACAACCAAATGCCAGGACGTTCAGGCCCAGCCTGCCCTTGGGCTTAGTCTGGCTCCCCACACATGCCTTACTACCATCTAGAGTGCGCACTCTTATAGAGCGGGGCCTGGCCTGAGTTGAGCTACTCGGCTTCGCAGTCGGAATGAGTTATCCAGCTAGCTAAGTGATAGGCTTACGTTTAATCTTGTTAGAGGCGCCAACAATGGTACAGTCCTTAACTGGCACAGATAGAATCACATGAGTCAACCTACACATAGACTCCATCCAGCCTTGATTTACTTTTACCCCATGATTCTTTTCCACGATAACAAATATAGCCAACCGGGCTTCGGTATCCACCTATATCTCGCAGGTGACAGGAAATCACCCTGACTTCTACCGGTCTAAGCATGGCTAAGCATATATTTGATCCTGGACCTATATAGGGTTAAAGGTATATTTCTGGACAAGGAATTTATATGCATCAAGTGGTTCCAATCAACTCTTATAACCTAATGCATCAATCATAAGGACTTGAGTAATATTTTGTAAAGTACTGGGAGACTTAGAATGCTCCGGGGCTTTGCCTTTCAGAAAGGAAGTGGGGCAGTGGTCAGGGCACTCTGAAAGCTCTTTTGGGGTCTACTCCTTGTCCTTTGGGAGCTGCGGCTTGAGGAATCTCCTGCTGGTCCCCTTCCTCTCCTTCGTTGAACTCCAACAATGTTATCTCCTCTGTCGATCCTAGATGCATGAGTATGGCATAAGATATTGCGAATGCATACATGCTGACAAGTATAGTATGATGATACATGATGAATGGCATTCTTGTAAGTATTCTTAACAGCATGGTCGTTAAAGTAATAACAAGTGCATCACATTTTACTGAGTATGTGCATATCTCTTCTTGATTATTTAATCAACTACTTCAACAATTCATTTACTATACCACAAAACAGCAGCTACTTGTTTTACTCATAACTGAAGTTCTACTTTTCCAAATGTGGTGATCTTGGACTTTCTAGAAAGCTTATAAAATTATCTACAACTTTCTTTTAATACTCTCACTGTGATTCAAGAGTTATGTAGGGCAAACAAATCATTCAATCAAATCTATCCAGAAAGTAAACCTTTTGGACAGCAAAG
Organism: Miscanthus floridulus; assembly: GCF_019320115.1. Taxonomy (NCBI): domain Eukaryota; kingdom Viridiplantae; phylum Streptophyta; class Magnoliopsida; order Poales; family Poaceae; genus Miscanthus; species Miscanthus floridulus. The sequence continues at coordinate 77,329,251 of NC_089589.1, forward strand.
TTGTAATAGCTAGAACTTAAAAACCCTATGGCTGTGAAAATTTAACACAAGGTAGATTAGTAAGTTATCTACAACTTTGTTATTAACAAGTTTTACAGCAGAGAGCATTATCCATATGAAATCATCCACACAATGAAAACTATACATGCAGCCTTGTATTTGAATGATAAAGCGATAATTAGTTATTTGTATACAATCAATGGCTTCTAAGCCTTACCATTGACATCAATAGTTACTATGCATCATAAGAACCATAGAAAACATCATGCTTAATCACAATCTAATTATTTAAATGCCTTTATTAATTTAATTAAATAATTAGGGTAAATAATAAACATATACTAAAGCTGCATCATAAATTCTCAAAAATTTACAGTGGCTTATTAGTGCTACCAATAGACTACTGTAAAAGTTTCATGACATTTGACCAAGCAAAACATCTTATGCAAAAATGACAAGGCATAAAGGCTTAAAATAGCATAAATAGGAAACCCTAATGAAAAGTGTCAAGCAATAGATCTTATATTTTTCTCAGCATCCATATGGTACTAGGACAACCTGCAAAAAATTTCATGAGTATTGGATTCACAAATAATTTATAAAAATTCACACAAGGATCACCTAATTATAAAAGGAAAATCTATAACTAAAAATCTATTCATGCACTGACCCTCAAATTTTTACCAGAGCTTATACTTATCAAGAAAAGCTCACCATATAAAGTTCATAAATTTTGGAGCAGAGGAACTCTAGATATAAATTAAACAAGATTGCATACATTTAAAAACACATTTCAAGTTTTATTTTAAATCTTCCAGAAACTCTACTACAAATGCTAATATCATTTTTTTCTAAATACTAAACTTCACCAAGATCCTAACAAAATTTGAACCACCAAATTTGGATCTCCCATACTCTAGATATAAATTTTACAAAACAACATGAAATCTAGAATTAATTGAGCTATCCTCCTACTCTACAGTCACTGACAGGCGGGGCCCGCTGGTCAGTGAACCCATGCGTGAGTGAAACGAAATAGGGTAGCGGTGCTGCTCAACGCTTGCGTGGCCAGAGTTCGTCGACGGTGAGCTTCACCGGCGACGACATGTGGACCTACGTGTTCTACAGAGCAACATGCGTCTAATGACCTAGGTGGTGGCGGTGAAGGTGTGGCGGAGCATGCTTGTCGCTGGCCATGGTGGCACGGTGGCGCTGCTCAACAGTGCGCTGGTCATCACTGGCCACGGCGAAGCCAGGTGAGGAGTGCTATAGCAACATGGTGACCAGGCGAATCTATTTAGGCGTCCTATGCAGCTTGAGGTTCTCTGACGAAACATGGCACGGCGGCGGCCATGGCGGAGCTCCGGCAGAGGCACACCCATGGTGGTGCAAGGCGAAACATGGCTTACCAACGGTGTGGCTGTGGACGCTGCAGTGTAGGAAAGGTAGAGCAGAGTGAGGCGGAGCTCTGAGTGCAACTGATTGGAGAATGAGGCGGCGGTGAGCGTAGGCAGGCTCAGTGGAGTGGCTACGATGGCGATAGCGAGCGTAGTGAGCAAAGGAGAGCGAGGAGGCGGGTGAGGGTGAAAGGCCAGCTCGGTGGTGACTTAAGCGCGTCGTTGAGGTCGTGCTGGCCGTCGAGGCCTGATGAGCGGCCCCGGTGCTGGCGTACGGCCGCCAGATGGGGTGCGTGGCCATGGCTGGCCACCACACGGTGGGCAGCGCCTGTTGGTAGGTCGGCCACCGAAGGCCGAGCAAGGTGGCCATCAGAGCCTGAATCCGAGCCTAACGACGTAATTTCATGGCGATCAAACTGCAAACCCGTAGCTCCATAGTGCAAACAATCTAAATGAAACTTGTAGACCTATGTACCAGCTCCAATTACTCTTAAAGAATCATGTGCTAATTCTCAACTAAAACCGAGTAATATCATCACCAATGTGAGCTTGTCAGCCCTGTCAGTCAACCTGACTTTGCTAAGTGTTGGAAATAGTGCATTATGGAATTTTGTGAGCCTAATTAAGCATGTTAGGATCTAAACTAGTCTATGACCCAAAAATAAAAGTTGTTCCCCTTATCAAATACTACAACTTTGCTTTAGTGACCACCTCCATGCAAGGTCTCTATCATATGGTTCAAACTTGGTTAAACCCCTTACATTCAAAAGATGACTTATACATGAACCATGACTTAGTGACCAATTTAGCCCTAACCATGAATACCAAAGTTGTTCATAATGAAATACTAAACATGTTTAAGCTATTTGTAAGGTCACACAATCATTTCATGCATTGGTTACACATAAAGCTCTCTAGGTCAACATGCATAGCATCACTTAAGTACTTGATCATGGTAAGTGATCTTCATGAACATTGTTTCACTAGTCATCCTAAGTATAGCTATGATGTTTTAGTGACTCACATCAACCATTTACATGTATTCACTCATGATCATATGCATATATACAAAGAAACATAAAATATCAAGCATGTTTCATATGTTTCAATCACATGTTTCAAATGTAAGAGCTCAAATATGAATGCTTGATGCTCATGCTCATGCAATGCAAGTCAATTTATGCAAGGCTAACACCTAGGGTGTTACAACCCCTCCCCCTTATGAAAATCTCATCCTGAGATTTGCATGACCTACCATTCTTGGAAAAAGGTGGGATAAACTTCTCGTAAATAATCCTCTCATTCCCACGTAGCATCTTGTTCACTATGATTGTTCCACACCACCTTATAGAACTTAATGATCTTACTCCGTGTTACTCTTTCCATCTCTTCTAACACTTGGATTGGCTTTTCTTCGTAGGTCAAATCCAATTGAAGCTTTATGTTGGTGGGTGCAATAGCTTCTTCAGGTACACAAAGACATTTCTTCAACTGAGAAACATGGAAGACATCAAATATTGCACTCATCTCTGGTGGAAGTTGTAACTTATAAGCGACATTTCCCTTTTCGTTCCATAATCTTATATGGCCCTACATATCTAGGCGCAAGCTTCTTTTTCACTCCAAATCTCTTCACCCCTTTCATGGGTGATACTTTCAAGTATACATAGTCACCCACTTCAAAAGTCAGTGGTCTTCTTCTTCTATCAGCATAACTCTTTTGTCTTGATTGAGCTGCCTTCATATGTTGTTGGATAATACGTACTTGCTCTTCAGCTTCATTGACAAAGTCAATACCAAAGTATCTCCTTTCACCGGGCTCAATCCAATTCAACAGGAGTTCTACATTTTCTGTCGTACAAGGCTTCAAACGGAGCCATCTTGATGCTTGCTTGATAACTGTTGTTGTAGGAGAACTCAGCTAAAGGTAAGCCATTTCTCCCATGAACCCTTGGAAGATATAACACAAGCTCTTAGCAAATCTTCTAAGATCTGGTTCACTCGCTCAGTCTGTCCTAAAGTTTGCGGATGGTATGCTGAACTTCTAATCAATTTAGTCCCCAAGGCCTAGTGTAAGTGTTCCTAGAAACAAGCTATGAACTATGGTCCTCGATCGGAGATTATGGTCCTGGGTACCCCATGTAGCCTAACAATCTAAGAAACATACAACTCAGCATATTTCCCAACTATATACCTTGTGTTCACAGGTATAAAATGTGCGAACTTGGTGAGACGATCTACAATGACCCATATTGAATCATGACCTTGTTGTGTCATTGGAAGGCCTGTGATAAAGTCCATACTGATTTCTTCCCATTTCCAACCTAGAATAGACAATGGCTAAAGTAATCCGGTAGATTTCATATGAACAACTTTTACTCTACTACAGTTATCGCACCTAGCGACATAGGCTGCGATCTCTTTCTTCATCTTAGTCCACCAAAAATGGGTTTTCAAATCTTGATACATCTTACTACTATCCGGAATGGATAGACAATTTGGATGAATGAGCTTCCTCTAGAATTTGATTTCTAAGCTCACGGTCTTTCGGCTACCACAAGTCGGTCCTCAAACCATAGCACACTCCTTTCATCCAATCTGAAATGCTTGGTTTCTTGCTCTTGCATCTTTCTCTTGATGTGACTTATACCTACATCTATCTGCTGCAGCTCTATGATTTTGCTCTCAAGTGAACAACTGATAGTGATATTGTGCAGTACAACAGGATGTAACAAATTGAATCCATCTTCCAATAATGCTTCCACAGTGTTGCAATGAGATTTCTGACTAAGTGCATCGGCTACAACATTGGCTTTTCCCAGATGGTAGTGCACTTCCAAATTGTAGTCCTTAATCAGCTCTAGCCATCTTCGCCTGTCTCATGTTCAGCTCTGGTTGGGTAAAGATATACTTGAGACTTTTGTGGTCAGTATATATATGACATACATTGCCCAACAAATAATGTCTCCATATCTTTAATGCATGTAACAACTGCTGCAAGTTCTAAATCATGTGTGGGGTAGTTGACTTCATGTTTTCTCAACTGCCGAGAAGCATATGCAATAACTCTTCCTTCTTGCATGAGCACACACCCCAAACCTATACCTGATGCATCACAAAATACATCGAAAGGCTTCTCAATGTTGGGTTGTGCTAAAACAGGAGCTGTAGTTAACAGAGTCCTGAGGGTGTGAAAAGCTACTTCACATTCTAGTGTCCAATTGAACTTTTCATCTTTCTAAGTAGCCTAGTCATGGGCTTAGCTATCTTTGAGAAATCTGGGATGAAACGACGATAATATCCTGCTAACCCTAGAAAACTCCAAACTTCATGAACCAAAGTCGGGGCCTTCCAATCCATGACCTCTTATACTTTCGATGGGTCTACAGAGATTCCATCTCTTGATAAGATATGACCTAAGAAAGGTACTTTACTCAACCAAAATTCACACTTGCTAAACTTTCGCATACAACTTATGCTCCCTCAATCTGGATAGAACAATCCTCAGATGCTTTGCATGGTCTTCCTCATTCTTGGAATAAATCAATATATCATCAATAAACACGACCACGAACTTGTCAAGCTCAGACATGAATACCGAATTCATTAGGTATATGAAGTAGGCAAGAGCATTCTTGAGTCCAAAAGACATAACCAAATACTCATATAAGCCATACTGAGTGGAGAAAGCAGTTTTAGGTATATCCTCTGGCCTCATCTTTATCTGATGATAGCCTAATCCAAAGTCAATCTTGGAGAATAGCTTTGCCTTGGCCAACTGATCGAACAAGATGTCGATGCGATACAATGGGTACTCGTTCTTGATGGTCACAGCATTGAGTGGTCTGTAATCCACACACACTCTTGAGGACTTGTCCTTCTTCTTTACAAACAATGCTGGACATCCCCATGGAGATGAACTATGTTGAATGAGACCCTTGTCCAACAGATCCTGTAACTGAATCTTAAGTTCTGCTAACTCATTTGGTGGCATTCTATAAGGTCTTCTTGAGATAGGTGCCGTACCTGGCACTAACTCAATCTTAAATTCCACATCCCTATCAGGTGGTAAACCTAGTAACTCCTCTAGAAATACATCCAGAAACTCACAAACCACTGGGATATCACAAAGGGTAGTGGTTTGGATAGCACAAGCTAAGTGTTGGAGTTCAAAATTTTGGGAGAGTGGTACTAGAAAAGCATTTCCTCCCTTGGGTTCTCTCAACATAATAGTACAAGTGCTAGTGTCAATGAGAACACCATGATCCTTCATCCAATTCATGCCTAAGATTACACTTATGGATAACCCGAGGCAATATTATCAAATCCATTGTATACTCCCTCTCTAATATAGAGATGAGCACGTTCCTGACTATCTTATTTGTAGAAATAGTAGCCCCAGCTGAACTTATATTATAACCACCCTTGCTTACTTCAATGATTTTCTGATCATGTCTAGATGCAAATGCTTGACTCATAAATGAATGAGAAGCTCCCGAATCAAATAAAACAATAGCGGGATGCTTGTTGACAAGAAACATACCAGCCGTGACAACTTCTCCTACGGGCACTTCCTCAACAGCAGTATAGTGCACGTATCTCGGATGTGTCCTTGAGTTCGCCTGGCTCTGATTGTTCTAATTCTGATTGCCATTCTTTTTAGGGTGGGGGCATTCCTTGCCCCAATGACCCACTTGATTGCAGTTGTAGCAAGGTTGATTACTCCTAGGTCCTATGGAGTTTCCTTGACTGCCATTTCCTTTAGGTAAGGCAATAGTGAATGCCTTAGGAACACTTTCTGAGGCCTGCCATTCTGAGCTTTTAGGGGTAGAGGCCTAAACTTAGGTGCAGGTGGGCGGAATGGTGGCCTAGCTATGATAGGAGCTCTAGACTGTGAAGATCCGGAGGCACCTACCTCAAATGCCCTCTTGCGACCCTTAGCTATTGCATGCATGTTGTTATGGTTTCCCTAGGTTAGAGCATCACTAATAAACTCGTTATAGGTGGTGCACTTGGAATTTGCCATGGTCTTCATCTGTTTTGTGCCAAGACCCCACTTGAAGCTCTCTATCTTCTTCTCATCGATATCAACAAAACCTAGAGCATACCTAGATAGGTTGTTGAACACATGCATATATTTTGTAAGGGTCTTTGTCCCTTGGGTGAGCCTCATAAATTCAGCTGCCTTCATGCGCATTAGTCCCAGGGGAATGTGATTCCCCCAAAAGGCCAACTTGAAGTGCTCCCATGTTACTCATGCATTACCAGGTAGAGAGGACAAGAAATGTGTCCACCAGATCCCTGCTGGTCCCTACAACTGATGGGACACATACTCAGCCTTCAGGTGCTCGGTGACTCTTAGCAGACAAAACTTCTGCTCAATGGTGTTGAGCCACTTGTCCGCATGTAGTGGTTCCTCTGCCACCTTGAAGATAGGAGGCTTTGTATCCAAAAATTCCTTGAAGGTACTGTGCTGATTAGGCTCGGGCCCTTGTTGCTATGGGTGGGCATGAGCTGTGTTTTGCGTAATGAGGCGCAGAGCTTCCTCCATTGTCCTTTGGCTTCCCAAGAATTGGGCAAAGAACTGCTAAGCAGACGGTGGCAGTGGTGGTGGTAAGTCATCGCCGTTGTCATCATGGCTGCTACCAGCTCCTGCATGGGTGCGAGTCATCTGCGAAGTTGCAACAATAAGCGATTATTGGTTGATGTCAAGAGATTACAGATGAATTTATAATCATGCCAAACTGAAATTACTGGAGACAATCTCAAATTCATACAATAAAAATAGAGGCATAATAATTCATTCTCGCAACATGACACCACCAATTTGATCACTTATCGGACTCATAGCACGTTAACATTCAAATCATGATCACTGATAAATGAACATGAATTGCATTAGTGTTTAACCAAACATGCGATAACATGCGAATACCAATATTACATGATAGTCCAATCACCAACACCAAATTCAAACTACAGGTCCATTACATAACCAACGATGATACATCAAGCATTTCTACTAAGTACTAGGCGATCTAATCCTCATCATGATCACTATCGAGGTCAGAGATAGGATCATCTCCTTCCTCAGGCTCCACTTCTTCCTCGTCCTCATCTTCATCTTCCTCCATATTAGGACCATCTTCTTCCCCATCAAGGATTGGGTTCAGCTGGTTGTTCAAATAATGCACCTCATGCTAAAGGTCCATCACCCAAAGCTAAGCTTGTGCAAGCTACTGACATAAGCCCCTTTTAGCACGGTCCTACGCGTTACTCATGTCGTGGTGCCTATCTTGTTCTATCCTTGCTGCAGCGGCACGGTTGTTTGTTGCATCTCGTTGGCGTATAGCTGTGGATGCCTCGGCACAGGAGGCCTCCAACTGCTCCCGTAGTTCTGCAATCAATGCTTGATCATCAGCTCTTGCTTCTTGGGCTGCTGCTCTCTGTTGATCCACTTGCTCCATTTGGGTATGGAGATGGCCCAAAGCTATATTGGCTTGGTCAGATTCCCATCGGGCTTTACTTGCGGCTTTCTTATGCTTGCACACACACTTCTTGAGCTTGCGTTGTGCGGCTTCAGCTCTCATGAGCTTGTCCATGCAAGTGGTGTATGATTCCTGCTAGAAATCCCTGGTGTCCTGGCGTGTACAAAACATCTTCATCACCACAAACATGGCACTCATAGTGGGACTAGAGCTATTTGCCCACTCATCTCGATCTCAGATCAATCCATTTTGGTTGTGTTGTTCCCATATTACTTTGGATGGATCCACCCAAGGAAACATACCCACGGCACTACCGGTAAGTGCATCCCCATGGTGCTGACAAATTTGACTCAAAACCTCAAAGGCCACTACTTGGGCAGCCTTCCAAGGAGTTTTTCCCTTCCGATTCCGCCTTCCACTCCTGCCAGAAGGGTGCCTATGTGCGAGCTGGTATAGTTAGCTTGCACCTCGTACCTATGGCTGTCCCTCCAAGTACTCTTCATTCCAATGATAAATGGGCGGTTCATGGTACCCCGCAAAGTGCAAAACTCTCCATAGTAGAGTAGGCATTCCGAAAACCATCAGGAAATTCTCACATCCAACTGGTGCTGCCATCTGTACCATCAACATGTACAACTTTTTGTGAGATAAGGCCATAATGGATAAGAGTTACATGACCGAGTAAGAAATTTATAAGGGGAGGAACAATGTACTTATTTGAATGATAATTAACATGATGCATGCTTGTTCCGTACGTCCTCACAAACTTAGGAAAAATTATTCTAATGACATATACGGTGGCATACATATGTTCTCTAATATATAGCGTAACTAGTCGAGCTACACGTTTCGTTGTTATTGTACCTGCATAAGAGTTTCATTTCAGCCCAATCCCATAATAAATATGCAGAATGTAGATCTAAATACTTCCATATATGTATACCCATACACATACTTCCGTATCAAAGCTACCCGATAACAGTTTATACCCACAATTAAATACGCACCACATACACATGCAAGCATGCATACATAGTCGTACCAAAGCTAACTCTCCCCGACCGCACGCTCATATCTTGCGGTCATGCCACTCATCAACTTACCTTGGCGTAGAGGCATTTGATCCATACATTACCATTCAAATGAATGACATCCATACAATAGCACGCCGTATGGATGATGAAATTAAAAACCCCCATGTTAGTACTTAAATAGCCACCTAATAGTCCTTAATTTGGGCATAAGGAAAGTGATCACTGGCACACTTTAGATTTCAAATACCTATTTATATAGCTATCAGTTGCTAGAAAAGGGTTTTGGAAAACAAAAACTTTTGTTTTAAATACACATGTGACAATTAACGTTGAATCTTGCTCTGATGCCAACTGTCGTAGAACCGACCAATTTATAAGAGTACAAGTACAATGGCAGCCCGCAAGCGGTCGCACTGTCATACTTGAACCCATATAAACCCGGTAGTCCATCGAGTACCACGACGGGTCTCGATAAATGATTCACAACAACCAAGATCGTACATGATTCAACATACATGTCACATATTACATAAAGTTCATAGATACATTTCCATCATTAGAGTATGAAACAAAGTTATTACAAACCAAGTTTGATAGATAATAGCGGAAGCAAATTAAGTTTGAAAGTAGCATTTACCAACATAGTTTAATACAGTGCCAACATACGATCATAGTCCACAAAAGCACGTAGAAGGATTAATAAAGAAGCCTGCCCTAAGGCTTACTCCTCATCCACAGCGGGATAGAAGCAACTCTTTCAATAACCATGATACACAGTGCCATATGCAACAATGGGAAATAAAACCCTGAGTACGAGAAGGTACTCAGCTAGACTTACCCGTCATAAACCAAAAATAAAATGACTCCAAGGATCATGCAAGGCTATATAAGTGGAGATAGCTTGACAACATTTTGCATAAAAAGCGATTAACTCAGTTATACAATTATAATTCTGTTATCAAGTTAATTATGACTATCCATCTCTAAATTAGCAACTATTCTATGCCAAACATGTGGTATATCATTTTTAGAGCATACAATAGTAACCATAGCAGGTATTGTAATTCTATGTTTATCTGAACCATCATATTCCATAATACAATTACTACGATGTTGGGACTAGCCAAGTTTCTCACTATCTAGGAGAGACGGCGATTCGAATCGATTTCAACCAGCTGGGAATTTATTCCTAACACAAACCCAGGCAGACTAGATCAATAGTCACCTTAGGTCACCTTTGGTACAACTCAAGTACATATTTCGTGGGTTCTTCCCAGTGCCGCACAATCAGGGACAACCAAATGCTAGGATGTTCAGGCCTAGCCTACCCTTGGGCTTAGTCTGGCTCCCCGCACATCCTTACTACCATCTAGAGTGCGCACTCTTATAGAGCGGGGCCTGGCCTGAGTTGAGCTACTCGGCTTCGCGGTCGGAATGAGTTATCCGGCCAGCTAAGTGATAGGTATGCGTTCAATCTTGTTAGAAGCACCAACAACGGTACGGTCCTTAACTGGCACAGACGGAATCACATGAGTCAACCTACACATAGACTCTATCCGGCCTTGATTTACTTTTACCCCATGGTTCTTTTCCACGATATCAAATATAGCCAATCATGCTTCGGTATCCACCTATATCTTGCAGGTGACAGGAAATCACCCGACTTCTACCGGTCTAAGCATGGCTAAGCATATATTTGATCCTGGACCTATACAGGGTTAAAGGTATATTTCTGGACAAGGAATTTATATGCATCAAGTGGTTCCAATCAACTCTTATAACCGAATGCATCAATCATAAGGACTTGAGTAATATTTTGTAAAATACTGGGAGACTTAGAATGCTCCGGGGCTTGCCTTTTAGAAAGGAAGTGGGGCAGTGGTCAGGGCACTCCGGAAGCTCTTCTGGGGTCTGCTCCTCGCCTTCAGGAGCTGTGGCTTGAGGAATCTCCTACTGGTCCCCTTCCTCTCCTTCGTTGAAGTCCGGCAACGTTATCTCCTCTGTCGATCCTAGATGCATGGATATGGCATAAGATATTGCGAATGCATACATGCTGACAATATAGTATGATGATACATGATGAATGTATTCTTGTAAGTATTCTTAACAACATGGTTTTAAAGTAATAACAAGTGCATCGCATTTTACTGAGTATGTGCATATCTCTTCTTGATTATTTAATCAACTACTTCAACAATTCATTTACTATACCACAAAACAATAGCTACTTGTTTTACTCATAACTGAAGTTCTACTTATCCAAATGTAGTGACATTGGACTTTCTGGAAAGCCTATAAAATTATCTACAATTTTATTTTAATACTCTCACTATAATTCAAGAGTTATGTAGGGTAAACAAATCATTCAATCAAATCTGTCCAGAAAGTAAACCTTTCGGACAGCAAACTTGTAACAGCAAGAACTTAAAAACCCTAAGCCCTATGGCTGTGAAAAATTAACACAAGGTAGATTAGTAAGTTGTCTACAACTTTGTTATTAACAAGTTTTACAGTAGAGACCATTATCCATATGAAATTATCCACACAATCAAAACTATACATGTAGCCTTGTATTTGAATGATAAAGCGATAATTAGTTATTTGTATACAATCAATGGCTTCTAAGCCATACCATTGACATCAATAGTTACTATGCATCATAAGAACCATAGAAAACATCATGCTTAATCACAATCGAATTATTTAAATGCCTTTATTAATTTAATTAAATAATTAGGTTAAATAATAAACATATTCTAAAGGTGCATCATAAATTCTCAAAAATTTATAGTGGCTTACTAGTGCTCCCAATAGGCTACTGTAAAAGTTTGATGCCATTTTACCAAGTAAAACATCCTATGCAAAAATGACAAGGAATAAACGCTTAAAATAGCATAAATAGGAAACCCTAGTGAAAAGTGTCAAGCAATAGATCTTATATTTTTCTTAGCATCCATATGGTACTAGGACTACCTCCAATAAATTTCATGAGTATTGGATTCATAAATAATTTATAAAAATTCACATAAGGATCACATAATTCTAAAAGGAAAATCTATAACTAAAAATCTATTCATGCACTGACTCTTCAATTTTTACCAGAGCTTATACTTATCAAGAAAAGCTCACCATATAAATTTGATAAATTGTGGAGCACAAGAACTCTAGATATAAATTAAACAATTTGCATACATTTTAAAACACATTTCAAGTTTCATTTTAAATCTTCCATAAACTCTACAATAAATGCTAATATCATATTTTTCCTAAATACTACACTTCACCAAGATCCTAACAAAATTTGAACCATCAAATTTGGATCTCCCAAACTCCGAATATAAATTTTACAAAATAGCATGAAATCTAGAATTAATTGACCTATCCTCCTACTCTATAGTCGCTGACAGGCGGGACCCGCTGGTCAGTGACCCCACGCATCAGTGAAACGAAATAGGGCAGCGGCGCTGCTCAACGCTTGCGTGGCCAGAGTTCGTCGACGGCGAGCTTCACCGGTGACGGCAAGTGGACCTAGGTGGTGACGGTGAAGGTGTGCCGGAGCATGCTCGTCGCTGGCCATGGCGGCACGGCGGCGCTGCTCAACGGAGCGCCAGTCATCATCAGCCACGGCGAAGCCAGGTGAGGAGTGCTACAGCAACACGGTCACCAGGCGAATCTATTTAGGCATCCTAGGCAGCTGGAGGTGCTCTGACAAAACATGGCCACGGCGGTGGCCATGGCAGAGCTCCAGCAGAGGCACACCCGCGGTGGCGCAAGGTGAAACACAGCTTACCAATGGCGCGGCTGTGGACGCTGTAGTGCGAGAAAGGTAGACCAGAGTGAGGCAGAGCTCTGAGTGCAACTGATTGGAGAATGAGGCGGCAGTGAGCGCAGGCAGGCTCAGCGGAGCGGCTACGACGGCGATGGCGAGCGTGATGAGCAAAGGAGAGCGAGGAGGCAAGTGAGGGTGAAAGGTCACCTCAGTGGTGACTTAAGTGCGTTGCTGAGGTCATGCTGGCCGTCGAGGCCTGACGAGTGGGCCTGGTGCCGGCGTATGGCCGCCAGATGGGGTGCACGGCCATGGCTGGCCACCACGCGGTGGGCAGCACCTATTGGCCGGTCGGCCACCGAAGGCCGAGCAAGGTGGCCATCAGAGCCTAAATCCGAGCCTGACGATGTAATTTCATGGTGATCAAACTGCAAACCCATAGCTCCATAGTGCAAACAATCTAAATGAAACTTGTAGACCTATGTACCAGCTCCAATTACTCTTAAAGAATCATGTGCTAATTCTCAATCAAAACTGAGTAATATCATCACCAATGTGAGCTTGTCAGCCCTGTCAGTTAACCTGACTTAGAAAATTTTGCTAAGTGTTGGAAACAGTGCATTGTGGAATTTTGTGAGCCTAATTTAAGCATGTTAGGAGCTAAACTAGTCTATGACCCAAAAATAAAAGTTGTTCCCTTATCAAATACTACAACTTTGCTTTAGTGACCACCTCCATGCAAGGTCTCTATCATATGGTTCAAACTTGGTCAAACCCCTTACATTCAAAAGATGACTTATACATGAACCATGACTTAGTGACTAATTTAGCCCTAACCACGAATACCAAAGTTGTTCATAATGAAATCCTAAACATGTTTAAGCTAGTTGTAAGGTCACACAATCATTTCATGCATTGGTTACACATAAAGCTCTCTAGGTCAACATGCATAGCATCACTTAAGTACTTGATCATGCTAGGTGATCTCATGAACATTGTTTCACTAGTCATCCTAAGTATAACTATGATGTTTTAGTGACTCACATCAACCATTTATATGTATTCACTCATGATCATATGCATATATACAAAGAAACATAAAATATCAAGCATGTTTCATATGTTTCAATCACATGTTTCAAATGTAAGAGCTCAAATATGAATGCTTGATGCTCATGCTCATGCAATGCAAGTCAATTTATGCAAGGCTAACACCTAGGGTGTTACAATCACATGTAATGGTAGGTAAGCATGGGACAAGAGATGGCCAGCCTCAAGCAACAACAAAATCAAAATTGGAGGCTCTGTTCCAGCACCTCCACATTTGGCCACCTCATTGAGCAACCATGTCAACAACTAGCTTGGGGGAGGAGCATCACCCATGTATCCATCTAAGTATCTCTTTTCTATTATTATTTTTACTATTCTTAGTTCGCTTTATATATCTAAAAGAAAGATGAATAACTAAAACAAAATAAAAAGTTATCTTTATCGAAATATATATAGTTATAATGCATGAACTAAAAATGAAAAAAATAAAAAAGAGTGTGTCTAGTTTGCTTTAATTTCTTTTTAGTGCTAAATAAATAAAAAGGGACTCTGAAGATAATACCTTAAAATAGAAATAATGAATAGTTTCTCTATTGTAATTCCTTTCAAGTACCTAGTTTTCAGCCTTGAATTCTCCTGAGTTTTGGATAAGATTGTTTTGATATAAGGATTTACTCTGAAGTTGAAACTCGTGGGTAGGATATGCTTGATATAAGTCTAGATAATTGATGGATATGATATGAGAAGGTCTGAGCTGTTGTTTATCTTGTTCCAAGTGACACCGAAGTTTTGGAGATTTATCTTTTAAAAAAGCAAATGCTACATGATGAGTTCATGTATGACAAAGCTTGAATTCCCACCAGAGCCACACATGTTATTTAGGCTTGGAAAACTTCCACATATGTGATGCTTCCTTTTGCATTGAGTTTTGTCAAGCTTTGTTGACCCTTATGAGAGATTTCTCGTGCTCTTAAAATCAAGATCACGTACACACCACCCAAATATGCACTACTCCTACACTGGGGGTAGGCACAAAAACATGCCTCCCATCTAGATCCACTCAAAAATGTTTCACTCCTACACTGGGAGTGAACACAAAAACATGCTTTATAGGTTTTTCCATCCACCAAATTAATGCTCCAAGCTCTTGCTACTATCTCTCAAAAGTTTTGTTGCAGGAAAGAGGCGTGGGCTATGCAAAAGTTATTCATAAAAAATAGAGAAAGAAAAAAAGAGTTGAAAAAATGGACAAGTGTCTGAGATATTTAAAATAATGGGTACTCAGATGCCCGCCTAAAAAACAAAGAGAGATGAATAAGATATCCCCTATTCTCTAGCAAATGTTTCCAAGTTTCAAAAGAGAGATATGTTTTCAAGGAGCAAAGTAGAATTATAGGTTAGCCACCATATATATACTCCATATACATCCACACACATGCACATCTTGATTTGATTGTATGACTCAACTCACTTTAGATCCATTGTTTGACTTTACAATATATGCATTGCAAGTATGCTCTAGCTTTCTCCCTACTTATGAACTCTACATAAGCTTTAGTGGTAGGAAGAGAAAAGGCATAACATATTTATTGCCTTGGTGAGGATCCATAAATACCACATATATTGAGAGACTTGAGAGTGTCATACAATGGAATCTGTGAGTTTTATTTTGAAAATTTATAAAAACTCCGGAACAATGGTAGAACAAAGAACTTGAGATATAGTGCTTGACTCGATCGTTCTATCCTTCAATTACTCAAGACCCAAGTGAAGGCTTAGAAGCTCCATGGTTGAAGGTAATATGGGTAAGTTTGAAAGTCGAGTTCTCTTTCGTGGTTGGATCCTTCGCACTAGGCCAGGTCCTCAATTTGGGGAGCCTAGCATACATCGCTGACTGCTATAGCGAGCTTTGTCCACTCCATAGGGCTGTGCTAGCGGGCAATGAGCCCCCGGTGCCTCCTCCTCTATTAGGACTTTTGGGGGTATATCTCAAGGTTCTAGCCCACCAGATCTGGCGTGGTCTAGGCCTAAACCCTACCTTGTTAGACCGCCACTGGATGTTTTCCTTGCTGGCCAACGTCCACCACCAGTTCACCATCGGAGAGGTGCTCCTACCGCCTGACCGCTTCTGGTACAACATCTCAGATCTACCTTTTGAGATATAGATCATAGTGGCATCCTTCGAGCTAGAGCTGAGCACCTCATCAGTCACGAGGCACCATGGAGCGCCATCCTCTCCAGCATGGCAGGGACCAATGTTCCCTCGCTCCGCACCTTCCTCGAGATCCTTTCGGGGAACGACCCATAGTACGACTCTGATGACATCGACTACAATGCCCCTACATGCATGTGCTACCACATCGACAGTGACATCCTACCTGAGGAGGCACCTAGGCTCATGCCACCGGACCAGAGTCCTTGCAGCCATGTGGCCAACCTTTGAGAGATGGTGGACCACTTGCGAGCTCAGCAGGTGGACTTGGAGGCTACCTTGGCAGAGCTCTAGCATCAAAGGTAGGACTTTGACTGGCAACAAGCCGTGTACCCTCTCGGCGATGATGATGATGCCTGCACGGGGGCTCCTAGCAGCCTCTGCTTCCCCCGTGCGGCGTACAACATGGCAGCCACCGCCTACAGCCAAAAAGACATCTCCGACACATCAGACCCAAAGACCAATGAGCGGTTGAATGAGGTGAAGTGGCTCCACCATGTCACCCTTGAACAGCAAGCAGAGAGATTAGCCTCCTAGTGTCGTGATGTGCTCTGTCAGCCATCCTAGACGATGGCCACCACCAACCGGGACCACTTCAATGCTCACACCCCACTGGTGGGGGAAGTAGTGGCGACATCTCTGGCAATAGCTCCGATCGGCCATGGACCCAAGGCGCCAAGCCTTGGCAGGAGCAAAGGCGTGACCTTTCTCCTCAGTGCCCTCCTGCGTGCCACATGATCAGTAACAACCATGACATCTGTGATACCATCAAGGTCAGGCGCCACACTCTAGCGCAGTCCCATACCCCTGAGCAACGAGGTGGGCCCCTCGCCCCGAATCACTTTGGCCCCCTAGCGTTCGGGGCACAAATTCAGGTGGCCCCCTACCCTAGGCATTTTTGGCCACCGACACTCATCTCCAAGTATGACGGTGAGACCAACCTGGACCACTGGCTGGAGGACTACTACCTAGCCATGAAAGCTGGGGGGTCATATAACGACTTCGTCATCCAGTACCTTCCCCTACTTCTATCAAGTGTTGGTATTTTCAAACACATAGAAAAATCCGTAAGCGCACGGATACCGTTGTAGCTTTCACCTGAGAGTATTTCAAGGTATCGTATTTATCCACTGGGAAACAATGGTTAAAGAAGTTGATAGTTCACCATCATGTATCTACTAACTAGTATACTTACTAAACTAAAGTGGGGGTAGGTTTTGATGATGATAAGAGTTATGAGTAATAACATACATAGGAGAATTCCATGGTATATAAATGATCAGTCTAGCTAAATTGAGAGGACAACGGTTGAGTTCAAGTTTCCTAAATACTTCTCTATTACTTCAGTTCTACTCTAGTTTAGACTATAGGGTATGACTAAAGCATGGGTAGATATAGCAATCACACACAATAGCACTTTGGGACATCAGAACACTAGCCGTAGAAGGGGATGAGAAAGGGACTAGGAAGCTCCGACTATGGTCCAACAAACACCAACCCAAACGTGGTGGACTACATCGGCCATCAGGGCTGTCACCACCTAGGGCTACCACAACTATCCATGGGGTTGGGTGCAATCTCAAGTAACTCATAGTTTAGACACCACGTCTATATTACTAATTACTACTCTAATCACATATAATAACTAGAGCACTTGATGCGAGCAGAGATCCCATGCTAAGGTATGATAACTATACTAAACATACACATGAAAGGCATAAAAGTGAATAGAGAAGATAACTATATTAAAGCATAAGTCTTACAAAAGTAAGATACAAAGATATACCCGACCTCCAAATATTTCTCCAGAACCTGAGCATAGATCAACTCTCTCTAACTCTCAACTAGGGCTATTCTACTTCTACATCTTGAGAGCTAGCTTTGATCCTGACGAGGAGGATATGAATTAGTGTTTTAGAATGGCTCTAGGGAGGGGGTACGGGCTGCTATATATAGGCCAAGGTAGAGTAGAGAGCAAGGAATTGAGGTGGAGTAGGGGGCAAGGAATCGAGGTGAAGTAGGGGGCAAGGAATTGCCACATCATCGATCCACATCAACTCCCTCAACCACCGTTCGATAAACCAACCAAAAACTGCCTTAAAATCAATGGTGGATCGTAGGAAGGAGAACGAAGTGGCGGAGGGCGAGCGAGCTCCGTGGCAGGTCAGATGGCCTATGGGTTGGGCCGGTGGGACACTTTCATGGCTGTTTGGCCCAATCTTTGGTGTGGTGTCTTCTGGAACCTTCTAGAGTTGTTTGTCGCAGTTTTCATGGGTTGAATCACTTGTTGTCGTTAGTTTGCTTGTTTGGAGTGTATGGCAGTGGTCCCTGGAGCTACTTTCTAGATAAATCCTCCTACATACAAATATTTATCAAAGCTTGTGGAAGTCATTAGTTTAAACCCCTATACCTATGTTTGGTGATAGAATTAAGTACATATGCAGGATATGTTGACGGTTTATAATTGGTGTTAACGACTATCAACAAGCTCCCCCATGCTTAACCTTTGCTAGTCCCTAAGCAAAGCCAAACTCAGTAATGGATCAGGAGCTTGCTTCGATGATGAGTCGGGTGGTTCCAGTCATCGTAGAGCCAGAATCACACTTGACGTTGCCCCCTACTTGGCGCGCGAGCTATCGCAGGGTTGAAACCGCGGCTAGCATGTTGTTTGAGTTGGTGTCAGAGTATGGGTCTCTAGTGGCTCATGTGGACTCAGGAACACAAGAATCATGTAGAGAAGACGGAACAATTTATCTTGGTTTGGGCCAATTCGGTCCCTATGTCCAGTAGCTGATGATCCTTATACTCAAGAGCACCCAAAATCGAGGGGTTACAACATAGTGTAAAGGAAGAAGATTTGGTAGGGGGTTAGCTCGGTGCTAATCCTAAGGTTGCCTCACCACCGGTGGAGCCTTCCCCCTTGTCAGAGAGGAGAAAGACGATAGGATGTAGAGGAGGAGGAGGTCTCGGTGCCCCTCTTTAGGTTGCCTTGCTCTCGATGCTGAGAGGAGGCAGATGGAATGGAATGGAGTGTCTAGTGATCGAATGGGATCCCCCTTTTAGGTCTAAACTTATCCCTTATATAACGAGATAGGTCGGGTACACGGTGGTTTGGGGGTTCTAGTCTATGGTCTACGTGTGCTGGTGTCCAAGAGGGTCTTACAGCAGAGCATCGTGGACCATGGCTATGTCGTGGAGCCAAAGAGGCCTTGAGCATCTTTGGCTGCTCTATTCTAACACTCTGTGTGCCAGGCTATGTCGGCTTGGACCAGCCTCCCCCAGGTGAGACCTTCTGGAGTCTTCTTGGTGGTGAAGGAGGTCGACACCAAGGGCAGACCCATGGGCCTAGAAGCCCCCGAGCCCCTAGAGGCCATGGGAAGCTTTGTCTTCTTGTGTCAAACCTCGGACATGACCCAATTGGTGGAGCAATTTGTGGGGCCATGTCTAGGGAGGGGCGCCAGGGAGCCCCCGAGCATCGGTAGCTCAGGGCTTGTCTTCTTGTGCCTGAGCCTTGGCTAGCGTCGTGAGCTAGGCAGGAGCCAAGGACCGGGCTCAGACATGCCATAGATCAAGAGCCCAATGCTTGGGGAAGCCCCCGAGCCCTAGGCGGACACAAGTAGAAATCTCCACTTCTATGACAATTTTCTTAATGACGGATCCAAAATCATCGTAGAAGATCACTTTTTATGATGAATATTTCCATTTCATCATAGATCAGTGGTGATGATCCTGCAACCCTCCCTTTCTATGATGAAATCAGGCATTGTCACAAAAATCATCATAGAAAAGCACAAGGTTTCATCATAGATCACTCGCACAACTCATCTATGACGATCTCCTTTACAACTATGATGAACAGGGCTTCATCATTGAACTAATTGCGCATCTATGATGAACAATATTTGATCTATAATGAATGACTTCATCATAGATCACCACATGGTACTTTCTCCATCTGATGTGTATGTGTGGGACCTACAGTTACACATCCATGATGCTTGCAATTTGTCATAAAATTCTCCGCTCGATCCTTTCTCCATCCGACTTGTACCTATGGGACCCTTCAGCATCTGACCTATGGGAACCGATAGCTTATGTATCACGTGTACCTGTGGGACTGTTCTCCATCTCCATCTGACCTGTGGGACCTGACGGCTTGCGTGTCACATATACCTATGGGATCCAACGGCTCACGTGTCATGTGTTCCTGTGAGACCTTTCTCCATCTCCATCCGACCTATGGGACCCGATGGCTTGCATGTCACTTGTACCTTTTCTGCCACCAGGGGCTAATAAATTAAAAAAACCTCAATGCCTAGGAGTCGAACCTGGGACCCGAAGGAAGGAATGCATGGTCTTTACCATTGCGTTAGATGCCTAGTTGTATTGACATGTCTTTGGAGTCATTATAGTATTATATTCTTTGTGTGGATGCCCTATAGGTTGACCTATATTGGATATTTCCCCTTCAAGTGGAAACAAATGTGTGCCCGTTAGACTAGCGGCAGCGGCAGTGGATCCCCGGTGTGCTATGGTGGCTTCAGCATCCTTTTGGAGGCTAGGCGGCGGGGCTTGCCAATGGAGCACGACGGCATTGGCGTCCATGTCTGTTGTGTGCCATGGCAGAGGTGACAGATCTGATCAATAGGTCTCCTTTCTCACCTTTCCTATTTGCTACACTATTTTGGTCCTTGCTTGAACATGAGGTATACAAGAAATATTCTAGCATTGGAAATCATGTTAGGCCAATGATATGATGATGAAAAGAAGTAGGAGGTGGCACTGGTTGGTTTTTTGCTGATGTCTTGGTTTTGTACATATGTTTAGTTTTGTTACTGTAAATGCCTGTGTGGAACTAGGCCTATTAATTATCAAGTGCTTGCTTGATTATACCTATCTATCTAGGCATACAAACAGGTCCATTGCTTTTGCCTTCAAAACTGTTGTAATTATCATCCTATTAATCTTTGTCTGTCTACTAAGCTTTGAGCTCATGTACTGATTGTAAGTGTGATGGATAGACTTGATTTAGCTAGAATTATAATGGTTATAGATCCATTAACTACTACTCTAGTTTGAGTTATATATCTATGTGGTGCAACTCTAAATTTGTTTGAGGTCGTACCATGAAAATTGTTAATGGTTGTTAAAGTTGCACTTTGGTATGAGTTGTGGACTTCACTGTTGGATCTTTGTTGGATTATTTTCCTCTTCAGTGATCTCATTACTGAGCAAGCTCTCATCCTACTGCACATAGACAAAATAGAGGAGGCCCCCAACAATAGGAATGCACTGGCCAACCTCACGGATGATGCCATTGTTGAGATCCTCCGCCGCCTCCCTGCCCGCTCCTTGTTCTGCCGCAAATGTGCCTGTCGCTCCTGGAACTACCTCATCAAGGACTACAACAACCATAAGGTGCTGCCCCGGACTCTGGCCAGCTTCTTTTATGAGACCGACCAAGGCCATCGATGCTACACCAGAGTCACCGATGAACACCCATCCTTGTCCTTCTTGCCCTTTACCTTGGACAATGCAGCTACCTCAGATATCTACAATGGCCTTATCCTATGCTGGTGCCAAGGTGCTATGGATTATACCACTATGTCATCTGCAATCCGGCAACCAAGAAGTTTAAGGAACTACCGCCTAGCTCGATTGGGGTTTGATCCGATAGCCTACTCACACTTCCATGAGATTGAATATATAGAAGAGGAGCAGGATGATGAGTGCAAGGGTGTGGACATCGACTCATCTAAAACTGTAGCATGGATCTATACGAAATCTAAATGGGGACCGAATACATGTGTGACAATTGAGAGATCAAAAGAAATGAGATCATCAGAAACTATGTATCTTAATGGTTGTCTACACATTATGGGGTACTTGGGGTTTTACCCTCAGATACTTGTTGTGGATATGGAGGGAGAGACATGGAGGAAAATTCCTTGCCCTTGTCGTTCTTCACCCTCCATCCATCAAGCTAAGGGTCACTTGTGTGTGAGTACTGCTCATGGTTGCAATATGTCCAAACTTTCAATCTGGATCCTTGAAGACTATGGTACTAATAAATGGACATTGAAGCATACTGTCAGCATTCTAAAGGTGTTTGCACAAACTAACATTGAATTTAGTAATTACTTGTACTACGATATTAATGAGTACTCCTACTCAACGGTTCACCCAAAATGGAATTTGCTTCTCTTTGTTGGGGTTGGGGTGGAAAATGACATCGTCACATATAACATGGATAGCAGAAAAGTTCATGTCATCCCTACATGTCATAGTCAGTTTTTAAAACATGGCATCCTACTAGAAATCAGCGATAGACCTTACTATCTTCCCTATGTTCCCTTGTTCTTGGAGTTGGAGTCATTAGCAGAGGAGTAAAAGTTCCATGATGTATCTCTCTGTCATGACATGTTTAAATGGATCGGTGTTGTTTGATTATATTGTGTATGTACATGTTAATTTCCTCTTGGATGGATGTTGTCATTGTTTTGCAGCAACTTTAACTTGTTTGCAATGTAAGCTATGGTCTATGTAATGTGTCAGACATGTCCAAACCTATAGAGGTCGGACTTTCTTGCATGTGTAGTAACATTTCAACACCAATGGCTCCTCTTTGTTCCCAAAAAATAAAAAACACCAATGGCTCCTCTATAGTAGTGATATATTAACCGCCGCGATCTCTTTCGCAACTCTGCTTGTTTTCCTTCCTTCCCCGAGCCCTCCCATTCCCACTGTAGATCTAAAATCACCAGGAACATGCGGTTGCCTTCTCCAAACCTACTTCACTCCTTGATTAAAAAAACCTACTTCACTCTTAGACACCGCCATTGTGAAGGGCGAGCCTTCTGCGAAGCGCGCATGGGAGGGGGATGACACTGTGCCCATGGTGAAGGAGCATGACGCCATGCCCATCGTGAAGTAGGATGACGCTGTGCTCGTGATGAATCAAGATGAACCTCTGGTGGATCCCTTTAGAGATAGAGACGATTGGGCCATTGGCATCATGAGTAAGGCTTTCTTGAAGATTAGGCATGTGCTATAGAACACCAGTCTAGGCACCCTCAACCCACCTCGGGAGGAAAAGGTGAGTAGTTACATCTTCATTTTTCACCAACTCGTCGATGTCCAGGAAGAACTACCAGCCTACCTGAACAAGAATCGCACAGACAACGTGGAGTACATCCTTGCCTACTACTGAGCTAGATAGATGGCTTCAACACTAGCATCGCGATTCAGGGAATCAACACCGCCCACAACACTGAGAAGCACTGGCACAACCTGGTTCGTGCTGATGCTGAGCAGGTGGCCAACCACATCACCACTGATGAGGACAACAATGATGTTGATACCAATGAGGAGGACGAGGACGAGGACAATGAAACCAACGATCAGTAGAGGAGTAAATAAAGTTCCATTTGATGTATCTCACATTGCATTTGATGTATCTCACATTGCATTTGATGTATCTCACATTGCATTTGATGTCTCTTCCATATGTTGGGAGTACGGAGGGAGTACATGTTGTTACTCTTTCCTTATGTTGTTACTCTTCCTTATGTATCTTCCCTAGCATTTTATGTCGGACGCATTCAAATGTATAGAGGTTTTGATTTGTGAAGTCTTATTTGCATGTCTATGTTTACTATATTGTCAAACTTTGTATTAATTAGGTGGGTTAAACTCTGTTGAGCATGGTGTAGATTAGGTCCTTTGGTCATTTGGTAGCTGGTTTTTAGCCACTGTTGGTTGGTTTTGCCTACATATTTCTTTTTGGTTCTCTTTCTTATCTGTAGTTATGGTAAACATGAATAACAAAATTCATCCACATAGCTATTCAAATTTTACAGCACATGCAAGAAAGTCTGAGCATCATAAATCTAACTGGACCGGACACATCTCACGTAATACATGGAAACCTATTTTGTATGATTACATTCGTTGAATTCTTAAAGAAGCAAATAAAATTCAGAATCTTTGAGGGAAGGGGGACGCTCCTCCCATATGGACCTTGCGTGGTTGCCGAGAGTGAAGTGAATGCATAGGAAAGCTAGACACAAGAAGTGCATCTTAGAAGAAGAGCTTTTGACCAGCATGATACGCTTAAGACTTAAAAGCCTAGTGCGGCTGTAAATAGGGCTCACAACAGTCGAGGGGCAGTCAGGCAATCAACTAGCTAGAGATGGCTATACAGTGGGAGTGAGGCCAGGCTTTGTACACAGGGACGCCAGGGCTAGAACAGGCTTCTAACATGACCGCACGAGGTTCGTCATTACTAGAGTAGTGAATATTTTAGATGGTCGGACCTTTTGTCATCTAGCGAAGTATATAGTGCACTCCAATCCAAGTAGTCATAGGCTTGCAGCAGCCGAGGGGCTGCAGCTGCTAGAGATGACTACATGGTTTAAGACTCCATCCAAAAATAACTGTAGTTTTCGCTTCCTGAGAAATAACTTTGACTAAATATATATTAAAAATATTAACATTTATGTTACATAATTAGTATCATCAAAAAGATCTTTGAATCTATTTTTAACAAATTTATTTGGAAATAGAAATATTGCATGTGTTTTCTATAAATCGAGTCAAACTTGTAGCATAAAAACCGAAAACGATAATTAATTTGGGACAGAGGGAGTAGGTTCTGATCAACTGCAGTCCCTGGGCTGTGGTTGACGCAGCCGCTTTTATTAGGCACCTGCGGGTTTTAGAAAAAGTCTATATTATTTGGTGCATCCTGAAAACAAGGCTGCAATTAACTCCCGATGGAAGCCGAGCTTGTCTCTGGTTCATTCCAATTAAAGGCTACATGCATACAAGCATGGAAGCTAGGGAGATGGCTCCAATCGAAGCTTGGATGTGATATTTTTAATTAATGCAATTTCATAGTCTTCCTTCGTTCCTTGGTATCTAAAATTTCATCCCGTGCGCCTAACAAACCATCCCGGAGGTAGTTTGAACAAATGCACTCAATTTACTATGACTTTCAAATGTACACACGACACTTGTTTTAAGTAGCCCCCTATTATATGCCTATATCTCTTAGCACTACTTATACTAGGTTGTCATCCCTAATGATACTGCCAGAGATGCTTGTTGGTTTTACCTAGTATTACTACAAGAGTGATACTAAGTAGTTCTTTATCATTTCATGTGACTAGAAAGAATATATACATACGAATAAAAAGGAATCTGCAAGCGCACAAATAATATACCATTATAGCACTTCACCCAAGAGTATTCGAGGTATTGTTATTTATATTTTTACCATAGAGAAGGTCTAGCATGGACATGTATTGATAACTTATACTATTGATGGAGAAGTAAACCATAACCAATACTCTACTCACAACAGGGGCAAGTCATAGGATAAATTATGTATATGATAAGTATGGATCATTGATAAATCACTCAGAGTACTCCTTTCTATGGCATTAGCATGGTTAAGTAGAATATTAGAGAAATAATTCATATGTCATTCTTAATTACAAGTCAAAGCATACATTGATAAGTGCAATTACACAGAGTAGTCATGGCTAAGATCATCTTTATATCTACACATAAGGTATATTACTAAGGAAGATTAAGAACAGAGCTTGTTCTTCCTTCATAACCAGACCCTACTTGCACCTATAATCATGGAGTGGACTACAAAGGACTCAACAGAAATATCACATCTACGATCTACCACATGACCCAGAATATAGGGTGTATCCATAGGTAAACAATGTATAAGCACCTCGCTTACACAATGTTGACCACTCACCCTATGTGCACCAGAGCGAGCACTAAATGATCTTATGTATAAACATAATAATAAACTAGCTATACTAAGTATATAATCAAAGTAGACGATGAACATTATAACTAAGAATATGAATACTATGAATACCAATGCTGTCATAACAATTGTAGCAGACATATAAAAGTAATGGAGACACAAAAGAGAGGGGGTACAAAGATTATACCAAACCACGTTCTTGACAAGATTAAGAATCCAAGTGAAGCCTGCTTGCCTCCCTCTAGACCTAGCCTAACTAGCTATGCCCTAGAATATGGTGGAGCTCTAGACCTAGCCTAACAAGATTAGGAATCCAAGTGAACCCTGCTTGCCTCCCACCTGGTAGCCACTCGGGCTCCGCCTCGGTGTGGAGTCCTTTCGAGTCTTCTCAAACATTCTAGTGTTCATTTCATAGTGGATAAGCACGATTAATTCTGACATCAAGGTCCACCTTAGTGGTTTTCTAGATAAACCCTGCAGAAAATACAGATTCTCTAAAACTCATGGAATTTGTTAGTTTAGAACCCTAGACCTTTGTCGGTGATCATATTTATGCCCTTATACATGTTTTATAATGGTTGTTAACTACCGTCAACACCCACCCACCTGGTAATTTAAACCGTGTCATCGTTGGAATTTCCACGCTAGTTCGTAGAGGGTATTTAAAACTCCTACTGTAAACCCTGCTCGGCCGCCTCCCCTGCCTCCTCCTCAATCAATATAAGTTGATCGTGCTGCACCACCTCCCCAGTGCTCCGTATCGCCACCGTCCACATGCCATAGCTCCATCCACGCCACCGCACGAGCCCTCGGTTGGCCTTCTTGTGCTTTGCATCGCACGACATCGACCCAAGCAATCATGGTAGCAATTGAGATAGCTAGCCACCTTGCTGCGACCTCGAAGTAGCCCATGGACAACCTCCGCAACCTACTACTATCCTGCTGGTCCATGCACCGCATCTACGGCAACCCTGCTATCGGTCGGCGCATGGCACTGGACCAGTGCAGACGTGAGTTGGGGTGGGATGATGTTGGCAACTACTATGCCTTTCTTTCTAGCCTAACCCAACTTAGTAACCTAGAGGATTGCTTCCTCACCATGATACCAATGGTATTCATAGAAACCCATAGGCCCCGGCCATGCCTCGACGATCTCACCTGCATCGCCGATAGTGGGCATAATCTGGCGGCCTATCTGGTCGCCATATTGCTCTATAGGCATAATGGCGACACCCGCGATGATGACACTACAAGGCAATACATGAGATAGGTTGAGGGCAAGGAAGAATCACGGGTGGCGACGGCGGGCAGCGGTAGCGGACCAACGAGTAGGTGGCTACGCAACAAGGGGTGTGTGATGTGCCACCATGAGGCAGCTACTGAGCTGATCCATGAAACGAGGTGGGCCTAGGGCAAGTTGTCATTACCGCCGCCAGCACAGGTGCATGACTATTTTCTATGCACGAGCGATGCTTGCGGCAATGTAGATCGATGGGAAGGAAGGGTTGTGTCATAGAACCGACCAATTTATAAGAGCACAAGTACAATGGTAGCCCACACGCGGTCGCACTGTCATACTTAAGCCCATATAAACCCGATAGTCTGTCGAGTACCACGACGGGCCTCGATAAATGATACACAAACAACCAAGATCGTACATGATTCAACATACATGTCACATGTTACATAAAGTTCGTAGATACATTTCCATCATTAGAGTACGAAACAAAGTTATTACAAACCAAGTTTGATAGATAATAGCGGAAGCAAATTAAGTTCGAAAGTAGCATTTGCCAACATAGTTTAATACAGTGCCAACATACGATCACAGTCCACAAAAGCATATAGAGGGATTAATAGAGAAGCCTACCCAAGGCTTACTCCTCATCCACAATGGGATAGAAGCAACTCTTGCAATATCTATGATATACTGTGCCATCTGCAACAATGGGAATAAAACCCTGAGTATGAGAAGCTACTCAGCTAGACTTACCCATCATAAACCAAAAATAAATTGACTCCAAGGATTATGCTAGGCTGTATAAGTGGAGGTAGCTTGACAACATTTGCATAAAAAGCGATTAATTTAGTTATACAATTATAATTATGTTATCAAGTTATTTATAACTATCCATCTCTAAATTAGCAACTATCCTGTGCCAAACATGTGGTATATCATTTTAAGAGCATACAATAGTAACCATAGCAGGTATAGTAATTCCATGTTTACCCAAACCATCATATTCCATAATAGAATTACTACGATGTTGGGACTAGCCAAGTTTCTCACTATCCGAGAGAGACGGCGATTCGAATCGATTTCAACTAGCTGGGAATTTATTCCTAACACAAACTCAGGCGGACCTGATCAATGGTCACCTTAGTCACCTTTGGTACAACTCAACTTCACATGTTGCGGGTTCGCCCAGCGCCGCACAATCAGGGACAACCAACTGCCAGGACGTTTAGGCCTAGCCTGCCCTTGGGCTCATGTCTGCCTTCCCTGCAAATCCTTACTACCATCCAGAGTGGGCACTCTTATAGAATGGGGCCCGACCTAAGTTGAGCTACTTGGCTTCACGGTCAGAATGAGTTATCCAGCCAGCTAAGTGATAGGTATGCATTCAATCTTGTCAGAAGCGCCAACAATGGTACGGTCCTTAATCGACACAGATGGAATCACATGAGTCAATTTACCATAGACTCCGCCTGGCCTCCATTTACTTTTACCCCATGGTTCTTTTCCACGATAGCAAATATAGCCAATCGTGCTTCGGTATCCACCTATATCTCGCAGGTGATAGGAAATCACCCGACTTCTACCGGTCTAAGCATGGCTAAGCATATATTTGATCCTAGACCTATATAGGGTTAAACGTATATTTCTGGACAAGGAATTTATATGCATCAAGTGGTTCCAATCAACTCTTATAAACGAATGCATCAATCATAAGGACTTGAGTAATATTTTGTAAAATACTAGGAGACTTAGAATGCTCCGGGGCTTGCCTTTCAGAATAAGTGGGGCGGTGGTCAGGGCACTCTGGAAGCTCTTCTAGGGTCGGCTCCTCGCCTTTGGGAGCTACGGCTTGAGGAATCTCCTGCTGGTCCCCTTCCTCTCCTTCGTTGAACTCCAGCAATGTTATCTCCTCTGTCGATCCTAGATGCAAGAATATGGCATAAGATATTGCGAATGCATATATGCTGACAAGTATAGTATGTTGACACCTGATGAATGCATTCATGTAAGTATTCTTAACAGCATGGTGTTAAAGTAATAACAAGTGCATCACATTTTACTGAGTATGTGCATATCTCTTCTTGATTACTTAATCAAACACTTCAACAATTCATTTACTACATCACAAAATAACAGCTACTTGTTTTATTCATAACTGAAGTTCTACTTATCCAAATGCTGTGATCTTTGACTTTCTGGAAAGCTTATAAAATTCTGTACAACTCTTATTTAATCACCAAAAGCTAATTCACATTCTATCCTAACCAAAACAGGCAATCAATCCAGTGCTGTCCAGGAATTCTAGAGAGCGAGCATTTCGAAATACTAACTTTAAACAGCTATAACTCCTAAACCCTTTTGCCTATTATCTTGAAATTTTAACACAAGATATATGAAGAAGTTACCTACAACTTTGTTATTAACCATTTTTACAGCAAACATCATTTTTACCATGCAACATACCAGACCACAGAATCTGTCCGAAAACCATTCTCACCCGAATTATAAAGCAACGATATTTTTACTGCATATAAACATTCCAAATTTGACCTCACCAAACATACCAACAGTTCAAGGACATCAAATAAACTCAAGAAACCATAATGTCCACTCCCAAACTATTCATTTAAATGCCTTTATCAATTTAACTAGATAATTAGGTTAAATAATAAACATATACCCAATGTGCATCACAAATGCTCACAATAGGCTACCGTGAAAATTTCATACCATTTACACATGTATAACTTCCTATGCGAAAATGATAAGCTAGCAAGGGTTAATTTAGTGAAAATAGAAAACCCTATAGAAAAGTGTCAAGCAACATATTATATATTTTTCCTAGCTTCACATTAGTGCCATACTATTGTAAAAAATTTGCATAGCAATATATTACATATTTTTATCCCTACAAATTTCCTTAGAAAATGCCATTTATTAATAAATAAATAGAAAGACCATATTTAAATCATGTTTACAGCAAACTTATTATTTTTCCTAGCTAGAGCATGTGAATACAAAACCCACAAAATTGGAATCACAATTTGAGGAGTTTTCTAGCTCAAGATATCTAATTTACAAAATTGTAAACATACAAAAAGCCTTTATCTAAATGCATTTTAATCCTTAATAAAAACATCAGAAACTATCATATTTTTATAAAATACTACACTTCCTAAGGAACACTACAAAATTTGGTTCACCAGTTTTGGATCTCTATAGCTCAACTTATCCATTTTCAAAAATTGCATCTAAATCTATGAAAGAAATAGCAAAACCCTAATACATAGTCGCTGATAGAGGGGTCCCATATAATGGAGACGGGGATCCTGATCTTCCGTCAGGTGATGGTAACTATCGTTGTGGCGGAGAATGACACACCGATCCGGCTTCAGATCGAAAGATCGAACCCTGCAATCTTAGCACCATAGCTTCTCTGGTTATCATCCGAGTCATGGACCAGGTTGACCTCGCCAAGAAGGCTAATCCCTGCCTGCGCAACAAAGAACACAAGCAAGAACAAGAAAGATCGCAACCAAATTGCAGATGTATGATTAATCTCACGAGTTGGGGTCTCACAAACCGATGAACGGCGAAACTGTTCTTGATAGATTAATCTAAGCAAAACCCAAACCCTAATGGAGGGGCGGCGGCTGTTTATGAAGACTCTAGGGTCGTGCAAGACCCCTGGACGCGCCCCTAATGGGCCCAAACTCGATACATGGTCCAACGGACCAAAAGACGGTGTCGCAGCACCCTGGTAGATTCTGGACGCTGACTTGTTTCGATGATTCCCGTTGATTCGGAATAGGTTTTGACATGAAACCACTTGGATTGGCTTCCTTATCAAATTAGCTTTCCATCCATATATGGATCATCAAAAACGGAGTCTGGATGCGTCCTGGGCAACCAGTTTAAGCCAGACTGGTCCTGGAGGCCGAGGCAGACTCGAATTCGTGTTGGACTGGGCC
This sequence comes from Miscanthus floridulus, assembly GCF_019320115.1. Lineage (NCBI taxonomy): Eukaryota > Viridiplantae > Streptophyta > Magnoliopsida > Poales > Poaceae > Miscanthus > Miscanthus floridulus. The sequence continues at coordinate 77,360,199 of NC_089589.1, forward strand.
TCCGGCTTGTGTTGGACGTCCTTGCTGGTCATCATCACCTCCTCCATGTCCTCTTAGTCCCTCTTGACCCTCTCTAATGTTCCTAAGCAAGATAACAGCATTAGGTAGTAGTCTATTCTCAAAAGTATGAAAAGGATCACTTAAGAATGAGCTCACCTGTAAATTGAGTTGACGCATTCGAGCCCGGGTCATTGGACCTTGCATGACGGTTGGAGGATCAGCTAGTATATCCAAAGGAGTGATGTCCTCATCACCATAGGTCAGCGGCGGGGGTCACCCGTCAGCGAGCTAGAAGCAGGGCACGACGTTTCCCCAGTGGTATCTCGTCGACGGAGAGGTCTCCGACCAAAACAACTGCACTGATGTGATCTATAGACCAACCCGCATCTAGTGACCTAGGTGGTGGCAGCGCAGGTACGGCGGAGCATGCTCGTCGTTGGCCATGGCGGCATGGCGGTGCTGCTCTGAGGAGCGCACTAGCATAATGGTGAGCATACTGATCTATCTAGGTGACCTAGGTGGCGCGAGGTGGTCCGACGAGCTCCGGCCATGTGCACGGTGGCACGGATGTGTGAGCGTGGCAACGCGGGTCGCCGTGTTCCGCGCCGGCGGAGCAACAAGTCATGGTAACATCATGACACAAGCTAACACAATCCTAACCAAGCCCTAACATGAAGAACCAGGAAGAATGCACATGCGAGTAGTGTGGCGGCAAGCTCGCCGTGGAGGCGGCCATGGCGGTCGAGATCTCTGGCGAGATGAAATTAGCGAATACGCCCTCACCGAAGCCCTTCCGACGTAGAAATTATGTTGAGGAGGTGGAGGGGGATGTGGCATAGCTATGGGCTAGACAAAGGTGGTGGCAGTATGGTGGAGCGCACGTGAGGCGACGGCGGAGGTGGTGCGGTGCTCGGTGGCGCTGTGCTCTTCCGCGGCGAGAGGAAAGGCGAGCAGTTGAGAGCAAAGGAGCGGGCGGGAGTGAGTGGAAAGGAGGCATGGGGTGGTGCAGATAACGGGCACTAGCTCGTGGCGTCAAGGGCCAGGCGTCAGCCAATAGCGGCCATGCTCTACTACCGGTCGACCACGTCTGGGTGCGGCATGACGTTCTTCAGGGCGCGATCAGAAGTCTGACAGCGTGATTTCAAAGCTTCCAAAACAGTAGCGAATTCGTGCACACTGCCAGAACAAAAATCGTAGAGCTATATACCAACTACAAAGTTGCTTAAGATACTTTCCCTTAATTCATAATGTATAGAGAGTAAAATCAGCCCAAAGTTGAGCTCGTCACACGGTTAACGCGAAATGACTTAGCAAAATTCCAAGTGTTGAAAAATAGTGAAACCTTAATTCTTTTGAGCTAATTTCAAGCATGTTAGGAGCTGAACTAGCCTATGACCCAAAAATAAAAGTTGTTCCTCTCATCAAATACTACAACTTTGCTTTAGTGACCACATCCATGCAAAGTTTCTATCACATAGTTCAAACTAGATCAAACCTACTACATTTGAATGATGGTATACACTTAAGCTATGACTTAGCGACCCAATTAGCCCTAGCCATGAATACCAAAGTTGTTCATAATGACATTCTAAACATGTTTAAGCTATTCCTAAGGTCACACAATCATTTCATACATTGGTTACACATACAGCTTTCCAGGTCCACATACATAGCATCACTTAAGAACTTGATTAGACAAAGTGATCTTCATGAACAATGTTCCATTAGTCATCCTAAGTGTAGCTAAGATGCTTTAGTGACTCACATCAACCATTTACATGTATTCACTCATGATCATATGCATATATACAAAGAAACATAAAATAACAAACATGTTTCATATGTTTCAATCATATGTTTCAAATGTGAAAGCTCAAATATGAATGCTTGATGGTCATGCTCATGCAATGCAATTCAAATCATGCAAGTCTAACACCTAGGGTGTTACAGGCTGTGTACTACAGCAAGGACTATAGGCTTCGCTGTGAATTTGAGTTGTTCGCATGGGAACTTGGAATAAGAAACTAGTAGTTCACTCTTTACATGCGAGAGTGAATTACTCCCTCTGTCCTGAAATATATTGTATTCTGGCTTTAGCAGTACTTTTCAGTGAACGCACAATGTTTTCCTCTCACAACAAATCAGCATAAGCATCAGCATAAGCTAAATTTCAGCGAACGAACAGGGCCTCATGTCACTAAAATTTGGCTTATGTTGATTTGTTGTGAGAGGAAAACACTGGGTGTTCCCTAAAAAGTACTGCTGAAGTAGTTCGAGCTCCTCAAATATATTGTATTCTGTAGCTTTTGATTTTCTGTTGTTTTGATTCAATTTTATTTGTTTCCTTTAGGGATTCAACGAAAGTACTTGTACGAAATAGGTTTTCCTGTATAACGTGAGATTTGTAAGGCCCGGTCAAATTTATTATGCTTAGACTTTCTTGCGTGTGTAGTAAAATTTGAATAGCTATTTGGCTGCTCCTTTAGGCATTAGATCAACGCGAGACTTGATCAGATAAATTCTATTATGCATGTTTACCATACTATAGATTAGAAAGAGAACCCAAAAGAAACCTGCAGGCAACACCAACCAACAAGGGCTAGAAACCAACTACCAAATGACCAAAAGGACCTGATCTACACCATGCTCAATAGAGTTTAACACACCTAATTAATACAAACTTGAACAAAAGTAAACACAAACATGCAGAGTGCCAAAAAATACACCCTTGCCCCTCAATACTATGATAGCAGCAAAGATCATAGGCAATTAATATGGGCGTTCTAGACTTTTTTTAACTACTTTGGTCTCTTTTAGTCACCTAAACCAAACACCCTAGGATCTTTGCTGTTAAACTTTAGTCCTATGTTCCCTTGTTCTCGGAGTCATTGGCAGAGGAGTAAATAAAGTTCCATTTGATGTTATGTCATGTTGCATTTGATGCATCTTCCTTATGTTGGGAGTTGGGAGTTTCTTACGTGTCAAATGAATCCAAACGAGGAAAAAACTATGGAGGAAACTCTTAGACGCGAACAAATGTATAGAGGTCGGACTTTCTTACGTGTGCAATAACATCTCAAAACTAGTGGCTACTCAGCTCTGCATTAGGCCAAGGTGAGACTTGCTCCTCGAGGCAAGGTTCTTGCATGTTCAACAAAGATTGACAAAGACACCAAGGCAACAAAAAAACAAATAGAAACCAAATGGCCTGAGCTACACCATGCTCAACACAGTTCAACCCACCTAATACAAAGTACCACACCATGACCAAGGAGCAATGAGACATTTGCATGGTTTGGCAGTGCGATTTGGCCGCATCACGTCAATGCAAGCGTCCTTGCTGCAATAGGGTACTGACGCCACCCACGCGCGCGCATCTACGCGGGAATGTGGGAGCACGCAAGCAGTCACAACAGTCAAGGGGCAGACTGAAGGCTGGAGACTGACGAGTTACAGACTAAAGACTGAAGCAGCCATGAAACTAAGATGAGTTGGGTTCAACATAGATCAAAGCCACTCATGACTACTACTACTACTACTAAACCAGGGGTCATTTGGTAGCCCGTTTCTAGACCCCATTGGTTGGTTTTGCCTACAGGTTTCTTCCTAATTTTCTTTTCTGATTTGTAGTGTGGTAAACATGCTTACAAAATTCATCCGATCCAATCTTGCGTCGATCTAATGCCTAAAGGAGCCACATAGCTATTGAAATTTTACTACATGCATAACAAAATCCGAGCATTGTACATCTGACCGGGCCGGACACATCTCACATTATACAGGGAAACCTATTTTGTACTAATACTTTCATTGAATAAGGAAACAAATACAATTGAAACAAAACAACAAGAAATCAAAAGCTACATAATAAACTATATTTGAGGACAAATTTCAAATGCCAGAATACACTAAATTTCAGAGAGTGAAAGGACTAGTCTCTTATTCCAAATTCCCATTTGAAAAATGGATTTCTTGATGAATCTTACAGTCCTCGCTGCAATACACAACCCTTTCTTCCCATCTATTTGCATCACCACAAGCACCGCCTGTGCAAGGAAGATCGTTGTGCACCTGCACCAACGACGATAGTGACAACCGTCCCCACGTCATATTGTAGATCACCTTGATGGATGGGTGGCGGCACAACACACACCCCTTGTTGCTTAGCCACCTACTCATTGGTCCTCCACTGCCACCCGCCATTCTTCCTAGCCCTCGACCCATCTCATGCACTGCCTCCTAGTGTCATCATCATCGGCATCGCCATTGTGCCTATAGAGCAATATGGCCACCAGATAGGCCGCTAGATTGTGTCCGCCAATGGTGGCGTGGGTGAGATCATCGAGGCATGGCTGGGGGCTATGTTTTTCCATGAATACGATTTGTATGCTGGTGAGGAAGCAAGCCTCTGGGTTGGCGACTTGGGTCAGGCTAGCAAGGTGGGCATAGTAGTTGATGGGGTCAGCCCCGTCCTCCCACGTCTGACATGATCTAGTGCCAGACATTGACCATCGACTGGGTCACTGCAAATGTGGTGCATGGATGAGCAGGTCGCCCGTAGGCTACAAAGGTCATCCATGGGCTGATCCAAGGTCGCAGCGAGGTGGCCGGTGATCTTAATTTGCACGTTGGTAGGGAGCGCTGTCAGTGACATGATTGTCATGCGTGGATGGATCTACGACATGTGTATGACGGTGAGCCAGAGAGCTAGAGAGGTAGAGTGGTGTGACGTGCATTTATTGAGGGGGAGGTAGCTAAGCGGCGATTATAGTAGGAGTTCTCTAAATACCCTCTGTGAACTGTCATGGGAACTCGCAACGACGACACGGTTCATATTACTGGTTGGGCATGCGACCAGGTGCATTGAGTGTACACTGTTTCCAATCCTAGGAGTCAAACATCAAACAGATGATGCCAACCAACCGTGAAGCCTCCATCATCGCGTCCTATGGGAGAGCAACCGTTGGTCACTCTCCTCTTTAAAATGACTAGTAGGCTGTAGAGAGCACCACCGACTAGGATATTCTCTCATACATATGTACCAGCTAATCCCTACTCACCAGCGGAGCATAGAGAGAGCAATGGGGCACTGGTCATCTGATAAGTATTCCACCGACTATGAAGACAAGGACGGCGAGGAGGTGAATCAACCGACGCCGATCCCCGAGCGTGGGGAGGAGCCCACTAACAACGATGAGGAGGAGGCGCCATAGGCAGTAGAGGAGTAGGAGGGGGAGAAGGAGGAGGAGTCACCAGTGGAGGAGGTGGAAAACATCACTGAGACCATTCCGTGGGGGTCGGCCCCATGCCATGCAACAAGAAGTGCAGGCTCATGCCTCCATCCCCCAACACAATCGTGGAGGACAAGGATGACTCCTCGTCGGAGTAGGACAAGATGGAGGGCAGCGACAATGGTGAAGGCGGGGGCAACAGCATCAATCAGTAGGTTTAGTTAATTAGTATAGTAGTAGTAGGTCTAGTACTAACTAGTAGTAGTACAATGGCGGGTGTGTTGTAGTGCACTTTTAGTCTATTTTGAATGGCCTCATGTACACAGATAAATATTATGAATTAGGGATCAATATAATGGTGGCTTTAACTATTCTTAAATGCTTTTCATGTATTTTGGAATGTGCTTTTGATGAGGGCGCACATGTACAGTGAACAGTATTATGACGAAATGAACAAACTGATATAAACACTAAATAATCAAGCGCAGTACCAATTATAGTTTGAGATACATCAGCACTATTAACATCTAGATACATACCACAATTAACTAGGTTCAAACCATCGCCTAACTCATCTTGTTGCCCTTCTGCTTATGCACCATTTTTTGCATGTCCGACCTATGGCAAAACGAGGGGGGCGAATTGTCCTTTGGTTGTTGATTTTGCATGTCCAAGATAATAGAGCTGGCCGGACACCTAATATATGGTCTAGCCTCATCTAATACGACATGGCCGGACTGTGCTTTGGTGGCATAAAAGATTAGGCACATATTCCTAGGTTGGTTTTGCAGAGCTAGGCATGGCTACATGCATAATAAGAGGAGAGCAGTGCTACTAGAAAGATAACATAACATCAAACCAGACTTCATATATATATGTGGAGTACAGTAACGATATGAGTTCATACTACATAACCATGCCTTCATTGACCATAATAAGAGGACAAACGTGCCACACAAGTCATACAACTACTACATAATCATACTAGTTCTAAGTATAGATGATTAACATGACTTCGTAGTAGTAATGAGCACTAGGCAGCATACTCGTCCTAACTACAAATGTTTACATGACTTGATTCTACTAATTAATTCATTGAGTGGTGCCATCCCACAACTCTAAGAAAGTCTGGCAACAAGGGTACCAATAGGCATGATCAAAATCTAATGCCTGCAAGGTAAACCTGCCTGGGTTGAAACTAGCAATCCTCTCCGCCATGTCAAACTGGAGGATCACTTCACCTGCTCTCGTCGTGGGGCGCCGGGAGCTGATTCGGTGAAGGCAAGCTGGACCATGACGGGGCCACTGTTGATGAAATATGGTCGACGGCCTATCGAGGGATATACCCATGGTAGTAGTTGAATTGGTGGAGGTGCATGAGATACAAACTAGATGGTGACACAGAACGTAGAGACAATGATTTAGACAGGTTTAGGCCACTAGCTTGACGTAATACCCTACGTCCTGTGTCTTTGGAGGATTGTATTATGAGGTATTGGTTGAAAATGAGGGGGTCCCTAGCTGCCTTATATAGCTCGAGGGTAGGGTTACAGGTTGGTTGAATCTAATCCTGATCGGTTACATGATAGGAAATACAAAGATTGTGGAATCTAGCATATCCGAACAAATTTTCTTGATTGCCAAGGATCTTCACATAGCCTTGTGAGGCATGCTGACCTGCACCATGCTTCACATGGCATAGTCTTGTGGGCTAGGCCTTCCCTAGTGGCTTGGCCTAGGTACATCCCATAGCTAGTCTCCGAGCACCTTGTATTCACTGAGCAACACCATGCCGAGCTTGTCAGAGCTGTCCAACTTGTTGCTGATCACTAGGATCAGGCTTCCAACCAGTTTAACTGAGAACCAAGCTATTGAAACAAGCGTCCGAGCTGTTGAACATGGCGTCCGAGCTGTTGAAGCAGATGCCCAAATAGTTTCAACTGGTCGTTGAACCCAAGCTCTCTCGAAGTTGAGGTTTGCCAAAAGGATGTAAGGAGCTCAAGCAAAAAAAATCGAAGTCTCCATCTTAGATGAAGTGTACCCACTTAGGTTCCGAACAACGAAGTTGGACGCTTAGCATCCCTGACTTAGTCAATGTGGAGGAACTTAGTCCCTCAAGAGTGAAGAGAGATGCTTAGCATCGATGCCTTAGGCAGAATTGACTCTTAGAGCCAAAACAGGGAGCTTGGATGATTATAGTCTACGACTTAGTCGCTTTGTAGAAGACCAAGTCCAGAAATAAGCACATTCATCACTAGGTGAAGAGTGCCCACTTAGTCCCCGAGCCTAGCGGTAGATGAAGTAGTCATGTGGTGCTAGGGTCCAAAGTAGTAGTCCTCAAGTGCGAACCTAGCCCCTAGCTTAGCTGGAAACTAGGCCACAGCTTAGTTGAGAAAAGTAGCATAGAAATAAGTACAGTCATCGCTAGATGACATGTGCACACGTAGTCCCCAAGCCGACTGGAAGATTGTGAAGATATCCTATAGCAGGGTCAAAAAAAGAAAGTATCACAAAAAACATTGTCAAAGTTGTGCTTAGCATTAAATTCCATTTCTTGGACCCGTGTATGACACAGTTTGTTGTAGCGGCCCAGCAGCGTACGGAGATTGCGGGAGAGGATGTGATGGGGTGGCCATAGTTTCCCAAAAACCCTAGAAGGCGAAGGGTCAGGGGTTGAACCATTATAAGAACGATGCGGCCCTAGGGCACACTCCCCACCTTTCTCCGTCACTTCATCTTCTTCCTCGCTCCCACACCACTGCACTTGGCAACCACTCTTCCATTAGAGCAACCACAAGCACGAAGTCTCCTCTAGGCCATAGATCTGTTGGATGGTGCCCAAAAGAAACTAGGTGGGTCGAGTAGGGCAACGCGCAAGCTTAATCATGCTAAGGAGTGTGTGGAGTCCGTTAACGATGAGGCGGCGTTCAATCAGTTGGTGGTGCATGGTGTGCTGCCTGATAGGGTGATGGCGGGATAGTGTCCGACGGTCGATTAGAGCTTTCCTATTCCTCATGGTGATGAATTAGTTATTTTTGAAGATTACTTGTATCGCGGATTGGGCGTTCCGATCCATCCATTCCTCTATGGGTTGATTGACTATTACGGGATCAATCTTTGCAATCTTAGCCCAAATTCCATCCTTCATGTCTCTATCTTCATCCATTCGTATGAGGCCAATCTTGGCATTCTTCCCCATTCCAATCTCTTCTGCCACTTCTTCTATCTGAAAGCCCAGGGGGATATGGATCTAGGATCATGGGTGGTGTTTATTTGTAGGTTAGAGACAGGATGATGGGTCAATACATCACCACCCCATTGAACACGAACATTAAATATTGGGCGCAACAATGGTTCTACATGCCATAGGTGGAGCCATATGTGGCATGCGATGTTGATCAGATCCATATGTGGAGCCATATGCCAATGGAATGGAGCAAGTGATGGAGCTCTTGGCGCTGATAGACCGAAGATGGTTGGATGGGGTGATAGTAGCAACAAATTTCACTTTTTGGCAAATCTAGCCCAGCAAGGATAGGGCACATCTTAGGTATGAATTCTAGGGGAGACCGTTGGGACCCATGAGGTACCCAAGGAGATCAATTGGGAAGAATCCAAGTGGCGCATCTCTATGATGTTTAACCTCATGGGACGTCTTAGGATCAACGACCAGGAAAGGCCCTTTAGTGTAGGGAGCCTCCCACCATGGGTAAGAGTCTTCTTTTTGGTTTCACTTGTATCCTAATCTGTTGCATTGTACTCATTGAAGATTCATGGCTAGGACCGATCGGTGTACTTCTCGGCGGTGCCATCGGCTAACTGGCCAAGGGTGGTTGATGCCTGACCGAGCAGTCCCCAGTGTCGAGCTAGCTAAAAGGCTAGTGGGGATAGCTCGAATGACCTTGACAATGAAGGTGAAGATGAGCAGATGTCGTATGTCCGTGAGAAGCTTTGGGGGGAAGCGGCCTACTGGTGAGGAGCCATCCCTGAAGAGGAGAAAGATGGTGGGGTCATCTCACCATGAAGAGACGCCAGTGAGCATTGGGGCTTCCGCCTAGCCTCAAAGACAACAGATGGTGGTGTCATGCTCATCAGACAATGACGAACCAGGGGCACCTCCTTCACCTAGGGCCGTGATGCCTCCGCCAGTTGCACCGACTAGGGTGGAGACGCATGAGAGGCGATGGACGTGGGAGGCCACTTCAGCGATGCCCGACAGTACTCGAGCAACCCCAGTGGTGATAGCTCTAGTGGTGCCAGTAGTGACAGCTCAGGCAGCCACTACAGCCCCGAGATCACTTGGACAACTCTAGTGGAAGCAGCGCAGGCGGCCACTATAGTCCTTGGGACCGCACGGGTGACTCCGAGCAGTGTCAATGGGGACGTCGGGCTGTTTAGGTGCTAGAGAGGGGGGTTCTAGGCGAGTGCGCTAGTTCCAAACCATGCGATGGGAGTCCCACTTGTAAGTCCCCTTTCTGATGTGTGATTTTTCTCTAGCATAGTGTTTTGTTTCTTGATGAATTATTTGCTTGCCAAAGTGTGGAGTCAACTAAGGATCTATAGCCTTCTGCTATTGATGGTGATCCAGGTGATGAGGGGTTGTGGAGTTCAGTGGTGGCATCGGCTGATCCTATCGGAGTAGGAGCAGGGGCCATAGGTGATGCACCAAGCAACATGGCATGGGATCCACCCTTGGTTGCTGAGCAAGCGATAACACCGGCAGTGTCAATAGCAGAGGTAGGGATCGAATGACCTATCCAAGCATAGCAGTGACCAAGGATGGAACCTCTACAGGTGGCTATTGTGGAAGTAGAAGAGATTACATGGGAGCCCACCCCGCCTCCCCAACTTCTCCACACAGTTATCCAATGTGGTGAAGAGTTTGAGATGCTATAGGAGGGGAGGGGAGCACAAAGATGAAAAGACTGAGAAAGAACCAGGCGGCAATGATCGGCCGCATTGAGGTAAGCCTGAAAAAGTCCTCTATTGTGTCCCTTGGAGATCATAGTCTTTTGATCCCTTGCTCTTTGCAAAATGTCATGAAGGTGTTCGAGCAGCGCCGACGACAACTAGAGGTGATGGCCTGGTGCTGAAGGAGAATAAGAATATGCAGGCATCGGTGAATGACCTCCAGGCACGCCTACTCCAAGAGCGCCACCACAGAGAAGATTTGGAGGTGAAAGTCCTAGCGTTGGTGGAGGAGCATCGGTAGATGGAGGCAGAGGGCCGGTCTCTGGTCGAGCAGCTTAGCTATAGTACCGACCAACAGAAAGGTAAGACTTTGGATCCTGTTTTATTAATGCTTAGCGTTGCAAAATGTCTAGCTGTCATGTGTAGCACTAGAGATGGAGCTCGGCCTTTCCTAGGAGGCCATCGTGTAACTAACTGTGGGGAAGGAGGAGGCATAGGAGAAGGCCGAGAGGGTCACTAAAGATCTTCAACATGAGTGCTTTCCACATTAGCCAAGGATCTTCATGTAGCCTTGCGAGGCACACCAACCTGCTCTGTGCTTCACATGGCATAGTCGTGTGGACTGGGCCTCCCCTAGTGGCTTGGCTTAGGTACAACCCTATGGGTATCGGGGGTCATACCACATAGCCGCCTCTATTGGGCCCTCGGACATGTCCTCGGTGGACGACAAGCGAGACCACGATGTTGCAGGAGACCCGCTCCTGTCATGGGACGCCAGGAGCGGATCCGGTGATGACGAGCTCCACCACGATGATGACACCAATGATGGCAAGGTGGATTGCACCGGGAGCAGCGGTGGCGAGCGAACCACTAGTGCCAGTGGTGTCAACGTAGTCATTTTGGGCGATAGGGAGACCAATGCCAACTTAGGGGATGACGTGTAGGACCAGGATGGTGCCTACAATGATGGCAAACTGGACCGCACTAGGAGCGGCGGATGCGAGTGAACCACCAGTGCTGGTGGTGTAAACGTCATCATCGTGGATGATTGGGAGACAAATGGCAGCCTTAGAGATGGTGTGCAGGCACGTGATGGGTACCAGTAGTCAATAATGGTATGAATAGGCATCAAAGTGGGGTGCGCTAGCGCATTGGACGAAGCATGGACTAAAGCCGACCACAGTTCCTCGAGGAGGACCTGGAGCGCTTTTTAGGGATGGCCTTCATGGGAACTGATGAAGAGGCAAAGGTGGGGACTTTGTGAGGCTGTGCGAGGCTAGTGCATTTGGCAATGCAAGGGAGGAGTGAGGCTAGGCTTTGTACACACAGGGATGCTAGGGCTAGAAAAGGCTTCTGACGTGACCACATGATGTTCATCATTACTAGTACTATCCGAGTAGTGAATATTTTAGATGGTCGAACCTTGTGTCATCTGGTGAAGTATATAGTGTAGTCATTCCAAGCAGTCACAGGCTCACAGCAGCTGAGGGGCAGCAACTAGCTAGAGATGGCTACATGGTTTCATAGGTTTTGATCGTCTGCACACCCTTTGCTATGTTTGAAGCTACCATAGATGGTGTAGGTCCTATTTGTCGCACAGCTGATCAGGCAAAAGTTCTACTCATAGCTAAGTACAGGAGTTACATGTCCGGCCTGTTCAAATTTATCCTGCTCGCACTATCCCGCGAGCATACGGTTTACAAGAAATAGGTAAACGTCATTTTGTCTAATATCATAGAGGGACGTGGTTGGGGGAAAAGTTGTGAGTGAGAAGGTTGGGAAAATGCAAATGGGTGAGGGAAGGGGAGCCAAAAGTTAAGCGATTGATGCAATGCTATTGGATGATGGAAGGGGACGAGAGTGAAGCGAATGCGGTAGGAATGCTAGACACAAGAAGTGAATCAAGAGAAAGAGTTCTTGACCACCATGACATGCTTGACACCTAAACGCCTGGTGCGGTTGTGATAGGTCTTTTCTATACTTCTTTCACTCTAATCCAAGTAGTCAGAATAGTCGAGGGGCAGACTGATTGCTACTCCATACAACACTTTATTCTATCCTACAAGATCAAATACTCAGTGGGCAGACTTTCTTGCATTCACTAAAAGTCAACAGCTATGGCTCCTCCATTCTGCATTAGATCGAGGTGAGACTTGTTTAGATGAACTCCTCACTCCATGGTTGTTTCAAGGTCAACAAATTTTAAATTTTATCGAAGACACTAGTTGGACTCAATAGAGATCAAGGGCACTCATGAATCTTGAGCATATTATAGATCAGATCAATGACAACTAGAAAGAAATCTATAGCAAAAAGCAATCAACATGAGCTACAAACTAGCTACAAAATGACCAAAGGACCTGAGCTACACCACGCTCAACAGAGTTTAACCCACCTAATACAAAGTTCAACAAAAGTTAACACCAACACGCAAATAAGAGTTCACATATTTGCAAGGGCGTCCCACAGATCAAACCTATTGATGACTACTAATACTACTGATACGTCCCATAGATAGGGTTGAGGCTAGCATGCAGGATCGGCTCCACATCCGCCTTCGCTAAGACGGCGTTGGCAGCCATCTCAAACTCTCGACTAGATCGATAATGTCATCGTCCTTCAATCCCAACGAAAAACCCTACTCCACCACCAAGATGTTCACCGCTATGCTAATCTAAAGCTAGGCAGCAGCCAGCGTAGTGGCAGCCCCCTAACAAATGGCTTCGGTCACTATTGCTCAAAGGCAGACCGACAAAGCTCGGAGGCGCTCCTCTGCGACAACCGGATTGTCCGTTGTTTCCACAGGGAAGGCTGCATCACAAGCGGCTTGTGCGCATAGCTGCATAGTCTAGACCTACGTCGTCAATTCATTAAGAAGGTTCATAATGTTATGGGCCTGCTCCTTGACCATCACCCAGTCCGCTTGCGCCTGGGAGGCCTCATTCTTGGAAACTTGAAGTGCATCGCACGCGTCGTCCAGCTCACCATGTAGCATCTCGGCATTCAGCCTAGAGGATGATAACAACGCTTATACCTTATGGTAATACTTCAATAATTGACAGCAGTCTACGTTGTCTGAGTATTCATGCTCTTCTGACAATTCATCCACTTTAGAACCAGAGGGCTATGCGGGGACACATGGGCTCGGCGGCAGCGAGTGGTGACAGGACGACTCTGCGACAACACCAAGGGGGAAGCCCCACCACCAGGGATGGTGCCATCATAGAGAAAGCGCTGCACAATGCAAGGTAAGTTCAAGCCCATATAGGATAAGGGGGAGAGCAATCGGAATGAGAATGCAAACGACTTATATCGAACTGACCAGCGTAGCATGGCATAGAATCGAGGGTGGCTGCCCCCATCGGTGGATGCCTCGTGGGGATGCTTTCCGAGCATGACTGTGGATGAAGAACCGGGCTCCAGGGCCAACGAGGCTCGGGATGCCATCACACGCACGTTCACATATTGAGAAAGTAAGCACATTCCAAATACTAGTTAAATTAAACAACATGAACACATACTAACTAGTGTGAGCATTGCTCACATATTCTAGTTAAATGAAGATAAACAACATGAACAGCAGTACGGTGATGATCCACCTTCAAAGGGGGAACCGGTGGTGGGTTAGAGACCATGCCGATGAGAGGTCCATCTATTGGAGGAGGATTGTTGGTATGGAAGGCATCCAGGGCTCCTCGTCACCACAATCCTACTTGGACACTCCAATAGCTATCCTCATTAGATCGTCTACATCCTCCAAGCGGATGGGGGACGCTCGACTTGATTATAGGGTCTATCGTGCCCTGGAACTCCCACTGTGGGTGGCCCCTCATCTTCAAGGGGAGGACCTGATGGCTGAAGAAGGTACGGATCACCCTCGACATCGTCAGTCCCCGGTCCTTTAGATCCTCGATCGCATCTAGCAATAAGCACAATTGTTGCGGTTCCGATAGGATTGGTGGCCTCGACCATGATTCTGGCTTATCAGAACGTAGTCGATCATGAGAGAAAGTCGACAGCGGCTGCTGCTCATTGTTGTGGACATAGAGCCACCTATGCTCCCAATCTAGGTCTATGACATAGTGGTGGTCAAGGCTCAGGTAGTGCTCCTTGAATTCAGGATGAACTTCGATTGAGGTGCCCCCATCAAACAACGATGGTGCTAAGAGGACGCTGACGGAACCACCTAGAAAAGAAACCACCATAGATCATATTGGGTAGGTATTCCTAGGAAGCTCTCGCACAATATGATAAATACTGAGAGGTGGAGGATCTCCTCTGGGGTTAAGTCATGGAGGCGAAGCCCATAGTAGTAGAGCAACCACCTCAGTAAGGGGTGCGCCACAGCCCAAACCCAAGAAGGTGGAAAGGGATGAAAGAGATGACCTCATTTTCCTTTGGCCTTGGCTCCACTTCACTTCTCGCTGAGACTGTCCACCCGAGCTCCTTGGTGGCCTCTGGGATCACCCCCTCTCTCACAACTGGTCGAACTCAGCCTAGTCGACAGACAACCTCGTCTACTCTGACATGGTCCTAGCAGGAGGAGTCGATGGCATAGTAGGGTAGAATGTAAAAGCTTTGGGATGGAATCAAGAGCTCTAGAGAGAGAAGGCAGCAGGGATAACCTTCCCTCTCATGCCCTTGTCTCTGCTGCTATAGTTTGGGTGCCGTCGACCACCCCACGACCGAGACGTTTGTGTGGGTAGGCTGTGGGGCTTCACCCCTTCCCATCAATACGATGGGCCGGGAGGCAACTTCCCCTGCTATAATAGGCTACTGATGCCATGCACGCACACACGCCTACGCGGGAATGTACGAGCACGTCGTCCGGGTAGTCAAGATTTTAGACGGTTGGACCTTGTGTGATCCTGTGAAGTAGACAGTGTGGTCTAATCCAAGCATCACGATAGTCGAGGGGTAGACTAAGGACTTGCTTCAATTTCTCTTGGTTTGCACAGGCATGCATCAGATTATAAAAATGGAATTCTAAATAAAATTATCTTTGATGCATGGTTCTTGCAAGTTCAACAAATCTTATCAAATACACGAAAATAAGACGAGTTGGATTCAACATAGATCAAAACCACTCATGACTACTACTACCACCGATACAAATGTTGTAACCGAGTGCACTTCATGGGTAATAGTTTTACTCACAGCTCTATACTATATAGTGTCCGATGAGATCAAATTGGCCGCATCTAGATTTTCTTGCGAGTGTAGTAAAATATGAACAACTATTTGGCTAATCTGTTCAGTGGCTCATTTCTCGACACATATTTCTCAAAAGGCGTGCTCCTTAGAGATCCTGGAGATGTGGCCTCGCCTTACCTCCTGCTATCAGTTGGCATTTGCTGGAATTTAGGTCCATCAGCCATGCGCGTCCCCTGCTATTAAAACAGAGGAAAAATAGCGGAGTTAGTACAATTGCCTTGTAACCTTGTGAACTCACCTTTCCTGCTCGCCGCCTCCTCCATAGGACCTCGTTCTTCAAACTTGAACCATGTTGGAGGAGAAGCGTCCAAGGGAGGATATGATGGTGCAGGACCAGGACATGACCAGGCAGGCTCTCCGCACGAAGAACCGAGAGGCAGAGCGGCTGTGGTCATTCCTCTTCGCTGTGGAGATGGCACTCGCCATAGCCGATAGGGAGATGGCCATGGCTAAAGCCGTAGCGGGTTAAGCGCAGGCGCAACTCACTAGTAAGGCATTGTCATTACCCTATCTTCTTCTTTTGTGTGGCACCATGCCTTATTAATTGGTACAGTTTTCTTGTTCCTGCTCTTTTAGCCATCATGGAGTAGCTGAATGCCGCGTCCGTGCTACCGACGGGGACAAACTTCCTTGAGCGCATCTGTGCTTGCTGACGCAGATCCAAGAGGTAGTGATGCATAGCCTTTGCCATGGGGCTATGTTAGCCCTAGCCACCACCCACCTTCATTCAGATGTAGACTTGCATGCGGTGGAGATAGGCTTCTCACCGGAGCTACCGGTCCAAAGGGCTTCATAGGATTTTTTCCTATAGGATTTGGATCCTTTGAAATTCCTGTTTCTCCTCCATTCCAAAGGAGCCTTAACTTTTTGAGTTTCTTTTGTCAATTTCTCAGGATTCCATTTTGTAGTGTTCGTGGGCCCCAAATAGATGGGGAGATCTACCCATGCCAAAATTTGATTTTCGCAAAAAATTTGCACTGCGCCGAGTAGTGCCGCCAATATGCACCAAAAATTAGATGTCTCTCTTTTGCCCTCCACGTAGAAATTAGGTTTACCATGACATTGATTTCAGACCAAGGCATTTGTGGTACTATGATGGCCACATAAAAGCGCAAGGAGTCGCCGTCTCTGCCTCCATCTCCATTAGCCAGCTACCGCCATCTCTCCTGCCGCTCCAAATCCTAGCCCCATGGCCTTTCTCTCCACTCTCTAGCCGCCCCCTCTACCACCCCTCTCTAGACCCTAGGTACCATCGGCATAGCAACTCGACTCATCAATCTGTACCCTCCAGCCACACCCTCTCTCATAGCTTACCAAACCCTAGCCAGAGCCAGATCCCCTTCGATTCATGATGGCGGAAGGACCTCCTCAATGATGTTGGATCCCCTACTTTGGCACCTATCATGACCAGCCAGATCCAAACCCTAGCCAGAGCTAGATCTGGTACCCCTTTGTCAACACCGGCCGCACTAGTTCTGTGACCACGAAGACAAGATAGCTGTGCCAATGATGAAGCATTGCCAAGGTACATGGAGGAAGAGGTACCCAAATTCCTTTTATGATGTGTGCTATATTGTAGTGGTTCAACCTGGATATGTAGAGAGCGATAGGGTTGCATATTTCCTATAGTGAGTGTAGCTGACATGTGCTTTATTGGATTAATGACTTTCGTATGAGCTATAGTTACTAGTTAGGCGCTTATTTGTATACTCTTGCTCTATTGTGTTGACATTTGCTAGAAGCTTTAGTTAATAAATACCTTTGTAATCTAGATGAATAGCCACTAAATGCTTTTGAAAGAGAGCGGGAGGCACAAGTCACAAAGAATCATAAGAAGATTGAAGAACTAGGGGTGGTTGTTGAGGGATTTGGTGAAACAGATGAAACATATTTAGATTTACAAGAAGAGCCAGTGGCCCTTGCAGTTGAGGTGCTTGTTCTACCTTGTATTGAGTTTGGGTAGGAGGGGCCTAGGCAGGGGGGGTGCAGATAGCAATGCAATGCTTTGCTGTCTAGATAGCAATGCAATTTGTACATGCTTCCGGCTTAAATTTGTTTCTCCAATTTTAGTGTCCGGTTCGAAGAAGCCATAAAGGAGGCTCCACCCATAGGACAAAAGGCAGCGCTAATATCAGTCCTAGAGGAAGGCAATCCAAGAGAGTGAAGTCAACATGACCTAAAGAGTTGACTCATGGATCTAAGAAGAACAAGAAAAACCGTGCAAAAGCAAAGTGCCACTAGGCTATAGGATCTTGCTCCTATGTTGTATAGATGCAATCATTTGTAAGTGATGGTTGTGTTTTATTGTTACTCTAGCCTTTGTATAAACAAAAATTGATGTGCAATGTTAATAGAAGCAATAGTGGCAGGAGCCTAAGGCCCCCTTTGGAACGCAGGATCGAAAAAACGTAGGAACAGAAAAAATATAGGAATATGATTGGAATGCATGTGAAAAATAGAGGAATGAAAAATAGAGGAATTTTGTTAGAAAGGGTGTTTAGTTTTGTATAGGAAAAACATAGGAAACCAATACAATGAGGTTTCACTAGATGTTTTTCCTTTGTTTTTCAATTGAAAGTTGAAGGATAGGAAACTTTCCTATGGTTTTCTTTCCCCTATTTCTTCCTATGAACCCAAGGCCTCTACGGTGCTGATTTCATAGGATTACTGATTCCTAAATTTTTTCTTTGGAAATCCAATGAACCAAAGGGGCCCTAAATTTGGCATCATCATTTATTTTTGATGTTGCAATACCTGTGCATTGTGCTTATGGAATCCGTATCTGTAACTTATTGTTTACTGCTTGAATTTCAAGTATGTAATCCATATCAATACCTGTGTGTTCTACTTATGTAGAGGGTGTTTGGTTGAGGGCCACCGGCTGCCACGACACAAATTGTGGCTCGCCACGTGAATCGGAGCAGTTGTTTAGTTGCTAACTTAAATGAGATTGCCATAGGTTTACTCAGTAGAGAATTCGCCACAAGAGTGTGGCAGATGAAAACCCCACCACTGCCACAACTTGCCATAGCGTGGCTATGTGTGGCCAAGATCCAAACAACCCCATAATCCATATCAATATGAAACCTGCATTACTTGTTATGAACTCATCTCTTGGGTTTTCAATTAAAGTCCTCTTCCACTATGTGTAACCCAATGTTTACTGCTTGAATTTCATAGGAAGCTATGGAAACTATGTGAGTAGAACCTGTTGCTAATGGGCACGAACCAATGACAAGTGCTGATGTTGTTCCCATGGTCCTTCACCTCTCCCATGGCTAGGTCCACTCCTAGGTTAGTGGCAACACCCTTTTTTGAAGAATGCTGGTATCCTAACAATCTCTGCCAGAACAGAGACATCGGAGGAGAGAATGCTTTGGGAACAACTTGTTGCTAAATAGAAAAGTTCCACTAACCTCATCGAACAAGTAGATAAACTGAAGAGGAAGATAGAAAAGACTGAAAGGGAGTTTGAGGAGTTCAAGATACAACAACAGGAGGAGTACAATAAGCTAAGTGAGGATATCATGCACTTCAACTCTTCTTCTAGTAACTCTCAGTCATCAACTCTGTTGGCTTGATGCAGTGAACATTTGTGGTTTGATGTGTGTACTCGTGTGCTAGTTTGATGTGGTGAAACTATTAGTGGGTTGCTGCTGATGTGTAAATAGTAATTTGTTGTATTTGATTGTCATGCTAAATAATTCTATAGACATCGTCGAATAATTATGTAGTCAATCTGTGCAGTAGTGATGATCTTGAATTACTTTTATGATGAATTGATTGTTAGGCATGTGGTAGAACCTGAGCAGGCCACGTGATCAAATAAAAAGGCGATACGTGGACGAACCAGTGCATGACATGTGAAATAACCATGGCATGACACGTGAGCTAATAAAAATCTGACACATCAAAGGAAGCCATCAAGCCACGTGGCCAAATGAAAAAACAAAATGTGGACAGACAGCACCGTGACATGTGGTCGAATACGAAATGGCCACATGGACCTATAAAAATATGACACATGGTCCAATGAAAAAATGACACGTGACCCAACCGCAACACAACACGTGTGCCAATAGAAAATATACATGTGGAACAATAGGGGCTCGACACTTGGTCCATTAAGAACCTGAAATGTGCAAGAACCAGAGATGGCCATGTTGTCCAATAACAAGGTGACACGTATCCAAACCATCTCCAATGCAACTGGCTATAGCAGGTACACGTGAAAAGCATCTCTAACAAAAGCAACCACCAGCATGGCTGCCCCACTGTCAGGCATGCCAAAGTAGTTTTATGATGATCAATTTTCATCATAGATCTATTGAATCATCAGAGAATTGCAAGAATGACGCGACTTCTATGACGAACCAGTTTTTGTCATAAATTCGTCATAAAACTAAAATTATGATGAATTTTGCTCCTTCAATGATGAAATCTAATCGTCATAGAAGTGGATATTCCTAGTAGTGGGAGGTTACATTCGAGTCAACCTTGGTTGGATCTCTTTGCCAGAGGGTGCGTGCGAGTGTGCCTGATGGGCAAAGCCCCTGAGCCCTCGGGTGATCCTAAAGGGGTCAATTGGGGGTCTTCTTCATTCAGAAACCACTGGACCCGAGGCTTAACATACCTATATGTTAGGATCTCGTCAAGAAGCTAGACATCCTGATGAGGACATGGCACCTTCGGATAGGAACAATGATTATAAGGTGCGCTCGTTCCTACATTTGCATAGTGGATTTGGTTATAATTCACTTGGTTCCACATGTACATGTCACTATTTGATTGTAGGTTAAAATGTGTTTCATAATGTAAGTTCATCAAAGTTGAACTTTCGGTTCGTCGGCAGCCCGATAGTGCCTCATTGGGAAGGCCATAACTCATCCATCCGGAGTGCGATCGAGGTCAATGAGCACTTGATGGAAAGATTGTTTGATAAGCTTTCAAATAGATCTGGTTCCATCTCAATATCACGTCAGCAAGGCCTCCAAATCACCAATATATTATGTCGCTATTTCTGGCGGGAGCTACATTGTCGTCATGGGCTTGTTAGACATCCTTGGGACCCAGGCCCAAGTTGGAGCACGCCCCAAGAAGATGGAGAACACCTAAGAGATGGCCTTGGACGTCCTCCTCCTTGGCCACCACCTTAGGAGGCCAGCAAGGACGTCCAAGCCAAGCCAGAGGCCCAGTCCAATCCGAGTTCGAGTCTGCCTCGGCCATTAGGACCAGTCTACAATAAAACGGACGCCCAGGACGCATCCGAACTCCGTTTTTGATGATCCACATATGGATGGAAAGATAATTTGATAAGGAAGCCAATCCAAGTGGTTTCACGTCAAAAGCTCTTCGGAATCAACGGGAATCATCGAAACAAGTTAGCGTCCAGAATCTGCCAGGGTGCTGCGACACCTTCTTTTGGGCTGTTGGGCCTTGTAACGTGTTGGGACACCTTTAGGACGTGAAGAGGGATCCTTGGACGTCCCTTAGGCTATATAATCAGGAGCTACCACCTACTTTAGGGTTTGGGTTTTGCTTAGATTATTCTGTTAAGAAACAGTTTCGCCGTTGTTCGGTTTGTGAGACCCCAACTCGTGAGATTAATCATACATCTGCAATTTGGTTGCGATCTTTCTTGTTCTTGCTTGTGTTCTTCATTGCGCAGGCAGGGATTAGCCTTCTTGGCGAGGTCAACCTGGTCCGTGACTCGGTTGATAACCAGAGGAGCTGTGGTGCTAAGATTGCAGGGTTCGATCTTTCGATCTGAAGCCGGATCGGTGTGTCATTCTCCGCCACAACGATAGTTACCATCACCTGACGGAAGATCGGGATCCCCGTCTCCATTAAGTGGTATCAGAGCTAAGGTATACCATCAGGTTCACTTGTTATTCCCTAGTTTGAGTGTTTCGCATTCGTCCCATAGTCCAGTGCCATACTCGTTTTTCCTGTCCTAGAACCTTCCACACCATAGCCTTTGCATATTTCAGTTTCAGAGTTCGCTTTGTTGAGTTTGTGTCCTAGGTCAAAGTCTTGTTGCTGGTTTAGATTGTGTTCTTTTCTAATTTGTGTTGATCCCTTCACCCGCCGCTATTCCGTATCACCATCGGTTTGCATCTTGTGTCCACTAAATCCCTGATTCGAGCAGCTTCCTTAAAACAGTCATAACTTTTGCATCCGAACTCGAAACGGGAAAAATTTTATATCTACGGAGAACGCCAGAAAATTTTAGATCTATTTCATCCCAGCATAGCTGGGTTCGCAAAAATTAGATTTGCGAAATTCGATTAGGAAAATTGAGTTTCTAGGCCCATAAGTTTTGGTATGCTTTTTAGAGTACAGTCCTAATTTTCTATAGGCCACATCTTTTATTCAATTGAGCTCAATTTTTTTTGTGGTTTATTCTTGTGTGCTCCTTGCTGAGAAAAAAATATCAAAAGAGCAAAAGCAAGAAAAAAAAAGATTGGACAAAAAAAATAAAAGAAAAAAAAGAGAATAGAAGATATCAAAAAGGAGCACATAAGAAACACTCAATAGCTCTATTGTTTGTGGTACCTTTTGCCTTGTTCATATCCGTTGCTACCTTTAATACTTGTTTCCTTTCATCCTTGTCTTCTCTCTTGTTTATCACAACTGGTGATAGGAACACGTATAGGCCAGCAACTAGGACAAGTGCTTTAGACATTTATTCAATATTGCTGTCTGTCACTGACTTGTGTGCCACATATACATATTTTTTTTTGTGCCTCCTAAGCTCCACATATACTTCAGATCGGTATAGAAAAAGACCCTTGCAATCTTGGTGTCACACCCTCACAGGTATCACGTACCAGCCACCGGTTGTACCGTCCACTGCTTTGCGTTGGTAAGAACCTTGTAAGAGCTTGATAAGGTGTTTCCTTTTGCTGTGATCTTGAGAGGCAGCACCACTCCACCTGCATAGTAGGATTATTAGGGATAACCTTCACTATTTGTTCCTTGTTTTTGTGTTTACAATGACAGGTTGTTCGTATCCATCGACTTATGATGGTATAGGTGCTGATGAGTACATGGAGTGGGAAATTGCCATCGATAATATATTTGCTACTCGCTTTATGTGTCCAAGGAGGAAGGTAAAAAATGCAGCTAGTGTTTTACGACATTCTGCTTTATCTTGGTGGGAGTCTTTAGATCCTTCTGATAAGCCTCAAACTTGGAATGATATGAAACTTCTTATACGAGAAACCTTTGTTAATTCACCTCCTGTTTTGACTTCATATGATGAGGTGCACCATTTAGAGGAAGAGTCTGTTGTTATTCCTCCTGCTATGCCTAACCTTTTGCAGGACAATGTAGAAAAGAGCAAGGATGACGTGATAGAAAATGAGAAGCTCACAGCCTCATGTGAAAATTCAGAACCATCAACGATTACCCCTGCTGAACATGAGAGCAAAGGTAATGCCCATGATGCTAAACTCACAGAAGGTGAGAGTTCTCTTGATATGCTGAATTTTTCCACCAATCATGCTATGATAGAGCAAATTTTAGTGGAGCATTCGCTTGATTTACCTTTATCACAAGATGATTTGCTTGATGTTTCTTGTGATGAAGATGACTTGCATGATGATATTTATGTTATACCCATGCAATCATTGAAGAATGATCACGCTATATGTGTGCTGAAAATGAGCACTTGTGCTGAAAATAGACTTGTTATTCATAATGCTAGTGAAGTTAATGAGCTAAAATTATTGTCTTCTTTAAATACTTTGGGTTACATTGAATTTGATGTTCCGTGTAATCTTAGTTCTTTAGAGGAGAAACTTTATGCATATGCTGATTTGCCATGGTTCTCTAGACATGCATATCATTTTATTGGAAAATATAATTGCAAAGGAGAGTATATGGTGCATCGTGTCTATATTTGTTCAAATCTGAAATCTCCTTATATTGTGCAAAAGTATGATCAACCAAAGGATTGCAATTGCTATAATCTTGTCATGTCGAGTTCCCCTAGTTTTGTTATAAAGAAACATGTTAAATTTCAAGAAGGGGAGCAATATTGGCTACTACCAACAATGTTTTCTTCATCTAATCCCAAACCGAGGACGGTTTGTTGTCAAGAAGGGGAGGATGATGAGGACATGGCACCTTCGGATAGGAACAATGATTATAAGGTGCGCTCGTTCCTACATTTGCATAGTGGATTTGGTTATAATTCACTTGGTTCCACATGTACATGTCACTATTTGATTGTAGGTTCAAATGTGTTTCATAATGTAAGTTCATCAAAGTTGAACTTTCGGTTCGTCGGCAGCCCGACAGTGCCTCATTGGGAAGGCCATAACTCATCCATCCGGAGTGCGATCGAGGTCAATGAGCACTTGATGGAAAGATTGTTTGATAAGCTTTCGAATAGATCTGGTTCCATCTCAATATCACGTCAGCAAGGCCTCCAAATCACCAATATATTATGTCGCTATTTCTGGCGGGAGCTACATTGTCGTCATGGGCTTGTTAGACATCCTTGGGACCCAGGCCCAAGTTGGAGCACGCCCCAAGAAGATGGAGAACACCTAAGAGATGGCCTTGGACGTCCTCCTCCTTGGCCACCACCTTAGGAGGCCAGCAAGGACGTCCAAGCCAAGCCAGAGGCCCAGTCCAATCCGAGTTCGAGTCTGCCTCGGCCATTAGGACCAGTCTGCAATAAAACGGACGCCCAGGACGCATCCGAACTCCGTTTTTGATGATCCACATATGGATGGAAAGATAATTTGATAAGGAAGCCAATCCAAGTGGTTTCACGTCAAAAGCTCTTCGGAATCAACAGGAATCGTCGAAACAAGTTAGCGTCCAGAATCTGCCAGGGTGCTGCGACACCTTCTTTTGGGCTGTTGGGCCTTGTAACGTGTTGGGACACCTTTAGGACGTGAAGAGGGATCCTTGGACGTCCCTTAGGCTATATAATCAGGAGCCACCACCTACTTTAGGGTTTGGGTTTTGCTTAGATTATTCTGTTAAGAAACAGTTTCGCTGTTCTTCGGTTTGTGAGACCCCAACTCGTGAGATTAATCATACATCTGCAATTTGGTTGCGATCTTTCTTGTTCTTGCTTGTGTTCTTCGTTGCGTAGGCAGGGATTAGCCTTCTTGGCGAGGTCAACCTGGTCCGTGACTCGGTTGATAACCAGAGGAGCTGTGGTGCTAAGATTGCAGGGTTCGATCTTTCGATCTGAAGCCGGATCGGTGTGTCATTCTCCGCCACAACGATAGTTACCATCACCTGACGGAAGATCGGGATCCCCGTCTCCATTACATCCCATGAGCTTCTGGGCGTCTCTTAATGCTTGAGGAGGTCCCATATCGAGGATGACTTCGACCTTCTTGGGATTGGTCTCAATCCCGCGAGCCGATATGATATAACCGAGTAGTTTGCCGGATGGTACCCCAAAGGTACACTTTTCTGGTTGAGCTTGATCTTGAACTTTTGGAGGTTATCAAATGTTTTCGAGAGATCTTGAATAAGGTTCCTAGCTTTTGATGAGTTTATGATGATGTCATCGATGTAAGCTTCGCATTTTTGTTGATTTGTTCGTGGAGGTAGTGCTTCATGCTGCCCTGGTAGGTTGCCCCATCTTTCTTCAACCCGAATGGCATGGTGACAGTATTATGCCCCAATTGGGGTGATGAACGAAGTAGATAGTTGGTCGGATTCTTTCATCTAGATCTGATGATAACTAGAGTAAGCATTGAGGAAATAGGGTAGTTCTGATCCCACCGTGGAGTCAATGATTTGATCTATAGGGGGTAGGGGATAAGGATCCTTTGGGCACTCCTTATTAAGGCTCATATAGTCAACACACATTCTCCACTTGTTCTTCTTCTTGGGCACCAGGATGGGGTTTGCAAGCCAGTCTGGATGCAGAACCTCCCTGATGAAGCCCACGTCAAGGAGCTTGGCTATTTCTTCCTCTATAGCACTATGCCTTTCGTCGTCAAACCATCTCAAGTGTTGCTTGACCGGCTTGGTGTCAGCCCCAATTCTCAGGGAATGCTCAGCGATTTTGCTCAGGATTCCCAGCAAGTCTAAGGGTTTCTAGGCGAATATGTCCTGATTGTCAACTAGGAATTTGATGAGTTCATCCTGTTGCACTTGGTCCAAGCATACCTTCCTCGAATCTTTCCTAGGCATAAATGATGGGGCCATGATTGCCTCTACGGCCATGAACTAGGCTGGTGATAGCCTCTTTTCTTTGGGAGGTGAAGATTGGAAATTGAGACCCGGTGACGCTGGTGTCGGAGCCCAAGGGCCCTGTCCTTGCATGTGGACATAGTCTAGCTCGTGCTATGATAGATCCAAGTTTTGGACCACGTTCTTGATAGAGAGTAGATTGCATTGATAAGTGTTTTGAAGATCTCTAGAGATTATGATGATACCATTAGGACCTGGCCAAAGTTCGCTACCTTACTGAACGTGACCCATAGGTCTATGATGCTGAGGGCATCACTTGTCCCCTTGGTACTATTATGGTGATCGGGCCCATTGGTGGGTGCAGTTTGCCCTTGCCGATCTTTAGTCTTTCAAAAGTGTCCCAATATATCAGATTGGAGTCACTTCCTCTGTCCATGAAGATCTTAGTGGCACGGACAGTTTTTAGGACCACGCTGATGACTAGAGGAAACCTGCCAACGTCTACCAAGTGCTTGGGCTAGTCACTTTCTTTGAAAGTGATCGGGTGCTCCGACTAGGGCAGCTGGATCATTTGCCACGGGTGCCGTGGTGTGAGCCTTTCGAACAGCAGGTGTATGTCCCAGATCTGAATGGATCCTAGCATGGGCACGAATGGTCATCACTCATTTGAGGATTTGTTTTGAGTGTCCCTTATGCCACCGATTGTCCCTTCGAAGGGTGATTCGTGAAAGGGTCGCCGTAGCGGCCATATCATAGTACATCTTACAATCTTTGGCAAGATGAGCCATCGGGTATCTATGGTTCTAACACAGAAGGTTCATGGCGTAGCCAAGATTTAGTTGATAAC
This sequence comes from Miscanthus floridulus, assembly GCF_019320115.1. Classification (NCBI taxonomy): domain Eukaryota; kingdom Viridiplantae; phylum Streptophyta; class Magnoliopsida; order Poales; family Poaceae; genus Miscanthus; species Miscanthus floridulus. The sequence goes on from NC_089589.1 coordinate 77,386,572, forward strand.
TCGACTTTTGGCTTTGCTTATGCTTAGCTAGTTGGTTTCATGATTTCTTTTTGCTATCCGAGGTGTCTCGGCCCTATTAGGGTTAATCATGGGCGTTAGGAAGAGTTCCTAGGTGTGTGCCATTGCAGTGCTCTTGAGCCTATCAAAGAATCTAGGCAAGGCAACATCCAGCGATGGCAATGGTAGTGCATCATCTATGAGGTGTGATTCCCACCAAATCATGCAGGTGGTGTCAAGGAGGTAAACCCAACAGAATTTAGAAAAGTTAGACCCAGCGTAGCGACTTATGGGATGTGCTAACTGGAGCAGTCCTACAGCGACCGCATCCCCGAGTCCGGCAAGGTAGACCTGATTGGGCAATGATGACATCGAGGCAGGCCCATGAGTCTTGAGGTTACCGCACCATGGAACTCTCAGTCGCATAGAGATGGTGGCATCTTGGTTGGCCTTCTTCGTTCGCCTCTTGATCACACCCTTACTTGACCTGCAAAGAATAGCCATCCAAAACACAAAAACAAATTTGAACGCGAAAGGCCCCTACCTGGCACGCCAACTATCGGATTGTTTTGCTCTGGCAATAACCAGCAATGTGATCACGTAGACAAAATCAGATGGTAGCACATGAGACACAGAGATTTATACAGGTTTGGGGCATGGTGCATGCTAATCTCTACTCTAGTGGTGTGGCTGCTCTTGTATTCATATGCTCAATTATGGGGGCTATTGCTCCTAGCTACGGGTAGATTGGAATGGTGAAGGTTGGATCCCAAGCCCAGGGTCCCTACCCTCCTTTATATAGGCAGGAGAGGTAGGGTTATAGAGAGGGTGATCGGGCTAACAGATTATGTTCCTAGTTTGTTACAACAGATTGATCCTAGCTATCATCCAGATATACTTGTCTTGGTTTTCCTTGATCTCCATGATGGTTGACCATGTGTTGGTATTTATAACTGCAAATAATATATGAAGGATTCCACAAGCGCACAGAATACCATTGTAGCATTTTACCAGGAGTATTCCAAGTATCGTTATTTATATTTTACCACAGGGAAACAATGGAGTAAAGATTATTGAATATCAAAGGAGTATCTATCAGTCAACATACCATCATAGCTAGAGCAAGGGGTAAAGGTAATGATAGGAATTAAGGATAATGACACTTAGGGGATAGATCACTAAGATAATGTAAACTAGTCAACTAGGGAGAACAACGCGTGAGTAGATTCCTATGATATTCTTATTACATGGTCAAAGTACTAACTCTACTCTTGTGCACTTTGGGATGCCACTTAGATGGTAGAGCACCCACAATAGATAACTCTACTGACACGACTACGGTCCTATAATTTAAGAACATGTTCAATTTAGAGTGGACTACAAAGGATAGACGGGGCTGACACCTCCTGCTGCTACCACCCAACCAGAGAATAGGGTGCACTCATAGGCACAACATCGTATAAGCACCATGCTTACACGATACTCAGCTACTTAGCCCAATTGATAAACTATAGTAGGCTAAGCGCTCCATGAACCCATAGACACAAGTAGATATAACGTTAACTAAGCAAGATATATATATTCAATGTAAGCATAGCTTTGTAGATAAGAATATGATAAATTGATAACAAGTCTTACAAGATGTAGAAGTGAAGATACAAGCCTTTGCCGAGCCTCCAAGACTAGATTCGGAACTTGAGCATGAGCCCAACTCAACCCTCACTCCTGAGCCCAATTAATCCCGCAGCTCATGATGTGGAGTTTTTCTTTTATTTGTGAAATTTATATATCTTCATTCCAAATATAGCAAATAATATATCTGTTTCGATCAGCTCAATGAGCTCTTCACAATGGTGTGCTCCAATTCATCATTTAAGATAGTTTTGTTCTATTAAAAATAAATATTCTACGAGACAAGTGAGAGCACCAAAACTCATGGAACTTGTTAGAATCAAACCCTATAACTATATTTGGTAATGGAATTAAGTATATATGTAAGTTATGTTGATGGTTTATAATTATTGTTAGTGACCGTCAACAAGCCCCCCCCAAGGTTAAGATTTGCTAGTCCCTGAGCAAAGCCAAACTTAGCAATGGATCAGGAGTTGCTACAATGCTTTTACTCCTCAAAAGTACACATGCGTTCAATAAAAAACTCTCCTCCAGATTATAATAAACTGAGCTGACTTTCAAACTTACCCATATTACCTTCAACCATGGGGCTTCTTAGCCTTCACTTGGGTCTTAAGCAATTGAAAGACAGAACGATTAAGTCAAGCACTATGTCTCAAGTTCTTTGTTCAACCATTGTTCCAGAGTTTTCATAAATTTTCAAAATAAAACTCAGAGATTCCATTGTATCACACTCTCAAGTCGCTCAATATATGTGGTATTTGTGGATCCTCATCAAGGCAAAAATTATGTTTTGTCTTTTCTTTTCCTACAACTAAAGCTTATGTGGAGTTTATGGGTACGGAGAAAACTAGAGCATACTTGCAATGCATATATTGTAAAGTCAAACCTCGGATCCAAAGAGAGTTGAGTCATACAATCAAATCAAGATGTGCATGTGTGTGGATATATATGGTGGCTAACCTAATTCTACTTTGCTCCTTGAAAACATATCTCTCTTTTGAAACTTGGAAACATTTGCTAGACAGCAGGGGCTATCTTATTCATCTCTTCTTTTTTTAGGCAGGCATCTGAGTACCCATTGTTTTAGATATCTCGGACACTCGTCCATTATTTCTAAACTTTTTTTATTTTCTTCTTCTTTTTTATGAATAACTTTTGCATAGCCCCATTCCTCTTTTCAGCAACAAAACTTTTGAGAGATAGCAACAAGAACATGGAGCATGGAAAACCTAAGAAACATGTTTTTGTGTTCACTCCAAGTGTAGGAGTAAAACATTTTTGGGGTGGATCTAAATGAAAGACATATTTTTACGTACTTCCAGTGGAGGAGCAGCAGGTATATGTGGTGTGTATGTGATCTTGATTTTAAGAGCATGACAAACCTCTCATAAGGGTCAACAAAGCTTGACAAAACTCAATGCAAAAGCAAGCAGCATATATGAGTGGACGTTTTCCTAGCCTAAATAACATGTACGGCTCTAGTGGGAATTCAAGCTTTATCATACGGGAACTCATCTTGTAGCATTTTTGTGCTTTTCAAAAGATAAATCTCTAGAACTTTAGTGCCACTTGGAACAAGATAAATGTAACACCGTAGGTGTTAGGCTTGCATAATTGCACTTGCATTGCATGAGCATAAGCATCTTTCATTCATGCATAAGCATTTCCATATGAAACATTGCTATGAAACATGTGAAACATACTATTGTTCTTTTATGTTTCATTGTACGTATGCTTTATGATCATGTGTGATTGAGTGCTAATGGTGGATGTGGGTCACTAAAATCCCTTAGCTACACTTAGGATACTTAATGGAACAATGTTCAAGTAGATCATTTCACCTAATCAAGCCCCTAAGTCATGATGTGTTTGGTTTGACTTAGGGAACCAATTTGTTTGACCTTTTATGAATTTGAAGTTAGAAGCTTTGCATGGCTGAGAAACCTAAAGCAAAGTTGTACCAAATTATATATGGAACAAACTTTTTTAGAGGCCAAGTCATGAAAATGTGTGGAACAGTCCCAAACATGGCCCACAAGTTAGATTTCGGTGCTGATTCAGCACTTATAAAATTTTCTAAGTCCTAGGTGCCACACAGTTTCCATGTACCTATGTTTGGGTTGATGTAACTCATGATCCTTTGTGAATTAGCTGATGGTTTCTACAGAACAATTGTAGCTCTATCATAGCTCTATGACGTTTATTCTAGGAGATTTTGCTAACTCGCTGCAGATTAGGAATTAAGAGGGTATGAAATGGGCTGTCAGGCGCTGATGCTGACTCTGATGGCCGTCGAGCTCACGTCGTCGTGGCCAATAGCACTGGCCACGCGCACCATTTGGTGACTGTATGCCAGCACAGGGTCCGCTCGTTAGGTAGCGACCACCAGCAAGGCTCCAGCAACGTGTCCAAGCAACCACAGCGCTAGTCATTTCCTCTCGCTCGCCTCCTCGCTGTTATCTCTTCACCACGCTCGTCATCGCCATCACAGCAGCTTCGCTGAGCTCATGCACGCTCACCGTCGTCCCATTCTCTAATCCACCACACTCATAACTTTGCCTTGCTCTGCTCTACCATTCCCTTCTAGCCACGCTCATAGTCGTTCCATTGGTAAGCCGCATTTCTTGTTGCGCTACCTTCAGTGCGTCCCTATCAGAGTTCTGCCATGGCCATCGCCATGGCCATGTTTCCTCGCTGCACCTCTTTCTTCTCTCTTCCCTATCCTAGAACTGCCTCTAAGCCATAGTACACTAGTATAGTGCCAATCCCATGCTATCGTTCGGTTCTGCTAGAACACGCCACCCGCGCCGCCGTGGTCGCCATGCCCACCGTGGCATGCGAGTTTGCCGTAGCACAACGTCTCCACCCTATCATCCTCCTTTCGAGCACACCAAACTGAGTAACCCTAGGTCTGATTGTTGGCAAGACAGAGACCCTTGAGTCACTGCCATTTAGCCAGAACGGCTACCTCGCTGTTGAGCTTTGTGCACCGCCGTGTAGCGGTGCATGTGGTCGAGCTCACCCGTAGCTTCCACTGAGTTCTAGATACCTCTAGAAGCTCTATTGGACCTCTCCGAAGCCTAGGAAGCCATCGCATTGCTAAGCCCTGGCTAGAGTTGGCCAGCGTACTACCGCGCCATCGCTGCCATCTGCCATGGTCGCCGGTGAGGAGTTTCGGTGCTTCTCTCGGCCAAGCAAGACCATCACTGGATGCGGACGGAAGAGTAGATCACGTTGGGGTAGACACTACCGTCGGCAAGAAACTATCGGCCAGACCTCTCCCCTATTTCTGTCTCTCTGATGTGTGGGGTCGACTAACCCATGGGTCCCGCCTATCAGCCTCTCCATTAGGATTTTGTTGTTTGTTTTCACATATTTCTCACTTGTTTTGGAAAATTCATATTTGAGGCTCTAGGAATCCAAATGAGGTCACCCAAATTTTGTTGGGATGCTTATGAAGTGTAGAATGTGGTAAAATTATAAAGTGGACATGCTCTGTGAATTTAATTTGAGAATTAAATAAATCTACAAAGGTGCTCTTTATATGTGTAGAAACTTGTGAATTTCATAGCTGGTGTTCTATTTCTCCATTAATTGTGAAATTTTTATAGTGGACTGTTGTTGATATGCTTAAGCTAGGATTAAAATTCCAAGTGCAGTGCATGCTTAATAATTTAGTTACATATTTCTTTAGAAGCAGCCCTATATCCTTGTGCTATTTTTCATGGTAAAAATATGTATCCTTTGAGCATGATACTTTTTGTGTAGTGTTTTTGTGTTATGATAAAGCTAAGAAAAATAGGAATTATGTTGTTTGACACCTTTCAATAGGGTTTCCTCTTTATGCTATTTTAAGCCCTATTAGCTTGTCATTTTTGTGTAGGATGTTATACTTGTTCATACGCTCTGAAATTTATATAGTAGCCTATTGGGAACATGTATAAGCTACTATAATTTTTGTGGAATTTTCTGTACATTTTGGCTAGGTGTTTATTATTTAACCTAATTATCTAAATAAATTAATAAAGGCATGATAAGAATTTATTTAGGAATGACCACTATGTTTTCTAGTGTTAATTAGATGTATGTTAACTGTTGGTAACATTGGTAGTGCTCATAGTACTGTTCTTGTATGTAGTGAAATATTATTTTCACTATAATTCACTCCCGGTGAATTTCTGGACAGATTTTAGAGTTAAGCAAATTAACTGGTGAAGATGAGGTTTTCTAGGAATCTTGTCTATAACAAAGTTGTAGACAACTCACTTAACTAGTGTGTGTTAAATTTTCATGTCATTTCGCCATTTTTTTTTTGAGTTATGCCTGTTCAAAGTTGGTCTTCAGAAATTGTAGCTCTTTGGAATTTCTGGACCTGATTTGATAAATATGCCTGTTTTACCTTGTTAACTTGGGAATCATGCTGAGATGTTTACATATGAATTGTAGACAATTTTGTAAGCTTTCCAAATTGTCTTGTTTCATGTCTATTGGATTAGTACAACACCAGTTATGAGTTAAACTAGCAGCTGTTGTCTGCAGCCTTGAATCTGTGAATGTCGTGAATGACTTGTTTGCTTTATATGAGTTGATGTGATGATTTACATGTTTAGGCTAATTAAGATAAATTGTTAGTTGCAGGTTCTAGACCTCTTACTGAAGATGAATAACTTTATCTTAGGTTGTTAGAGCTTGGTGGGTGTATAGTTCTTGTTTTCTAAAAGAGATATGCGCCTACTCCGTAAAATAGATGTTAATCTTGTATTATCGTGTCATTCATGTGTCCATCTATACATGACTGTTCATTTCATCATCACTTTACATCTCTTGTGCATGCTTGACTCTTATACTATGCATATGCATGCAGTAGGTGTTCCGGAGGGAGTCACGCTTCTAGAATTAGAGCAAGGACTTCTGGAGGAGCAGCAGCAAGCTCAGGAGATGGAGGTGCAGGCCCCAGAAGGAGGAGCCAACAAAGAAGAAGTCCTTGAGTGTCCCGATCACCAACCATCCTCTTTTCTGAAAGGCAAGCCCCAGAGCATTCTAAGTCTCCTATGTTTTGAAAATGATTATTTTGAGTATCTTTATTTGTTTGATGCATTAAGTGATAGGAATTGGATACAAACACTTGTTGCATATACATATCTATTCCTTGTCCAGTAAATGTACCCTAAATGCTATTTAGGTCTAGGAGCGAATCAAAGCTTAGCCTTGCTTAGACCGGTAAAGTCAGGTGATTTTCTGTCTCTTGCAAGTTAGGATGATGTCTGGTCATGGTTGGCTATATTTGCTATCGTGAAAATAACCATGTGTTATTAATGAATGCAGACCGGGCGGGATGTCGATAGAGAAGCAACAAGGCAAGGAGGTCTTGGGTGTGGATCTATCCCCGTCTGTGTTGATTAAGGACCGATTCGCTGTACTTCCTCATATCATGTTGAACACATGCCTATCACTTAGTTGGCCGAATAACTCATTTCGACCATGAAGCCAAGTAACTCAACTCAGGCCGGAGGGCCGGGAAGTGAAAGTGCGCACTCTGGCGGTAGTAAGGATGTGTGGGGAGCCATTGGCGTAAGTCCAAAGGTGAGATTGACCACCTGGTAGAGTGGATTCCCTAAGAGTGCGGCACTGCTCAGAATCATGAATTGTTCCTGAGTTGTACCAAAGGTGACCTAAGACTATCTTGGCGCGGGTATGTCTGGGTTTGTGTTAGGAATAATTCCCTAGCTGGGTAGGAATTGATTCGAATCGCCGTCTCTCTCGGATAGTGAGAACTTGACTGGGCAGCAACAACGTAGAGACACTTAACTGAACATGATGGTTAAAATGATGATGATGATGTTACAATATTATACCGGATATGGTTACTAATGTTTGTAGTTTAATCAATTGCTTGCTCTAGTACAGGTGCTAATCTACTTGACTAGTTAATATTAAAAACTTGTTGCTTAACTAATAATTTAAATTATGCTCTTGTATCATCAAAGCTTTTATGCAAAATGGTTGTCAAGCGAGATCCACTGATAAAGCCTTGCATACTCCTTGGTGTCATTTATTTTTGGTTTACGACGGGTAAGTCTAGGTGAGTACATTCTCGTACTTAGGGTTTATTCCCCCTTGTTGTAGATGACGTGCTCTATAACGGCTACTGCAAGTATTGTCTCCACCCTACGGGGGATGAAGACTAGATCATGGGGCATGATCTTATATGTTATCTTATCATGTTGCTTTTGCTGTATATGACTACGGAACCGACTTGTATTTGAACTAAGTGTGTGTGATGGTCTCAAACTACTTTGCTTCCGCTATTTTTGAACAAGTGTCATAATAACTATGTGAACTCCAATGTATGAGGTACTTGTGAACTACTTGTGAAATGAATGTAAAATGTGGCTTGTTATGTTGAATCACTATGATCTTGGTTGTATGCAAGTTAGTTTGAAATCCTTCGTGGTTTCAGTTGACTACTGGGTTTATATGGGTTCAAGTATGACGGTTTGATCACTCTAGTGATTGCTTTCATACTTGTGCTCTTATAAATTGGTCGGTTCTGTTACAATAAATAGCAGCTCAGACCTTCTTATATCATATCCGTTAATTACCTAGATTTAGATCAAGCATATGCTACCCACGAGTTTCAAGTTCAAAGTAAATCCTTATATCAAAACAATCTTATCAAAAACTCAGGAGAATTCAAGGCTGAAAACTAGGTACTTAAAAGGAATTACAACAGAGCAACTATTCTGTCGACATAGAATTTTGTCCCGTGCCGAGGACACACGTAGCAAGCCAGAAGGGTCCGCTCGATGGAGCTGGAGATGTGCCTAGCTTCAGCGCAAGGGTGGTCGATCCTGCGCACTCCTCCCAATACGTGCCAGTCAATTTGACCCTACAATTGACAAGGAGAGAAAGCTTATCAGTAATTAAGGGCGGAACATGCCGGTGTTGCCAGACAGTCCCGAATGTGCGGCTCTGAGAGCCGATATGAAATGAGATCGACTAAATAGCCGATTTCAGCATATTCATAAGAATAAATTAGTTAAAGCTCATGGGGTTGTGTAAGAAGAATCGGTTATCATTCTAGATGAATATCATTGTTTAGGCAAATATTAGTCACTTGCAAAAAGATATCAATAGTAATTAGTTCATGCTAAGCCAATGACTGCAAGTAACCGAACACCTTTTTATGAAAGAAATAGTTCATCATCATTCAACCATTTAATAGAAATAAATATAATGAACATATTAGATCTCATCTACCGCTCTGACTAGTGGGGCATGAGGCAGAATCTGCATGTCCATAGAAACAACAATAGAATTGATGACCCTAACTTACTACTAATATCAGTGGGGCATGAGGCAGAATCATGCAGGCCATAATACAATAATAAGATCATGAGGCTGACACATCTTTCAACCTTTTGCTACTTCAATGATCTCGTGATGCGAACTGTTCATGAAAGCACTCGATATCGGTTAAAATAGTCGATTCAGGCATAACGCGTAGTTAATGTCATGCCCTCTCAGGAACAGATCTACCAAATAACGACCCCTGCTCCATGGTGCTAACAGTGGGGTGTGAGGCAGAATCACACAGGCCGTGATAATGGGCCATGGAATAGTTTTCGCTAGCCAACAAATCTACTCAAGATCAAACATGCCTTAACCGCACGCTATGCATGATCAAGATTAATGTAAAACAACCGATAAAACATAACTCGTCATTTAAAGTACAAATTAGATAAGTTTTAGATTAACAAACGATGGGTTAAAAAGGATATAAGGCCAATCTAGATCAATCCCAATCGGGCGAAGTGATATTGCTGTAATTAAATAAATAATGGAAGCAATAAGCAATATTAGTAACTTAATCAATCTATCCGAAGGAACGCCACCCTTAGATAGAGTCAATAACTTGACCTTAATCTTGTTCGAGCAGTGGAGGTCGACCAGATCGATACAACCATACTTGAACTAGATAAGAGTCGATAACTAACTCATACTAGAGTCGCAGTGGAGGTCGACCGGATCGATGCAACTATACGAACAGAGGTATAAGCCATGATGGTACTTACAGACAAGCAGTGGAGGTCAACCGGATCGATGCAGTCGTACTTGCTGAAGAACTCACCGAGATCTACTCTACTCCTACTCCTAAGGGGTGGTCGGAGCTAAAAAAGTAAATAACTTAGTATTTGATTGATTGTGTGTCCTTTACAATAGCTGAGGTTTGATATTTATACTCGGGATCTACGCATGACTCCTGTCTAAGTACGACTCATCACAATTTTTGACCCTATAGAAAACATTCCTAATTTAAGATAACTTGGACTCTAATCTTTCCCTTTTTATAGAGTCCAACATGCCTCGTCCTGGCGCCGATCATAGCCTTTGTCCTTATCCGCTGGCGCTATCTGAAGAAAGCCAATTCTAGTTTTGCATCTGAATCAGCTAGTTCCGATCTACACGCAATTGATTCCTTGATCACATGATCTTGGGAGCTTTTGGGTCCCTGTGACTCTTCTTCCAAATTTTGGTGTAAACACATGCCCCCCAATTTTGGGATAAAAGTAATTTTATTCCAAAATTATCATGTCTGTGCCCCCGATAGGTCTGCAGTCATGGATAAAGAATCTTGATCTGGGGTCTACTGTTTGTGGCCACCTATGTCAGCTCATGAGCCCCTGCTTCAAGACTTTTGCGAGAGCATCATAACTTCGCAGGCACTTGGATCTATCCTTCCAGGCCGGCTATAAAATGTCTATCCAACCTTAGCGAGAGCACTTCAACAATTCAGCCATGTTTCTCTTCTATATGCCCCCTTGAGTGCTTCTAACTCCGCCAGACCCTCCATGGTCTATCTTTTTGCCATCAAGATCTTGAGCGGTTAGAAGAATTCTTGTGCATAGGGTGATTGTGTCTCCCATCTTAGCACCTTGTCTAGCAAGAGAATCAGCTACTGCAGTTAGAAGAATCCTTATGATATCGCCTAGGTCTTCCCTCCATGCTCGCATAGCTATTCTAGTGTTTGCAAGGGCTAAAATGTGTGGACACCTTCCCCTTGTTTGCTGATTCAAATGACGTTGGGAAGGCCACAAGCTTCTTTCTAGCAGTTTCCCAGTCACCGCGAAATCAGCTACGCATCTATTAGGCAGGTGGTTTTTCCCTTCTCTATTATAATTTTATTAGCGGGCCGATGTGACTTGGTTTATGATGACTTTCGGCACTATTGGGATTCGAACTCCCTTGAATCCAAAGACACTTGGTGGGATGATTGCTGGTCAATGTAAATCTTTTGTATACATCTACAATATTTTGCAACTTGGGGAAGCAATGAGCTCGAATCTATCATCTCTTTGTTATCCTTTCCCTGAATTCCCGGAGCATCAATCCATTTCTGTATCTGATTTCAATTTCACACCCCTGGTGAAATCTATCTCTTTGCCTTCCCAGGCTATATATACGGGCCACGACTAGGGATCAAAAAACAACTTGCTTCATCTCAAACCTTCCATGTCCTTTGTGTAGTTCCTACTCTTCCGTAGGTTTGAGATCATGGAGAACAACAAGAAGTTTCCTGAAGAGGCCCTCAATGGACACACATCAACGCGTTAGCGCCTTCATCATCATGAGGGTACAACTCATGGTGCCCCTACTGCCTCAGGTGATAGTACTGACTCCATTTGGCCTTTAGGGTCCTCTTTGTTAATAGCTCATCGCTAGCTCCCTTGTTATCAAAGGAGGCGGATTGACAACGATGATATGCTTGCCTCCATTGATCGGCATGGCCAGAGTCTCACTGAATGTCTCTCCTTCACAGAATCGGCCCTGGCCGTGGTTCGATGTCAATCACCTCCCTAGGTTGATTTAGTGGAGTATAGGTTGGCCAAGGCTGAGGCTAGAATTATGGGTGAGATATCTATCATAACCTTTGCCTCTTTTCAATTTCATCTTCAAGACTCTGATCATCTCCCCTTTGAATCTTTTTAGATCTGTCTGCCCAACTAGAGAGCCTCTGATTGGCTGTGGAGCACGTGGCAGGATTTGTCAATGCTAGACGCGCCGTTCTGGTGGTTTACCTACATGACATCGCGAACCATGTTAGGGAGGTCGCTTTGCACGGTGTCCGCCATGGCGTTGGCTTCTACGTAAGTCCATTCTAGCCACGAGCTTCGATTCCTTCCCCATGGTTTTCCAGCCGTGACGCACCATGGGGATTACGAATGCCTGATTGAGGATTTCTTCAATGCTGCTAACTCCATAGCCTTTATCTCTTAGGCCGATGATATAGTAGCCAAAGTGTTTTCTAGCCCGTAGTTTGTAATAGGTGATATTAGCAAACAATTTTCCATCTTAAGTGATTTTTCCTTTTGTTTTGTACTTCATACTTTATGCATCACTTTGTCCGTGTTTGCTTAGCTCCTGCGGGTGATACACATTGTACCGGCTTTTACCCCTCTAGGTTTATTTTTGTACCAGAAGCGATACCCTTCTGGTATCAGCTATTAGAGCTGACAACTGAGCAAATTGGTTGTCAAGTATTAATCCAAATGTTAGGGTAATATTTCTTCAAAAATCCCCCATTTGATTGCTCTGCCGAACTCTTCTTCTCTTCTTAATGTTTCCAAAATATAAGTATTACCAGGCGCACAATGCTTGATCCGATAAGGTCCTTCTCAATTAGGTGACCACTTTGTCGGATTTGCTGTCCTTTGACCCGATCGACAATTTTACTTTCTAGACCAAATCTCTCCTAGAGAATTGCTCATTCTTGACCTTTTAACTATAATACTCTGCAATCCTTGGTTCATGGGCTTCAATGCTTTTCAAGAGCACACAGCCAAAGGCAACTCAAGTCTTCTGAGTCATTCATCACCACATTCTTGTAGACTTCGGCTGATAAATCGCTCTACTCTATAACACGCCTCGATCCAGTTTGAACTTCCCAAGGAGGGACTATATTGTGGCTATATATGAGTTCATAAGGCGACTCTATCAGCTCTTTTGCACTTGGCCATCAAGGGTAATTCATCCCTAGCCCTCTCTAGAGTCTTGTCTCCCTTCTCCATTTTTAAAGATTAGGTCCTAAAGGTGACACAGGCTTCAGGGGAGTCTTTTGATCATGAAATTCTTTTGGCCAAGGGGAACTCAAATAGGCATGAGGCTAAAGGATTGTCATAGTCGATTGATCACCTTTGTTCTAACTAAAGAGCCGATTTTGAAAATAGCCGATTCTAGACTCTTGGTTTTAATCCAATCTAGGTCTAAAAACATGGCCTTTATTAAGACAACCCTTCGATCTTCTATCCTTAGTCATCCATCGCTGTATTCTCTTTGGCATTGGTGAAGTGGTGTTTCACCTTCTATTAACTGTGGTTCCCTTTTGCGTGTCCCGAGGTGTCCGCCTCTTCGCTTCATGTCTTCAAATACCAGCCAAGGGTTTTGGTATAAAACACATCTCCATCAGCAACTATTCCTTTGCTCTCTTCCGCCTACCAAAACCTTGTAGTGGTTTTCTTCCTTCCTTCCATAGATCCAATCATCTCTCATGGCCAGCGAGGACAACCGAGGCAAGTGCCCGGTGGAGGAGATCTCGGAAGAGGACATGCCGATCAACCAACGTCCTCGACGCATGAGGTGAGATTGGCAATCTCTATTCACGATGATGATCTATTCTGACTCGCCTATAGGTTTGTTGTGAATTATAGCCTTTGTCCTTTCCCTAGGACCGACAAACCCACTGATGCTGCATCCTCCACGCTGGCTTCATCATCGGATTCTTCCAACTCATATAACAACGACAATGCCAGGCACTTCTTTCGAGAATGGAGGGCGGCCGAGGACCACTATTTTGAAGCAATTTGGAACAATGGCCAGCTTTAGATTCATCTAGGGGTCTTCCAAGCGGCCCTTAATGCAGCTAAGGAGGAGGCCAGTGTCGTTTGAGCATGGCTGGCTGAGTCTGATGCCATGGTAGCAGGTAAGATGAGTTCCATGAATGCTTCTATTTTGGTTTCCACTGCCTTTGTCTTGATAGTCTTCTATAATCACCAAACGGTGTAGTTGGAGTCTCTTCAACTGGCTATGAATGCAGCCATGGACGCCATCAATGCTCAGGGTTCCCTCATTGACGCTCGTCTCCAAGACATCCAGGCCTGCGTTTAGGAGATTGCCCTCCATAGTGTTTGTCACAGCGCATCAGTGGCACTAACTGTGGCGTAGGTCCAGACTAGGCATGACCTCCATGCCATGGAGGTTGGCTTCCCGATTAGCGATGGCCCTGAGGGACATGAAGACTTGATAGAAGAATTCACCATAGAGGCGGATGCCATCATGGACATCACATCTACTTAGGATGTGTTGAACAAAGTCTTTGACTAGATTGTACTTAGGGGAAACCAATGAACAAAGACTCCTCTTTCATGAATACGCCTTAGTGCAATGCCCCTACGTATGACTGTTTTTGCTTTTTTGTTTTTGCTCTATAGGCGATACGTATCGTATCGACTTTTATTATCTTTGAAGATTTTCATTTTTTGAACTAGAGGCGCTGCCCTCCTGGTACCGGCTATTAGAGCCGAGAACGAATCGACTATCAAGTGTTGACCAGATGTTAGGATAATGTCCCTTTAAGTATTTTGCCATAGAACTTTTCATATCAAAGGTCAAATGATTAATCAATCCAGGTCAAGCATCCTATTAAGCAAAATAGAACTTCTTAAGAAATCCATTAACTCTGAATTGCACTTACAATTTGACTCAGCATCCACATATGTTGGCCTAAACCCATCTCTAGGACTCAATGCTTATTCATCCTTTAATCCAATGGCCGACATGGAGCCGTGACTTTTCTACTAAAACAAACTCTCAGAGCCAATCGCTTGCATCAACTGTTGCCTTTCATTACTGATCTTAATGAAGCCACCTTCCCATGACTTGCCAGAAAACATTCGAAGTCTCCTAGTTCCCAAAAGACTGGATCGGCTGTCGTGATGCTCATGGACTCATCAGCGTGAACCAATTCAACATCATCTCCATGCCATTGAATCAAACACTGATGCATGGTCGATGGTATACAACAGTTCGCATGAATCCAATCATGACCGAGAAGCAAACTATACGACCCTTTGCCATCGATGATGAAGAATGTGGTGAGCAGAGTCTTGCTCCCGATTATTATTTCGACGTTTATTGCCCCCTAGGTCTTAGACGTATTACCTCCGAAGTCCTTTAGTATCATGTCAGTCTCCATCAGATCTCCTGGTCCCTTGCCAAGCTTACAAAAAGTGGTGTAAGGCATAAGATTTACAGAAGCACCTCCGTCCACCAACATCTTGTTCATCAGCTTCCCATCAACAAGACCTTTCATATATAAAGCTTTTTAAGTGCCGATGTTTGACTGGTTTGTCAAATATTGCTTGTTGTACAACCATTAACTTGGCAACTATCTCCTCATACTCTGATTCATTGAAATCCGAATAAACTTCTTGATCTTCCAGAGCTCTGAATTTTGATGGCAATAGAAAAGCCATTTGGATATTAGCTGATGGTTGCTTTGTATCGGCTGTTTGCTTGGTACACCATACTTGAGGTTTATCAGATGCTTGAGCCTATTCCATCTCTTTATTCCTTAGGCGTTGCACCCTTCTCTTCTAGCTTCTTGTTAAACCTCCTGGACACCACTGGCCTTCCTGCCAAACATATTTTCTTTTGTTGCCTTCTTTTTTATAATCAGCCTAGTCCTGGTCAACAACTCTTTTTCGTAGCCGATTATGAACACTTTTATTTTTTAAGCGCCGATCCATGTTATTATGATGATATGCATCTTGAGCATGGATAGACCCACGGTTGGTTTGAGACTGCCTAAACTCTCGATATTAATTGCTACATTCTGGACGGTCATGTCTCGTAGGCAACTTCAAACCTTTATTCCAGCAATATCTAAAGAAAGGACAATTATAATGTAATTCAGCTTGTTTCCTTTCATACCTCTCTTCTTTCAGTTGATGCTGGTATGCTTGACCCTTTAACCAACACTGATAATCCTTTTCCTTCTGCCGCTACCACATAGTCAATAGAATCCGAGATGCAACTCGCGGCTTTGTCGTCCCTGCTTTTGATGTCTCCCCCTACTCATATCGGCTCTTTTGCTCGGCATGACGTCTTCTAATCTCTCTGTACTCATCGGCCGATATTTGCATCTTGGGATTGACTATTCTAGCTTCTTTTGATTTGGTTGATGTTAGGACCTTAGTCTTTCCTTTGAGTAGCCCAGCATCAACCATGTTTTGATCTCCTGGGAAAGGATTATCATCAACTTTCATTTTCTGAGGTGTATTAAATTTGAGCCTCCCCTACTGAATTGCCCTCTGTATATGCCGCTAGAAAATTTTGCATTCGTTGGTGGAATGAGAAGTAGCATTATGGAACTTGCAGAACTTCTTATTCTTACCCTGATTAGGGGGCAACATGATATGACCATCAGGCAACTTGATCTGCCCTTTCTCAAGCAAGAAATCAAAGAGCTTATCTGATTTGGTGACATCAAACTCATAGCTCTCCTTGACTCCTCTTCCCTAAGGATTTGACATCATTACTGTCTTCTTGCCCTAATTCCATTCAGCCACAGTAACCTCTTCTTCTTCATCTTCATAGCCATCATCAACTGAGTATGGATCATAAGCTTCAACTACTGTGGTACTTTTCTGAAATCAGGTATCTCTGCGCATACTCTAGAATTGACTATTGAGCGCTGCCACTCATTGAGCCAATTGACCCAAGTTGTCAAAGTCTTGTCCCAACAGCTTTTCTTTCCACATTGGCAGCACTCCTTAAACAACTAAAGCAGCTAGTTGATCATCAGCCAAGTTTAAGGAGAAGCACAAGTTCTGGGTTTCTCAAAACCTCTGAAGAAATTCAATGCCCGATTCATTAGTCTTTTGTCTTATAGTTGTCAGATCGGTAATCTTCTTTTCTCCAGTCCCAGTGTAAACATATGTATGAAACTTCTTCTCTAGGTCAGTCCAATTGGCAATGGAATTGACTAGTAGTGATGAAAACCAAGTGAAGGCTGGCCCTGATAAGGTCAAGGAGAAGAAACGAACTCGATGGGCATCCTCAACTAATGCTTCGCCCAATTGTGTAAGATATCGACAGATATGTTCTATCGTGCTTGTACTGTCTTGGCCAGTGAACTCAGCGAATTCTAGGATCCTATAATTTGTGGGAAGAGCGACCAAATCATACCATTCTGGATATGGGCGTTTGTACAAAAAGGTTAGCCCTTTTGGCTTCAGACTGAACTGATTTTTCATCATCTCGGTCACCCTCAGCAATAATTCATCAGCTTGTGGATTTGGATTCCTCTACACCTGCTGACCCATCTGTGGATTGAAATCCCACGTGCCTTGATATCCTAGATTTGGCATCATGTGAAGGGTGTTATAATCTGTGCTATAGTGATACCCTTGTGTAATCTCGATTTGCTGGATCCTTTGTTGGCTTTCTGCTTGAAGTCTCCAATTGTAGACATAAGGATCTATATCTATACGGATCTTTTGAATTGATGGTGCTATTTTTTGAGCCGACAATGGTATGTGGCCTAATGTGCCAAAATTGATCACCTAGTTCTGACTTTTCCTCGTCGGCTATTACACAAGCTATACTGACGGTCTAGGATTGTACTATATCTGATTCGTAGTAGTTCTTTGAGCCTGTTCAGATGAACCCTGAACTACCTAGACATCACCATTACCAGCTGGTGCTGCTTCCTGATGGCTGGTACCGACTTGATTAGTCCCTTGGGTCGACTGATCTGGAATGTTGTAATAAGCCGGCCCACCTTGACCAACTAGAAACCCATGAATTGCCTCTCTCATGGCATTGTGGAATATGTCCAAGAAAGCTTTGTTATGGCTTGATATGGCATCACGAACAGATATATCTACAACTTCCTTAAAGAAATGCCTGTCTTCATCTTCAGTTGTATCCGTTTGCCCGTGTACTAGAACTCTTGGTAGTGGAAATTTCTAAACAATTGTGTTGTCATGTGTTTTGGTGTAGGACAACAAACACTTATTCTGAAACTCTTCTATAGCTTTGTTGATGATACCCTTATCCCCATCAGGTAGATCTTCATAATGCAGCATGAGGATGTCGTTGTTGTTGTGAACCACCATGATGATTGTGGGGTCCCACCGGGCGTGCCAGAAACACGTGTCGACATAGAATTTTGTCCCGTGTCGAGGACACACATAGAAAGCCAGAAGGGTCTGCTAGATGGAGGTGAGGATCTGCCTAGCTTCAGCACAGGGGTGGTAGATCCTGCACACTCCTCCTGAGATGTGTCAGTCAATTTGACTCTGCAATTGACAAGAAGAGAAAGCTTATCAGTAATTAAGGGTGGAACATGCCGATGTTGCCAGACAGTCCTGAATGTGCAGCTCTGAGAGCCTATATGAAAGGAGATCGACTAAATAGCTGATTCCAGCATATTCATAAGAATAAATCGGTTAAAGCTCATGGGGTTGTGTAAGAAGAATCGGTTATCATTCTAGATGAATATCATTGTTTAGGCAAATATTAGTCACTGGCATAAAGATATCAACAGTAATTAGTTCATGCTAAGCCAATGACTACAAGTAACCGAACCCCTTTTTATGAAAGAAACAGTTCATCATCATTCAACCATTTAATAGAAATAAATCTAATGAACATATTAGATCACATCTATCGCTCTGACCAGTGGGGCATGAGGCAGAATCATGCAGGCTATAGAAACAACAATAGACTCGACGACCCTAACTTATTACTAATATCAGTGGGGCATGAGGCAAAATCATATAGGCCATAATACAATAAAAAGATCATGGGGCTAACACATCTTTCAACCTATCGCTACTTTAACGATCTCATTATGCGAACTGTTCGTGAAAGCGCTCGATATCGGCTAAAACAACCAATTCAGGCATAACACATAGTTAAGGTCATGCCCTCTCAGGAATAGATCTAAAAAATAACGATTGCCACTCCACGGTGCTAATAGTGGGGTGTGAGGCAGAATCACACATGGCATGATAACGGGCCATGGAATAGTTTTCGCTAGCCAACATATCTACTCAAGATCAAACATGCCTTAACCGCACGCTATGCACGATCAAGATTGATGTAAACAGCCGATAAAACATAACTCATCGTTTAAAGTACAGATTAGATCAGTTTTAGATTAACAAACGATGGGTTAAAAAGGATATAAGGCCGATCTAGATCAATCCCAATCAGGCGAAGTGATATTGCTGTAATTAAATAAATAATGGAAGTAATAAGCAATATCAGTAACTTAATGAATCTATCCGAAGGAACGCCACCCTTAGATAGAGCCGATAACTTAACCTTAATCTAGTTCGAGCAGTGGAGGTCGATCGGATCGATGTAGCCATACTTGAACTAGACAAGAGTCAATAACTAACTCATACCAGAGTCGCAGTGGAGGTCGACTGGATTGATGCAGCCGTATAAACAGAGGTATAAGCCATGACAGTACTTACAGACAAGCAGTGGAGGTCAATCGGATCGATGCAGCCGTACTTGCTAAAGAACTCACCGAGATCTACTCTACTCCTACTCCTAAAGGGTGGCCGGAGCCAAAAAAGTAAGTAACTTATATTTGATTGATTGTGTGTCGTTTACAATAGCTGGTGTTTGATATTTATTCCCGGGACCTATGCATGACTCCTATCTATGCACGACTCATCATAATTTTTGACCCTATAGAAAACATTCCTAATTTAAGATGACTTGGACTCTAATCTTTCCCTTTTTGTAGAGTCCAACATGCCTCGTCCTAGCACCGATCATAGCCTTTGTCGTTTTTCACTGGCACTATCTGAAGAAAGTTGATTCTAGTTTTGCATCTGAATCAGCTGGTTCTAATTTGCACGCAATTGATTCCTTGATGACATGATCTTGGGAGTTTTTGGGTCCCTACGACTCTTCTTCCAAATTTTGGTGTAAACAGGTTACTAGAACTTGGTGGGTGTATGTTTCTTGTACTATAAAAGAGATATGCACCTACTTATTAAAGATCAACTAGAAGAAAGTTATACATCTACTTGGTCAACGAATGCTAAACTTATCATACATCTTGCGAACAACCATGCTTATGCGTATACAATTTATCATGTCATCTCATCTCTTATGCATTCATGATACTCATTTGTGCATATGAATGCAATAGGTTCCCCGGAAGGAGTGACACTACTCGAGTTCAAACTCGAGCGTCAGGAGGAGCAACAGGCAGCCCAAGAGCAGGACGTTCAGGCGGAAGGAGGAGTCAACGTGGAAGATCTTCCTAAGTGTCCTAACAACCAACCTTCCTCGTTTTTGAAAGGCAAGCCCCGTAGCATTCTAAGCCTCCTATGTTTTCTAAATATCAACTTGAGTCCTTTTATGTTGATGCATTAAGTACTAAGTGTTGATTGGAACCACTTGTTGCATATATTTTCCTTGTCCATACAAATATATCTTGAATCCTATGTAGGTCTAGGATTGAATATATGCTTAGCCAAGCTTAGTCCGGTAGAAGTCAGGTGGTTTTTTGTCACCTGCGAGATATAGGTGGATATCTGGTCACAGTTGGCTATAATTATTATCGTGGAAATAACCATTTGTTGATGAATAAAAAAAGACTAGGTGGGATTGTGATAGAGAAGCAACAAGATATAGAGGTCTTGGTGCCTATTTATCCCCATTTGTGTCGGTTAAGGACCGATTCATTATACGTCCTCATGTCATGTTGAACGCATGAATAACACTTAGTTGGCCGGATAAGTCGTGCCGACTGCAAAGCTGAGTAGCTCAACTTAAGCCAAGACCCGATAAGTGAAAGTGCGCACACTAGAAGAAGTAAGGATGTGTGGGGAGCTAGTGGCGTGAGTCCAAGGGCAGGCCAGGCCTAAACTTCTAGGTAGACTAGTAGTATCCCTGAGGGTGCGACGCTGCTCGAAGGTGACCCGACATGACCCCGACATGGGAAATATGGGTTTGTGTTAGGAATAACTCCCCAGCCAGTTGGAATTGACTCAAGTCGCCATCTCACCCAGATACTGAGAAGTTGACTAAGCAGTGGCAACGTAGCATTCGTTGATGGAACTTGATGGTTATGATGATGCTCAAATTAATACACTAGATATGGTTACTAATGCTTGTTAGCTTAATCAAGTGATTGCTCTAGTATAGGTGCTAATCTAGAGATGCTTAATTAAATAGGTATTCAATTTGATGTTAAAGATATTAAATCTCCAAGTTATATTACTTAACCTTTTTATGCAAAATATTGTCAAGCTAACTTCATCGATAAAGCCTTGCATACTCCTAGGTGTCATATTATTTCTGGTTTATGGCGGGTAAGTCTAGCTGAGTACATTCTCGTACGCAGGGTTTATTCCCTCTTGTTGCAGATGATATGATGTATAGTGGGTACTATAAGAACTGCCTTCATCCTATCGTGGATGAGGACTAAACCATGGGGCATGGTACTCCTAAGATATCCTCTCTGTTCTACTTTTGCTAAAAATGACCGTGGTACTGGCATGTATTTGAACTAAGTGTGAGGTTGATGTCAAACTACTTTGCTTCCGCTATTTGAACTTGGTTTGTAATAACTATGTGAACTCCGATGTATGTGAGATACTTCTGAACTATGTGAACTCCGATGTATGTGAGATACTTCTGAACTATGATGTAACATGTGATTTGTTATGTTGAATCATGTACGATCTTGGTTTGTATGTTGGTTGGTTTGAGATCCTTCTTGATTTCATTGGACTACCGGGTTTATATGCGCTCAAGTATGATAGTTTGATCGCTTCGGTGATTGCTATTGTACTTGTGCTCTTATAAATTGGATGGTTCTGTTATAGCTGACATCGGAGCAAGGTTCAACAGTAAACTTGTCATATGGGTATTTAAAACAAAGGTTTTGTTTTATAAAATCAGTTTGATAACTTATAGCTATATATAGGTGTGTTAAAATCTGAATTTTAATTTTAGAGTGTGCCAGTGGTCATATCCTTTATGCCAAGTTAAGGACTATCAGGTGGCTAAATAAGTACTAACATGGGGGTTTTTACTTTCGTCATCCATACGGCGTGCTATTGTATGGATGCCACTCACTTGAGTGGTAGTGTATGGATCAATTGCTTCTACGCCCAAGGTAAGAGTGGCAAGACCGCAAGGGTGAGCATGTGATCTAAGCGAAGAGGTAGCTTTGGTACTACGGTATATATATGTCCCATATATATATACTAAGGTATTTAATTGTGGGTTAGCTTTGATACGGCTATAGATGCATATTTATATGTATGTATGGCATGTATTTACTTTCGGGTAGCTTTGATACAGAGGTATATGTATGGGTATATATATATCAAAGTATTTAGTTGCAACCTAGAGCCTAGATTTATATTTTGGCAAATATAATTGTTGTGTTGGGCTGAAATGAAATTCTTGTGCAGGTACACTAATAGTGAAATGTGTAACCATGTATGTCATTAGAATTTTAAATTTTTCCTAAGATTCGTGAGAACGTATGGAACATGCATGCATCATGTTCACTCATGCATTTACATTTTTGCATTCCTCCCTCCCTTATAATTGCTTACCCCATTCATTAAATTTCTTCTCACATATGATATCCTCTCACAAGAGTTGCATACTTTGTCACATATGGTAGCACCAGGAGCCCCACCTCATAGTGACATGTTCCTAGCTGTGTTTGGCACTCCTACCTTGCTATGGAGGGTGCTAAACTCAGTTGGGTACGCTGAGCCACCCCGCTACTTCTAGAGGGAAGTGGCAGCTCAGGGGCAACGGTGGTATGATGTGTGGGTGACCATTCTAGCCCATGTAGACAATCCACAGTGGCAAGGTTGGAGTATTGAGTCACATGGGCAGTCTCCTTGGGAAGGTGCCCAAGTGGTAGCTTTGGAGGCACTGAGTGAGATCTGTTAGGAGTTTGGTGATGAGCTTGTCAACGGTCCAGCAGGAACCTTTCCCTAGGTGAATCCATCGGTGACCGCTTGGATGCAGCTGGGTGGCAATGCACTAGTGATAGACTGTGATGAGTGAGCAGAGAGCTCTAGTGCTGCTATGAGCGCTATGTCCGCCGTCCTAAAGATGTTCTAGCCCCACCAAGATAGCTACGTTAGCTGCATGCTAGAGCTCCAGCGAGCATAGGCCACACAATGCTAGCTGTGAGGGCGTGTGCGCAAGCATCGAAGGGCAGCTAGAGAGGCTCAACAAGGAACCGATAATGCTATTACAGCTTTGAAAGTTGACCGGGTTCAGTTGGTAAATGTTGTTGTAGAAAGAGATGTAGCTAGGGCAGAGATACAGGACATCCGTGCTGAGAGGGACGAGGTCATTCACCTTGCTGAGGCTAGGGAGGCATCTAGAATCTAGACTGTGTTTCAAGCTGCTAGGCAGGCAATGGAGTTTGATCACAAAGAGCATGAACTCATACGCCAGATTGAGGAGCTTTAGCTGGATGTTCATCGTCTCAACAACATGGTGAACCCAATTCATCCTCTAGCTCCAGCGGTGGAAGAAGATCCCAATTTATTGATTGCTAAGGATGATGGCATGGAGGTGGACACCGAGGCTAAGCTAGAGGAGGAGGTCGAGCCTTTTGAGGATGACCATGGTGATGATGTGTCCGACATCGACAGCGACCACTCCAAGGAGTAGCTTAGCTATAGTACCTAGCTAGATGCACTAGCTCTCTATCTTTGATTCTTTATGTAATGAACTCATAATTTTGGTTTCGATCTCATGATGTACTCCTTTGATAAAATCTTGGAACCTTGCATGTTTAATCTATGTCATTGTTGAACCTTAATAAATATCCAGTTTGTGTGCTGGCAAGTAATTGGCATGTACGAGAATGCATTGCGTGATTGCTAAGTAATATAATTGGTGATGTTGTGCTATGGAAATGAATTATTATGCCTCTATTTTATTGTATTAATGTAAATTATCTTGAGTAAATTCAGTTTGGTATAATTATATAATTCCTCTATAATTTTTCTGACATCATCAATAATTACTTGTGGTTGTAATTCAGCAGATGACGCGCACCCGTAGGGGAGCTAGTGGAGATGATGCGGGTGGCTGGTTCCTGTGGCAATGACAATGAGGACCTCCCACCACCACTACATCCCACGGCAGTGGAGATGATGGCCTAGCTCATTGAAACCCAATGTTCCATGGGAGAAGTGTTGTGCGATCTTGCACATAATGCCAACCATGGACGGGGAAGGGACCAACGCCAAGGGCCTAAACCTAACTAGTTCAATGATTTTAAGGACTTTCTTGACACCAAACCTCTTATCTTTGAAGAAGCAGATGAGCCATTGCAGGTAGATGAAAAGTTGAATACAATTGAATAGAAGTTCCATCTCTTAAGGGTCACAGAGCACATGAAAGCAGAATACGCATCACACCAGCTGCAGGGGCCTATAAGCATTTGGTGGAGTCATCAACGATCCACTTTACTTGAGAATGCTCAAATTACCTAGAACCAGTTTAAGGCTACATTTAGGATACATTATATTCTCCCGGGTCTTATGAGCATGAAGCATACAAAATTCATGAAGATGACACAGGGTACCAAGAGCTTAACTGAGTATCTACATGCCTTTAACAATCTGTCAAGGTATGCCACAGAGCTTGTTGACACTGATGCAAAGAAGATTGCTAGTTTCAAGAGGGGGCTTAGTCCGAAGCTGATGAAGACTCTAGCTAACAGCAAGTGTGCCACTTTCAATGAGTTTGTTAGCGATGCTTTAACTCAGGAGAATTAGAACAACATCTATTTAGCATCTAAGTGTCGTAAGAGAGCTTATGAAGCATGTGCATCTTAGTCAAAAGCTCCTATTGCTGCCAAACCTCAAATCTGCTCACCTGCTCCAAAGTATAGACCACCTCAAAAGAAGGTACAGACCAGTCAGACCTAGAAAGTGTATCACAAGGCCTTTTCTGTTGCAATACCAATGGGTAGCACAGGACAAGGAACCTCCAGCATTCCACCTAGGAACATGTCATGCTGGAACTACAACAAGCCTAGCCATTGGGCAAGAAACTTCCCCTATCCCAAGAACAACAACAACTAGATGCAGGGTAATCCAAATGCATGCCAGGGACATGTGCACTATACCACCCTAGAAGAGATCCCTTCAGGTGAAGTTGTCACTATGGCTACATTTCTTGTGAACCAACACCCTACAATTGTTTTATTTGATTCTGGAGCTTCACATTTATTTATGAGTCAAATATTTGCATCCAAGCATGATCAAAGGGAAGTTACTGTAGATAAGGGTGGTTATTGCATAAGTGTAGTCAAAAATAATATCTTTACTAACTAGATAGTAAGAGATGTGCGCATCTCAATAAGCAACCGATAGTATACCTTAGATCTTGTAGTATTGCCAGGGTTGGGGATAGATGTAATCTTGGGTATGAAATGGATGAGTGGCTATGGAGTTCTCATTGACACTTCGACTAGAACCATCATGTTGAGGGAAGCCTAGAGTAACTATGCTTTCCTAGTGCCACTTCCTAGAAGTTTTGATCTCCAAAACTTAGCCTATGCTATTCAGACCATGACCCTCCTTGATATTCTAGTGGTATGTGAGTTTCTGGATGTGTTTCCATATGAATTGCAAGGGTTGCCACCCGATAGGGATGTAGAGTTTAAGAATGAGTTATTACCAGGTAGAACACCCATCTCTCGGAGGCTGTATAGAATGCCACCAAATGAGCTAGCCGAGCTTAAGGTTCAATTGCAAGAGCTTTTAGAGAAAAGTCTCATTCGACCTAGCTCATCTCCGTGGGGTTGTCCTGCCTTATTTGTGAAGAAGAAAGACAAATCCTTGTGGATGTGTGTGGACTACTGACCACTTAATACTATAAGTCAAGAACAATTATCCTTTACCTCGAATTGATATCTTGTTTGATCAATTGTCTATGTTCTCCAAGATCGATTTGAGATCTGGTTACCATCAGATTAAGACTAGGCTAGAAGATATACCTAAGACTACTTTCTCCACTAGGTATGGCCTATATGAGAATTTGGTCATGTCCTTTGGGCTAACAAATACTCCTGCATATTTTATGTATCTGATGAATTCGGTGTTCATGCCTGAGCTGGATAAGTTTGTGGTTATGTTCATCGATGGCATTCTGATCTATTCAGAAAACGAGGGGGATCACGAAGAGCACCTAAGAGTTGTTCTAACTGGGCTAAGAGAACATAAGTTGTATGCTAAGTTTGGCAAGTGTGAGTTTTGGCTTCAGAAGGTACCTTTTCAGGGCACGTGATGTCAGAAAATGGGATCTCCGTAGACCCCTCTAAGGTGCAAGAAGTTATGGATTGGAAGGTCCTGACTTTAGTTCATGAAGTTCGGTGTTTTCTTGGTTTAGCAGGTTACTACCATTGGTTCATTCTGGACTTCTCCAAAATCGCCAAGCTAATGACAAGATTGCTTCAGAAAGATGAGAAGTTTGTGTGGACTCCAGAGTGTGAAGCTGCTTTTCTCACTTTATGGATTTTGTTGACTTCAGCTCCTATTTTGCCACAACCTGATATCGAGAAACCTTTTGATGTATTTTGTGATGCATTAGGTACTAGTTTGGGATGTGTTCTTATGTAGGAAGGCTGAGATGCTTATGCCTCACGTTAGCTAAAGAAGCATGAAGTCAATTACCAACTCATGACATGGAATTAGCAACGGTTGTCCATGCATTGAAGATTTGGAGACACTATTTGCTTGGCAAAGTGTGTCATATTTACACAGAACATAAGAGTTTTAAATATATCTTCACTAAACCCGAATTGAATATGAGACAAAGAAGATGGCTAGAATTGATCAAAGATTATAATTTAGAAGTACATTATCATCCTGACAAAGTGAATGTTATTGCAGACGCTTTGAGTAGAAAGTCTCATTGCAATTCTCTATTAGAAGATGGCTTCAATTTGTTACACCCTATTGTGCTACACAATATTATGATCAGTTGTTCTCTTGAGAGCAAGATTATCGAGCTTTAGAAGACCGATCTAGGTGTCTTCCACATCAAAAGAAAGATGAAAGAGCAAGAGAGAAAGCATTTCAGGATCGATGAGAACAATGTTCTATGGTTTAAAGATAGACTAGTAGTGCCGAAGGATAAGGAACTTAGAAACCAGATCTTAGGTTAGGCTCACTCTTCTAAATTGTCCATTCATCTGGGTAGTAGTAAAATGTATCATGACTTGAAGACCCATTTTTGATGGACCAAAATGAAGAAGGAAATTATAGCTTATGTTGCTAAATGTGATAATTGTTGCTGAGTTAAGGCTATTCATTTGAAACCTGCTGGACTGCTTCAACCACTGTCTGTTCTAGGTTGGAAGTGGGAAGAAGTTAGCATAGATTTTATTGTTGGACTTCCACCTACTCATAAGAATTTTGATTCCATATGGGTGATTGTGGATCGCCTAACCAAGTCTGCACATTTCATTCTAGTCAGAACCAACTACCGACCACATGAGTATGCTGAGTTGTATTTCTCCCACATAGTACATCTACATGGCATGCCAAGAACCATTGTGTCTAATAGAGGGCCTCAGTTCAAAGGGTTAGGCACCAACTTAGTCAGAAGTTCTGCCTATCACCCTCAGACCTTTGGCGCAAACTAAACGTGTAATTCAAATATTGGAAGACATGTTGAGAGCTTGTGTCATCTATTCAAAGGGTTCATGGGCAAAGTGGTTTCCTTTAGCTGAGTTTTCATACAACAATAGTTATCAAGAGAGTATTAAGATGGCTCCTTTTGAAGCTTTGTATGGCCGTAAATGTAGAACTCCTTTGAATTAGGTGGAACCCGAAGAAAGAAGATACTATGGTATTGATTTTGTCAAAGAGGCTGAAGAGCAGGTGCATATCATTCAACAATATATAGAAGTCGCTCAATCAAGGCAGAAGAGTTATGCAGACAAGAGAAGAAGACCCATTGAATTTGATGTAGGTCATTATGTATACCTGAAAGTGTCACCAATGAAAAAGGTACAATGGTTTGGGGTAAAAAGAAAGCTTACACCTAGATATGTAGGTCCATATGCAATCATTGAGAAAAGCAGAAGAGTAGCCAATAGGATCTAGTGACCTCCAGAAATGAGGGTTATCTTCAACGTTTTTCATGTATCCCAATTAAAGAAATGCTTACGTGTTCTAGAAGAAAGAGTGGAGGTTAGAGATATCAAGTTGAAATCGGATCTAGCCTATGAAGGGAAGCAGGTGCAAATCATAGATAGCAAGGATAGAGTAACTCGAAACCATGTGATCAAGTTTCACAAAGTGATGTGGAATAATCATAGTGTGCAAGATTCTATGTGGGAATGGGAAGATTATTTACGTAAGGTTTATCCAACTTTCTATGAAAAATGGTAGGTGTTTCGAATCTTAGGGCGAGATTTCTATAAGGGGGACGGGCTGTAACACCCTAGGTGTTAGGCTTGCACTTTTGCACTTGCATTGCATGAGCATAAGCATCATTCATTCATATATGAAACATATGAAACATACCTTTATTATTCTATGTTGCAACGTGTGTATGCTTTATGGTCAAGCTTGTTAATGCAAATGGTTGATGCTGATCACTAAAACACCTTAGACACACTTACGATGGTACATGGAACAAGTTTGGTATTCATGACATGGACCAAAATAGCCCCCAAGTCATAGTTATTCTAGAAACTCTAATTTTCATGATCCTACTTTGACCAAAGTTGAACTATAGCATAGAGTGTTTGCATGGTAGTGTACCCTTAATAAAAGTTGTAGCTTATCTTATGTGGAACAAATTTTATTTAAGGGTCATGAGCTAATTCAGTGCCTAGCATGGTCAAATAGAGCCCAAAAGTAGCAATGAAATGTTGTTTTCAAACATAGAAAAATTTGCTATCATAAGCTGATTTTAGTTTCAATGTGACCTACTTTGGAGCTTTGCATTTTGAAAACCATGATGAATTAGATGTTACTCCCTAAAGTAAAGTTGGAGATCTCACATATCTCTATAACTTTCACTAATACTGTTTTTGCTGGTCGCCATGGTT
The DNA here is from genome assembly GCF_019320115.1 of Miscanthus floridulus. Taxonomy (NCBI): domain Eukaryota; kingdom Viridiplantae; phylum Streptophyta; class Magnoliopsida; order Poales; family Poaceae; genus Miscanthus; species Miscanthus floridulus. The sequence continues at coordinate 77,415,355 of NC_089589.1, forward strand.
TAGGAGATAAAGGTTAGTGAACAAGGCTGCTTCAGTCGGCCTAATGGCCTTTTCAAATCAGCTGGACGCGCACTGGTCATGGCCAACCAGCTCAAACACCGCACGCTGTGTGTCGCCGCTCTCCTATCCGTGTGTCGTCGTGTCAAGAGGGAGAGTGAGCCAACTGCTTCCCATTTCCTCTCATGAGCACAGCGCCATTGCCCTCATGCCTTCGCCGAGCTCGCGTGCCACCGCCGCTGCGCCATTGCTCAATAGCTCGTGCACACTATGTCATCGTGACCCACTCTACATCCTCGACCCATTAGTGCCTTAGCTCGAGCCAAGGTAAAGGCCTACGGCCGTTTCTGCCACCGCGACATCACCAGAGCGTCGCTGTGCTCTCAGCTTGCCATGGCCAGGCTGCTACACAGCATATCCCACCTTCCTATCTTCTGATTCATAGTTGCCTTAGGTCACTGCTGCTTAGGCCGGAGCTAGGATAGATGCTATCGTACCATCACATGGGAATGCATCGCTGCTCCCGCCGTGCCTGCCATGGCTGTGAGCTCGAGCTCGCTACAGCCAGCAGCCCCTAGGTCTCGCCATCCCCTACTCGAAGATGTTTATGCATAGCCACAAATGCTAGCTCCTACCGTGAAGATGGAGACCCACATCTCGCCGCCGGTTAGTCGAAACGGAGAGCCCCACCGTGTTCGCTGGGCACCGCTGTGCCGCCATGCATGTGGTCAGGCTCCCCCACTGCTCCACTGTGACCAGATCTTGCTCTTGAACTGTGCTAGGTCACCGTAGAGGTAGGACCGTCCTTGTTGGAGCCTAGCGTGGCCGGAGACGGCTGGCGCGCCACCGCGCAACCACCGCCGTCCGCCATGCTCACCGGTGAGCTTGCTCCGGTGAGCCACTGACCCAACCTAGGGTACCCCTAGGTGTGGGTTGATGAGAGGAACACGATGGTGCCCAGGGTTTCATCGGAGACCTCGCCATCGGTGAGCATTCACCGGTCAGCGTCGTCCTCTGCTTCTATGCCGATGACATGTGGGGCCCATTGACCTGCGGGGCCCAACAGTCAGTCGTAGTGGTGCACTAGACGGGTGCACCTAGCAGCTGAGCTTGATTTGAAATTCAATTTTCTTTATTTATTATTCCAGATTGAGTGAACCAAATTTTGTTGGATTCATCATGAAGTCTACTATTTGATAAAAATATGAAACCTAGTATTTGGGATATTTTTCTAGGAGAATTAAATTGAGCTAGATAGGTTCTTTTAAAGTAGTTTATATCTTATAAAATGCATAACTTGAGCTAGGAAAGTGATAAAATTGTGATACCAATTTTGCTGATCTTGTGTTGACATGCTCTAGCTAAGAAAAATACTAAACCTACATTAAGCAAACTTGAAATATGGTCTTCCTATTTAATCTTAATTAATTGCTAATTTCTGGTGAAATTAAATAGGGTAAAAATACATAACTTATGATCATGCAAATTTTTACACAGTGTTAGGGTGCTAGGATGAAAGTAAGAAAAATATGAAAACTCTTGTTTGACACTTTTCACTAGGCTAAACTATTTTTGCTAAAATAAGCCTATGCAACTTGTTATTTTTGTAGAGATGGCTATACTTATTCAAATGACATGAAATTTGTACAGTATACTTTTGGGATCATATGTAGGATACTATAATTTTCTAAGAATTTACTGTGCATTTTGATATATGTTCCTTATTTCACCTTAGTGTCCAAATAAATTAATAAAGGCATTTAAATAAATTAGTTGGGCTTGACCATTATGTTTTCTAAAGGGTATAAGATGTCGATGAACTATTGGTACCATTGGTTGTGCCCAAATTTAATTGCTTGTACGCAGTGAAATATTAATTGCTCTATAATTCAATTTTAGTGACTGTTTTGGACAGTTTCTGTTGTTAAGTAAATTACATGGGTAAAATGATGTTTGCTGTGAATCTTGTCAATAACAAAGTTGTATATAACTTACTTATATTGCTTGTGTCAAAGTTTCATGGCAATAGGCTAAATGGTTTGAGAGTTACATCTGTTGGAAGTTGGTCTCCAGAAATGCTTATTCTCTAGAATTTCTGGACAGATCTGGGAAATTGCTTTGTTTGACCTTGATAGCTGTTGAATCATCTTGATATGACTATAAAAAAGTTGTAGGCAGTTTTATAAGCTTTGAATAAAGTCCAAGATCATAGTATTTGGTTGAGTAGAGCTCCTGATATGGCCAAAAAAGTAGCTGTTGTTTACAGTCCAGGAAATGACTAAGTCAAATTGTAATTGTTTATTCTATGTGATGCTTTGTGCAGATGCTTAGGCTAATTGAGATTAGTTGTTAGCTGCAGGTTCTAAGCCTCTTACTGATGATGAACAACTTTACCTTAGGTTACTAGAACTTGGTGAGTGTATGTTTCTTGTACTATAAAAGAGATATGCACCTACTCAGTAAAGATCAACTAGAAGAAAGTTATACATCTACTTGGTAAATGAATGTTAAACTTATCATACATCTTGCGGATGACCATGCTCATGCGTATACAATTTATCATGTCATCTTATCTCTTATGCATTCATGATACTCATTTGTGCATATGCATGCAATAGTTTCCTCGAAAGGAGTGACGCTACTCGAGTTCGAACCCGAGCATCAGGAGGAGCAGGAGGTTCAGGCTAAAGGAGGAGTCAATGTGGAATATCTTTCTAAGTGTCCTAACCACCAACCTTCCTTGTTTCTGAAAGGTAAGCCCCAGAGCATTCTAAGCCTCCTATGTTTTCTAAATATCAACTTGAGTCCTCTTATTTGATGCATTAAGTACTAAGGGTTGATTGGAACCACTTGCTGCATATACTTTCCTGGTCCAGACAAATATATCTTGAATCCTATGTAGGTCTAGGATCGAATATATGCTTAGCCATATTTAGTCCGGTAGAAGTCGAGTGATTTCCTATCACCTGTGAGATATAGGTAGATATCTAGTCACGGTTGTCTATAATTGCTATCATGGAAATAACCATGTCTTGATAAATAAAAAGGGGACCGGGTGGGATTTGATATAGAAGCAACAAGGCATAGAGGTCTTGGTGCCTATTTATCTCTGTCTGTGTTGGTTAAGGACTGATTCGCTGTACGTCCTCATGTCATGTTGAACGCATGAATAGCACTTAGTTGGCCGGATAAGTCGTTCCGACCGCGAAGCCGAGTACCTCAACTTAGGCCGAGACCCGGTAAGTGAAAGTGCGCACACTAGAAGAAGTAAGGATGTGCGGGGAGCCAGTGACATGAGTCCAAAGGTAGGCTAGGCCTGAACTTCCTGGTAGACTAGTAGTATCCCTAGGGGTGCGACGCTGCTCGAACCTATGACTATACCTAAATTATACCAAAGGTGACCCAATGCGACCCCGATGGGGAAGTATAGGTTTCTGTTAGGAATAACTCCCTAACTAGTTAGAATCAATTCGAGTTGCCATCTCTCTCGGATAGTGAGAGCTTGACTGAGCAGCGGCAACGTAGCAGTAATTGATGGAACTTGATGGTTATGATGATGCTCAAATTAATACACTGGATATGGTTACTAATGCTTCTTAGCTTAATCAAGTGATTACTCTAGTATAGGTGCTAATCTAGATATGCTTAATTGAATAGGTATTCAATTTGATGTTAAAGATATTAAATCTCCAAGTTATGTTGCTTAAGATTTCATGCAAAATATTGTCAAGCAAACTCCACTGATAGAGCCTTGCATACTCCTTTGTGTCATATTTTTTCTGGTTTATGATGGGTAAGTCTAGCTGAGTACGAAGGGTTTATTCTATCTTGTTGTAGATGATATGATGTATCATGGGTACTATAAGAACTGCCTTCATCCTGCCGTGGATCAGGACTAAACCATGGGGCATGGTATTCCTAAGATATCCTCTCTATTCTGCTTTTGGTGAAAATGACCGTGGTACTGGCATGTATTTGAACTAAGTGTGAGGTTGATGTCAAACTACTTTGCTTTCGCTATTTGAACTTGGTTTGTAATAACTATGTGAACTCTGATGTATATGAGATACTTGTGAACTATTTGTGAACTGTGATGTAACATGTGACTTGTTATGTTGAATCATGTATGATTTTGGGTTGTATGTTGGTTGGTTTGAGATCCTTCGTGATTTCATCAGACTAGCAGGTTTATATGGGCTCAAGTATGATAGTTTGATCGCTTCGGTGATTGCTATTATACTTTTGCTCTTATAAATTGGACGGTTCTGTTACAGGGTGAATTGGGGGATTCGCAACGATCGATTTTGCTCAAATCACCAGGGATCTCCATAGGAGCTTGATAGGGTGCTTTCTCTGATGGTCCAAAGTAAGAGCCTATTCTGTAACGAACTTGGGTCGATATAGTTATTGTTGATGCCACAATTGCTTCATTGACTAGGTGATTTGATCAGCTAAAGAAATTTGAAGAAGTATTTGGTTTCTTATTAAACTTGGGAAATCTAAAGTGTTGCACTACTTTTGTAAAAACTTTTTATGATGACAAGTCTGATGTTGAGTTAGATGATTTGTTCTTTGAATTGAAGGTGTTGCAAGTAACTTTGCCAAATAATTTGATGTCAGCATATGAGATTCTTCACTTTGTTAAAGCTGCGTATTGCTATCTAAATGTCTCTATTGCATATCGGATTCTCTTAACTATTCTTGTGACAGTAGCATCAGCCGAAAGAAGCTTCTCCAAATTGAAGCTATTGAATTTTTTTTGAGGTCAACTATGCTACAAGAAAGATTGAATAACTTGGCTATGTGCAGCATTGAGAAGGATATTTTGGATAAAATTGATCTTGATATTGTTCTTGAAGATTTTGCATCAAGAAATGCTCGAAGGCGGTTTTTTAAAAAGCACCGAAGCACTATAGTTTTATTTGAGGTATCCATAATAGTTATTTTACCGTTCTTTCAGCTTCTTCGATGTACTATCATTTTTTATGAACTAAATATATGCTGCAAGTTATCTCTTATTAATAGTCATATTAAAACATTAGAATGTCGGGCCCTTAGTGTCTTGCTTGCCCAAGGGCCCTTGAAATTGTTGAGATGGCCATGTATGCACGATGTTGTGCTATCCACACCACAGTACCCAGCCCCACCTGTCAGCCCTCTACTCTCACACCAACACCCCCACACCACAGCCCTCTCCACCCCCACCGCCTCATTCCCACATGCACACACCAGAGAAGAAAGGAGAGAAGAGAAAGAGAGGAAAGAGGAGACGAGAGGAAGAAGAAGGAGAAGGAGGAGAAAGAGGGAAGGAGGAGGAGGATAGCCAGCCCTGCCAGAGGGCGACATGGTGAGCTGCTGCATCACCACGGCGTCATTGACTTCACCAGAGTTGGAGGAGATGGAGCACCCAAGCCCCTTCTTCAACCTCAAGCCATGGAGGTTCCCAAAGCTCAATCTCCTTCCCCAAGCCTTACCGGCGTGAGCTGCTGCACATGGAGGATCCCCAAGTCATGGTGAGCAAGCCCCAAGCCTTCTCCACCATCATCCCCATCTCTACCAGTCATCACCATGAGCTTCACCTCCCATCCATAGCCACTACCACCATGGGTGAGTGCGATCTCCCCACAGCCCGCAAAACATATGGTTGCCCAGATGGTTGAATGCTGTTAATGAGAACAGTAATTCACTGCATGTTGAATCCAACACTTGGAATAACTTCCTCATGGATCACTAGAAAGCTATAGGAACCTACCTCACTCGATTTGGAGTCCTGAAACCCCAGGAATCGATCTTGACATCTTTGCGCTGTTGCTGTTCCTCAGCTGGAAGAGGGCCTGTCGTTCTTGGCGGACCAACTGTTGAATTATAGCCAACGATGTTAATTCAACACAAGCGCAACCTTGGATTGGCGGAGGGTTCGGTAGTTCCTGGCGGACCATCCACAAATCCACGGCACAGCAGCAGCACAATCAAAACTTTTAAAATTCATAGCAAATGCAATTGAACTCTAAAAATTGTGAAACAAATTTTGTTGTGTTAAACAAAATATTCTCTATCATTTAAACATGAATTTGACACTAGAATTATATTTTTAATTTAGACTTAAAATATTGCATTTTTAGTTTAATAAATAGACAACTTATTCTCTAGTTATCAAAAAATTGTGAATCTTGTTTTGTTAGTTTCTTTTGAGCATGTGCTATCTAGGAGACTTGTTTGTGTGCATCATCTCATTGCACTTAAGCATATCTTTTATTCTTCACATAATAACCCAACACTAGAGATATCTTACTTTTTGCACAATGGGCACATGCCCTTGCTTAGATGGACTCCTAAGCATCTTGAGAACACACTAACACGATCTCATGCACCTGCAAACACTCTAGATTGAGTTTTGGATTTTGAGATGCAAGAATAATACACTATCAGTCAGCTGACGGAGGGTCTGCTGCACTTGGCGGAGGGTCCGTCATGATTGAAGCCACCAGTTATCACTTAGGCAGAGCATGGTATAATTTGGCGGATTGTGCACGGTGATCCATGGAGCGTCTAGTGAATTATAAATCTTGTCTTTAGAAAACCCAAGAGCAACCAATTGTGGCGGATGGTCTGTTAGTTCTAACGGAACGTTCCGCCAATCCCTGGACACTTATGAAGACTAAGTACCCTACAGACCTGGTTGGACGGATGATATGTCACCCATGACAGAACATTCCGCCAGCACGATCAGAGAGTCTAACTTCCTAGAGCTACAGACTTGCATGATGGAGTGTCCGCCAATAACTGCGGAGTGTCCGGTGATTTATAGACAAGAAACCCGAGACTACCAAGTTGTTACCTGGACTTGGCGGAGTGTCCGCACCCTATGCTGGAGTGTCTGTCAAGTCAAGGCTGTCCAGTTTCACTAAGTACCTATACCCACGGACCGTCTGTGCTTTCCAATGGAGTGTCTAGTAGTCCAAACTGACAACCTATGTACACAAAACCTTGAACACTTAATACATGTGATAAAGGCATAATCAACTAATGCCAATACATATAATGTCATGTCATTTATTCTTGTGCATTGTACTCATCAAGCATCATATTTAATCGTTGCACCTTGCACTCATAAGAGTTTAACCACACAAGCCCCTCTCATGTTGCACTCTCATCTCTTCCTTTCATACTTCATATAATGTCATGCATACATAAGTATCTCATACATGCGCATATATATAGGTATGCGATATCAGAGAGACATCAAGTGATGTTCCAAGCTATTGGGACATTGCTCTTCCAACAGGCAGGCACCCCACTACTATGAACCCTATTTTGGATACGCATTTACTTGTTTCATTATGAGTTATGCATTTCATTTAGATATGATTAATAACTCAATATTGCTCCATTAATGTAACGACCCAAAATGTTGTTCCAATTTGAACCTCTACCCTAGCTCTGCGAAATTGCTATCGACAGCTGTGAGCCTAGATATTTGTTCACCTGTGGAGATCCCTAGTGCCTTGAGCAAGATACAATGTTATGAATCCATCAATCAACCTTGCAAGCATCCCCGAATAGACATGGTCAGGTTAGAAAAGAACTACTACTCAAGTGAAAAAGCAATTAATTGTCATCATCAACACCATAACAAAGCCAGAGGATATCCTAGGACATGATATCTTGGTCTCCAATACCAAGCCATTCAACTACTTAATCAATTCAGCAAAGACAGAGAACCAACAGAGACTCCGCCAATTCCATCGGACCATCCGGTAAATCACAGAAAAGTGGAGTTAAGTGGGAAATGAGTTGTTTTCCATTTGTAAAGCTTGGACACACATGTTAGCATGAGAATGAGCTATTCATTATCTGAAGCCACTCCACCTCACTCACTCTCTCACTCACTCATTCATTTGTAACTCCCCCTCTCTCTACAACTCGACAACAAGGATGAACCCTAGAACTAGAGAGAGAAAGGATTGGAGATTCGATTAGAGAAGGAAAGGAAGAAGAGGAAGAGAAGCACCAGCATCACCTCATCGACAACCTCAACATCCTCAACTCCATTCATGGTGAGCTCAAGAAGATAGCTCTCATTTCTTGGATTTCTCTTCAAAAACAAGAGGCCATATTATGCCATGGTGGTTCCATCATACGTAAGATTGAAGATTTCTTGCTGGTGGTGGTTCCATCATACGTAGAGTAAGTTCAAGAGATCTTCACCTAGCTCAATCACCCATGCATCCCTTGGATTTCTTTTTATTAATCTTTGGGAATGTTTTGCAAGAGAAAGCTCATGAGAGTTTAATTCCCCTTCTTCCATGTGTGAACAAGGACATAAGGAAGTTAGATCTTCAAGTTTTGGCTATGGAAGCTCTCAAATCTCAGAGCTAAGTCCCCAATCTCAATCTCATGATTTATTCTCTATTTCCTCAAGTTTTTGGTTTAATCCCAAACCCATAGCTACACTTAGTAAACCTAGCTCAAACTTAACCATCTTGAGCCTAGTAAGTCACCTAAGCTACCCTAGGAATTTCTTACACATGCATGGATCACCGCTTAGCACATCTAGGATTGAAACCCAAGAAAACCCATGAAAAGCTATGAACATAGGTTATGTCGACCATTTGATAGAGCGTCCGTCAGACCTGACGGAGAGTCTATCAGTCCCAAAAGTTACCCAACAGAGCTTTATAACCTTTTGTAGTGTACCACTGGAGAGTCCGTGGCATCCAGCGGAGTGTCCATCAATTTATAAGGTTAGTGATCAGAAAACTAGAGAGCACCTAGCTTCCAGCGAAGAGTCCGTGACTTCCCATGGAGGGTCCACTGAATTATAAACCTAGACAACTAGAAAACTGAGAGTTCCCTGTTTTCACCGGAGTGTTCGTCAACTAGCTCAGACCATCCTTTGAAACCTAGGAATGCCTAAGTCCTAAATCACCGGAACTTTCTTTGGAACATTCCACAAGGTAATGGAGTGTCCGTCACCTTTGACGAAGAGTCTATCAATCCTAACAGAGTCAAACCAGAACCAAGTAGCCTCGAAGCCCAAACCTACGAAGAGTCTGCCACCTATAGCGGAGGGTCCATTAGTTAACATAAGGTGTGTAATTGTTTAGAAAACTTACACAAGAGGTCAACAATACTGGAACAAGCTTAGTTATAAATAGTGCAATAGTAGAGCCCTGTTAGACATCTCTTCCTAAGTTCCAAATCAAGTCTCGATCTCTATATCTCTATCTCTCTACCGATTATCTTCAATTTGTTCCTCGTTTCTTTTAGGATTCGTTACGCATGTGAGGAACGTGTACCAGTCATCATCGTTGGCTTCGAATTGTTCGATCAGCATAACCAGGCAGGCGCACCACTATTATAAGCCCTATTTTGGATGCTTACTATTGCTGCATTATGAGTTGGATTTCATCTGATCATGAATTAATAACCAAACTAATATTGCTTCATGAACTTAGAACTACTCAACTAGCATCGAGAGCCTTTCACTTAATCAATCAGGATGGAAACACTTAAATGCTTATTTGCTTAGCTTTGTTAAAAGTCGATTTTGAGAAGGGAACTCATTCTCACGCGTGTAGGATGCTACATAGGGCTAATTAATTACTAAAATGTTGAGGGTTACAATTTACCTACTTCCCTAATCTTGACCAAGGACCAACAATAATTTGAATGATTATATTGATGATCAATTTGGTAATCTCTACTTATACGAGGGGTAAGGTCACTATGGGTGTTGGTTCCCAAGTGGCGTAGCTCGTGGAGCACCTACTAAGGACCGTTCATTGGGATAGTGAGTCCAAGTAACCAAAAATACAGGCCACATGTCGCATATGGGGGCGATAAGCCAAGTAACTAACTGCGACCGGTCTATCCGTAAAACTGGCACGAGGGTGGCATTGGGTAGATGGTGGTAGCACTACCTAGGAACTTATCAACCCTTTTGTGGATATTCTGGCCGGGTTAAGAAAAGGTTGGAGACGTGAGGCAACCATTACCCTTGCGCATGGGTATGGTGGTTAGTCCCATTCTTCCATGTGGGTACTGTGGGTGTATGTCCCCCATGACATGGGCCGCACCATCGGAGGTGGCCTAGCCCACAAGATCAAGGCGTGCATGGCGCTACTCGGCATGCACCACAAGATATTGTATAATACCAAATAGGATACTTTACTTGTAACCCTGCCCCTCCAGAGTATATAAGCAGAGGCAGGGGTCCTCTACTCGACATCATGTATTCAATACAATACACCAAAGACACAGGACGTAGGGTATTACGTTGATCAGACGGCCCGAACCTGTCTAAATCGCTGTCTCTGCGCCTTGTGTCACCATCCGGTTCCTGATTACGCGCACCCCCACCGACAAATCTACCATCGTGGGATACCCCTCGGTGGACTATCGAGCATATTCTGTTGATAGTTGGCGCGCCAGGTAGGGGTGTGCGCTTGATCCATGGCGAGCCAGATGGACCTCAAATCAACAACGTGTTCTCGTCGTCAATCTCATGGAGATCCATGTCGGTCCACGATGACGATTCATCGCTGCTACACTAGCCCCTGCGACAGTAGATCCGATCTCGGAACCACCTCTGAGGTCGTCTTCACCAACAACTCACCGCCCGCCAGGTGCTCGCCATCAACGCCGACCAGACAACGCCATACGCCGCCGACTAGACGCTCTGTCCAAAGCTAAGTCATGCTTTAATATTCTTCCAAATATTCTCCGATCTTCGTATATCGCCATAATGTTTCTCCAAACTGTTTTCTCCATATTTGCTCTCCAAACTATTTTTCGAACCCTCGAACAGTCATGTTGATGCTCGGACGCTTCCAGAGACGGCCCTATCTCCGGGCTCCGCGCTCTGTGTTATGGGTGGTCAACAGCGGCTCCTTGGTCACGCCTGTTCCTCCTACACATGCACGGGCTCCGCGCTCGATGTTATGGACTATAGGCTAGCTAGGGCTGGAGACTCAGCTACACACTAACTGTTCGGGCGGTTTATATTAAACATAAATATATTTTCACGCCAACTGATTGCTGAACTGCATACGCTATTTTATCGTCATTGCTGATTTTTCTCCAGAGTTCATCTATTTTTACATCATGTACTACCTGTTCTACATGTTTGTATTGCAGGATCATCGTCCAGGTGATCGGATCACCTGGTGCTCAGGCTTCTCCACCGATCAACTAGTCGGACCGCTTGGTTCATGGACTCCGTCGCCGACCAGTTGATCGGACTGTTCGTTGGTCGCTTCTACTCAATGCTCACTTCGCCGCCGACCAGTTGACCAAACTGTTCGCCGCTCATGCTTCATCGCCAGCTACGCCGGTTACTCCTCAGCGCTCGGATTCTTCGTGCTCGAGGACTAAGTGGGCACACTTCACTGCACTGATGTTGTTAGCTACATCAGTGCTCGGACCTCGCCACCTACACCGGGAACTCCTTGCTCCTCGATGCTCGGTCATCGCTAGCGGCGCCGGGGACTCCTCGCTCCTTGCTCCTCGGTGCTCAATCATCGCCAGCGACGCCAGGGACTCCTCGCTCCTCGGTGCTCGGTTATCGCCAGCGACACCGGGGACTCCTTGCTCCTCGGTGCTCGGTCATCGCCAGCGACGCCGAGGACTCCTCGCTCCTCGATGCTCGGACATCGCCGCCTATATCGGGGACTCCTCGGTGCTCGGTCATCGCCAGTGATGCCGTGGACTACTCGCTCCTCGGTGCTCAGTCATCGCCAGCGACACCGGGGACTCCTCGCTCCTCGGTGCTCGGTCATCGCCAGCGACGCCGGGGACTCCTCGCTCCTCGGTGCTCGGACCTCGCCAGCTTTGCCGGGGACTCCTCGGTGCTCAAACATCGCTAGCTTCGCCGAGGACTCCTTGGTGCTCAGACATCGACGCCTACGCCGAGGACTCCTCGGTGCTCGGTCATCGCCAGCGACGCCAGGGACTCTTCGCTCCTCGGTGCTCAGACATCGCCGCCTACGCCAGGGACTCCTCGCTCCTCACTCCTCAGTTCTCGGACATCGCCGCCTACATAGGGGACTCCTCGCTCCTCGCTCCTCGGTGCTCGAACATCGCCACCTATGCCGGGGACTCCTCGCTCCTTGCTCCTCGGTGCTCGATCATCGCTAGCGACGCCGAGGACACCTCGCTCCTCACTCCTCGGTGCTCGAACATCGCCGCCAATGCTGGGGACTCCTCGCTCCTTGCTCCTTGGTGCTCGATCATCGCTAGCAACACCGGGGACTCCTCGCTCCTCGGTGCTCGGACATCGTCGCCTGCGCTGAGGACTCCTCGCTCCTCGATGCTCGGACATCACCACCTATGCCGGGGACTCCTCGCTCTTCGCTCCTTGGTGCTCGGACATCGCCGCCTGCGCCGAGGACTCCTCGGTGCTCGGACATCGCCGCCAATGCTGAGGACTCCTCGCTCCTCGGTGCTCGGTCATCGCCAGCGACGCTAGGGACTCCTCACTCCTCGGTGCTCGCACCTCGCCAGCTTCATCGAGGATTCCTCGGTGCTCGGTCATTGCCAACTACGCTGGGGACTCCTCGATGCTCGGATCTTGCTATGTCTCATCGGTGTGCTATCAAGCTGCTCCATGCTGTTCGGATCAGGGTGCTGATCTTGGGCAGCGCGTCTAGGGTCTTGATACGTGCATGTCAGACGACGTCAGCAAGCTTTCTTTTTCTTTGACCCTGCTACAAGATTCATTCTTCATCTTCCAGCAGGCTCGGGGACTAAGTGGGCACACTTCACCTTGCGGTGAATGTGCATGTTCTCATCTCAAGGCTATGCCCAGGGACTGGCTGCTTGCTCGGCTGGTCTTCTACTTTCTGACCGTGGCACCACGTGACTATGTCACCTACTGTCAGGCTCGAGGACTAGCTGTGGGGTATGGCCCCCAAGACATGGGCCGCACCATCGGAGGTGGCCCGGCCCACAAGATCAAGGCGTGCATGGCGCTGCTCGGCGTGCACCGCAAGATATTGTATAGTACTAAATAGGATACTTTACTTGTAACCCTACCCCTCTAGAGTATATAAGGAGAGGCAGGGGTTCTCTACTCGACATCATGTATTCAATACAATATACCAAAGACACAGGACGTAGGGTATTACGTCGATCAGACGGCCTGAACCTGTCTAAATCGCTATTTCTGCGCCTTGTGTCACCATCCAGTTCCTGATTACGCGCACCCCCACCGACAAATCTACCATCGCGGGATACCCCTCGGTGGACTGCCAAGCATATTCTGTCGACAGGTATAGTTGTACACCTCTGCAGAATTCACTTGAAAGCCTCGAGTCCTTCAGGATGAAACTGGTTGTTCTTTGGATCTGCTACTACTTGTCATAACACCACTAGCTAGCTTATTAATGAATCATGAGCATGTCATCCTTTAATAAACGCCATTGCTTCTCCGCAAACGTACAAATGCCTGATAATATCCTTGCATCCACCAAATATCTATGTGTTGGAATTATGTCCTGCGAGTACGCAATGTACTCACAGTGCTACTGTTAAGTTGTTTTGCAGGTATTTCTGATTCGGTTGATTTGAGCCAATACTCACTCCACCAATGGCTAGTAGACCTCGAAATGCGGGCGATTCCAAGATGAGTTGCATGTTAACTCCGATAAGTTTCGAGCGAGTTCGTACGGAGACAAACCATAGGTGGCCAATCATTAAAATGTTGTATAATATTGTTCCGCTATTGGTGTACCTAAATAACTTGGTTAGTTCAATTCAACTATCCTAAGCTGATAGCATGATATCTCCTTTGTGTAGTAGTGAGATCGCAATTTGCTTGAATTCACTACGTCAGATATGATTTTCAGGGGCGGCTAATGGGCATTTGTAGGGGCGGTTCGGCCAGCCGCTCCTACCATACCATCTCTACAAATCATGCATTTGTAGGGGCGGTTCCCAGACCACCCCTATAAATCGATTTGTAGGGGTGGCTACAGTACCAACCGCCCCTACAGTGTATTTTTTCGCCAAAAATTTTCAAATTACCAACACATGCTCCCCTAAATCATCATGTGATGAGTAAAATACATGATCAAGCATCTTGGCAAACTTGATTGTAATATTATGGCCCAAATAAGATTGTTTAGCCAAAAGTTTCTAAACATCTTCTATAGTACAAGAATCATAATAATAACAAACAGACTCATATTATGATAACAAAACATATATCTATATCACAAAAAGACCAAGCAAGCATGGTGTATTGAGCTATGTAGATGGCAGCAGCTGCTAGCATAGACGGGCATAACTGGAGCATCTCGTATTCGATAAGACTTAGCTCGATCATGAAGAAAGACAGGAGTTCAAGCTGTCCAGCAGTATAAAGATTTTGTCAGGGTTTATGTACTTATACAGCAAACCTATAGCTTACATGATTTATTGATCACAAAAACATGAGTATGTATTAGTATCTTACCTTCTTCTCAGATTGTGCTGCCTTTAGAAACCTTCTCGTGAAACAGTATGGAGTCGGCACCGACATATTGAAATTAAGTGTGTTCACTATCCTCCTCTCCTACAGAGATTTCAATATCAGTTATCTGGTTTATTGGTATGTTTTCCGCTAAAGAAAATGTAAGCTGCCATGAAACTGATCATGTCACATATAACATGATCCCACGAAATAGTAAAATCTTATATATATATATGGAAGAAAGAGTATGATCCCACGAACAGTCACAAAACATGAGTCCAGTAGTTCAACTTACAGCAGCAATGGAAGGGCTGCTATCTTCACCAGGATGAGGATGGGTCACATCAGCACCAAATATGATGGTAGGCCTGTCAGTCACCAAAGGAATGCGTCTTGACACTGCATCAACCAGCACTGTGTTCCTTCCTCCAACCTTTGAAAACAAATAAAATTTTCTTTTTGGACTCGACAACTGAAAAAAATGCTAGATAGACAAAAGCATAGTCGATAGAAAACCAACCTTGACATTTATCTTCAGAGCGAGATTTGCCAGTATCTGTTTGTTCATCTTAAAAACTTGCTTTGCACAGCAGCACTGTGAAACTAATCCAAGGTCAATTTCACAGATACGCTTCAAATCACCTGAGACTAACACAGAGCATTAACACCAATCATGAGCACGGCAGCAGGAATAAATATAAGAGCCACACAGGGTTTTAAGTGCATGTACCATAAAGAGAACCGTTGTTATCAGGAAGTATTCCGATAGGCAAATCGAGTTCTCTGCGCTGTGGTCTGAGCATGTTCATTGCATCATGGAACCTGGCTTTCAGAGCTCTCTCCACTTTATCAGGATGTGCATATATAGGCGGAAGAATAGTCTCCAAGGCAAAGTCCTACAGAGCCACCTTATGTTGTTACTTCCATAAACCAGTAGATGGAGTGGATACTCATCATTTCAGAAATTGTTTTAAGAGATACTTGCCATTCCCGAGGCTTGGCACATGCGAGCGAGTTCACGACAGAATCCAACAGCAACGCTCTCTTGCACGTTTCGAGCAAAATTGACACAGATCCAGCTCCTCAATCTACCACCATTTACCATTTTCTAGATAAGGCTAAACGAAACTAAGTGGTATATCTTGAAGCATAGTACATACATAGGTGTCTTATTAGCAAAGTATAAAGCTACTACTAATAGTTAGGCAAAAACACAGTGGAATTAATACAGTGGTTTTACTGATTGAACGGCATTTTAACACAAGCCAAAAATTCGACTGGAGGATCAATAGCTGGAAAAACAATTATCTGAACATGAATGCCCAGCAAAACTCTAGTCATAGTGTGCTGTGAAGGGAAATTGATCAAGTGGACGGCATCTTAAAAAAAATCATCTTTCTGAACAGAACAACTTATGCATACTATTTACTCATATAGATATAGCCAATATTTTTAACTATTTGGTTATAAACATTTTTACAAAATACAAAATACTATTCAGAAAAATGTAATTGAATTGAATTTTGATGCAATGAAGTAAGGAACCAAAGGATGAAGACCAGAATCTTTTGCCAAGCTCACTAAAACTTCTTTAAAAAGGGATGTATCAGATCTACTCATAGTAAGCTCAGCTATTTTATCAAAGTACATCTGCAAAACCAAACAGTGAAGAGGTATATAAGTTTCTTGGAAATATATGAGTAATATAATGCACGGTATCATAATCAAAGTACGTGTAGTTCTCTAGATAATATATGCTTAACAGGAAGCTTGACATCAACTGGAAGTCCATCATCCTTCCCATGCTCAGACCTTTTATTTTCAGTCAGTGATGAACATTATTGATTATTCCTTATTTCTGGTTAGGACCTTCAGAACAGGAAAAGGTAATGAAACTAGTTCTTCCACTACTAGCTTGTACATTTTTTTATATGCCAGTTCTAATTGCATAGCAAGTTGCATGAGTAAAAATTCCCATCTGGCCAACTGCTGTAAGCCCAAAACAATGGATGGGCCTGCAGGTCACAGAATAGGCACAACCATCACCAAATCTATAGGGGATCAATCTAGCCAGGCTAATAGACTTATCAGATATCACTTGATCCTAATCATTTCAACACAACGATAAATCTGAACCACCATCACCAAATCTATATGGAGTATAGGGGATCAATCTAGCCAGACTAATGGGCTTATCACCTGATCCTGATCATCTCAACACAACGCGAAATCGGAACAAGCTAGCCCTACTCTACTAACGCCAGGCTCAAATCAAACAACCCACCCAGACTGCAGGCGTTTTGATGCTAAAACAAGACAAGCAAACGAACTAGCCTAAGTTCCTATCACGAATCCCATAGCAATCAAACAGATCTAAGCACCACGCACAATATTCCCACACAAAGAAATCTGCATCAACGGCTACATGCGCTCAGATCTGATCCGCTAAGGCCGCGGCGGAGGGGGGATGTCGCTCACCTTGCTTGTGGCCGGCGCCCTTCTCGACCGTGTGGCACTGCGCACACTTGGTCTTGAAGATCTTCTCGCCCGCCTTGGGGTTCCCGTGGGGAGCCTCCGAGAACGACGTCGTCACCGCAAGCAGATATCTGAGTTTGAGCCGATGGAGAAGAGGAGGAGGCCAACCGCAACTTCTTTGCCTCCTTGAGGAGCTTCATGGAGCAGATGAAGAGACAGGCACATCCAGAGAGAGATCAAGACAGAGGGAGAGGAAGAGGAAGAGACATGCACCTAGGGTTTCATGGAGCTGATGAGATGTCACATCGGGGGCAAACGAGCCGGCAACCACCAGTAGGCGCCGTGCCTAGGGACGGCAGCCGTTGGGGCCCCCGCAGCCAGGGGTGGCCACCCACCACCTGCAGCACCGGCGACTTGGCCAGGGCCGCCGTCGCCGTGCCCCTAAGGCGCAAGGGGGGAGAGGTGTGAAGGAAGAGGAGGGAGGCTGCGGCGTCCGCTGGCCTGCTCGCGCCAGCCGCCGTCGCCCGGGCCGCTGCTCGCGTCGGGAGGGGGAGAGAGCGTAGAGGAGAGAAAGAGAGGGGAGGGGAAGAGAAGCTCTGAAGGAGAATATATTTTTCGACTGTGCTCTAAAATATATAGTCAGTCATTTGTAGGAGCGGCTGGTGATTGAGCCGCCCCTACAAATAGAAACACCGGGGGTGGTTGGTGAGTGAGTCGCCCCTATAAATCAGACCCATTTGTAGGGGCGGCTCGTATCACCAGCCGTCCCTGCTGTTTCATTTGTATGGGCGGCTGGTCTCTGGGCTCTCAAGCACGCCACTGTATGGGTGGCTCCATCATCAGCCGCCCCTAAAAAAATTTGTCCCGTTGGTACAAACCGTTTTTCACGTAGTAATTGCTACAGCATGAAATGAAAAGCGACTAGAAGCACATTTCAATCGTGGTTTTACATTTTAGTTGTTAAAAATATATATTGCATCCAACATAGTAGTAAGCAAGAATATATTATGATACCGGATATTACACTGAAAATAACAAAGCAGGGGCAAAGTACATAGAATCCAACGCCAAATCTAGATGGCGGTTATTTGCCATATTCTTCCAAAGGAAAATTCCACGTGAATCGATCTTAAGAAAGCAACCAAGATTATCTGCTTAGGTCCATGGTGATCCATGGATACTCTAGGCACACACCTTCTTTATTTAGGACATCATCATGCCAAGCCAGAACCCACAATATATAAAAATCCCAGGTGCAATCTTACGGATACACTTCGAAGGCAACACGAGCTCCAAATTTCTTTAGAATCTTATAGTCGCTGAACCCTGCTTTCACGAAGATCTCACAAAATTCATTTTCATCCCGTTGGCGTCCTTTTGTCATGGTCATCATGCCAATGTCCATTAAGAGGTGAGTTTCCAACATAGGCCCAGAGTAGTCAATCACAATATCGCCAACGATAACTTTTCCGCCATCCTCTCGTGAAGGAATCGCCTTCCGGCATTGAGCCAGGATCTTCACGCAGTCCTCATCAGTCCAGTGGTGCAGCACAAGCTATATATCATGCATAGATTGGACACACAGTTACACACTTATGCAATGATTTGTAACTGAATTATGAAGTGAACATTCAGGCTAGAGCTTTATTTGAGCTTGCAAGTTATAAACATTAAAGTGAGAAAATTTAGATTTGTCATTTAGGTGTGTTAGAAAATGGTAGTGGTTCAAATTAAAGTTCAATTTTCGTATTGCAATTGTAATGGTTTGAATGAATTAATTCATATAATTTTAAGTAGCCAAGCCACAGTACAATTAAAATGGAATCTAATCAGGTTATTACCTTTAGCATCACAGTTTGAGCAGGTGGAATGAAGTTGAACATGTCACCTTCAACATAGTTTATCATGACACCATCAGCCGGTTTGGTGGCAATCATCTTTGGAGGGGCCAGCACAGTGCATTTTATGTGTGGGAAGGCCTTGACAATAGCCCTGGCAGCCTTGTCATCACCACAGGTACCGCAGCAGTAGGTCATCGACTGAATCCCCTCAAACAAGTCCCTGAACTCCCGCAGCGCAATCTCAATCCCAAAGTTGTCGTGGGCGTCCAAGGCTTCATTTGCCATGTTGTGGTAATCTGGGTCGAGGCTCTCCATGCTCTCATGGAACAGAGTTGCCCCATGCAGCTCCTCGAATGGCGCCGTCACCACGTCCTTCTTGAACCACTCGGCCAACCCTATCGCCGCTTCAAGGTAGCGCGTCGAGGTGCAGGTGAGCACCAGAGAGGTGTGGTTGATGTGCACCTCGTCAGGGATGCCGTCCACCAGGAGGTAGGACACGGGGTTGATGCAGTACCTCTCCTCCGCTGTGGTCTTGTCGACGGTGAACACGCCCGACACGGCCAAGAGCCGCAGCAGGCGGCGGATGAACGGCAGCTTGGCGGAGGGGAGGGACAGCGCGGTGATCAGGTCGGCGGGTGAGGCGGCCCCGCCGTGGCGGTGGATCGCCGTGGGGATGCCAAGCTCCACGGCGCACCTCAGTGACATGGGTGTGAGGTAGGAGAGGCTCACCCGCCATAGGTCGGCTTGTGCCTGCAGCAGCTCGGCATCGCTAGGCCGGACTACATTGGAAGCCATTGCTCTGCGCAACAGACTTTTTACCTATAGTGCTTCTGTATGTGTGTGCTACTGAGATACGTTGGGCAATGTGGGATTTATATATATACTACATCCGTCTCTCGGAAGTCGGAACACAAGATGAAAAACTAGTCAGTGCTCTCCATGCCTATGATTGGTGCAAAGGGATTATTACATACCGACTAGCAGCAATCAAATCAAGAATAAATAGCAATAAAATCTTACTCTGTGTGAACGATGGAAGCATTATTTGTGTGGATGAGGAAGCAGTGAGCTAAATCCTGTATATTTTAGATGATGGCACTCACGGACAGCTACTTCCTCCATAAAAAAAAGTGTTTGTTATGGGTTCGTGCTGACTATTTAAAAAAAATATTAGTATTTCTATCTCTAAATAAGTTTATTATAAAAATATATTCAATGATTTATCTAATGATACTAATTACGTACCATAAATATTAATATTCTGTTATATATATTTGGTCAAAATTGCAAATGATTAACTTATGGAGAAGTGAGAATGATACTTTTTATAGGACGGAGCGCTACCGGACTCACTGGCTTTGTCGAGTGCCAGGGGCACTCAGCAAAGCCCAATTTGCACTCGGTAAAGGCTTTGCCGAGTGCTGCACTCGACAAACAATACTCGGCAAAAAATACGTCGGCAAAGGCGTCTTTGTCGAGTGTCTTTTGTCGGGCACTTGGCAAAGCCTTTGCCGAGTGCCCGACACTCAGCAAAGTTGGAACCGATAAAAAACCCGAAAAAAATGAGAATTTTTACCGAAAAAATGGAATTTTTTTTAATTGATGGAGGCCCCCACCGGTCAGCGCCCACCCATCTCCGGCATTTTTCGCGTAAATTTCACGGCTATGTGGCTGACGGGATTCGAACCCGAGACCTCCCGCTGCGCACAAACCTCCTCTACCACTACACCACACTGTCCTGGATTCCGTTTTAGTTCTCAATATATTATCCTAAAACGACTGTAAATTACTTGTTTGAGGCCCTAAACGAATTCAAATAAAAAAGTTGTAAACTACAAAGTTTTATAACTTTTCGAGATCTACACTTTTAGTTTAGGAAGCTTTTCCATCCGAGGTTGTTTACAAAATTTGAATTTTAAAATTTGGAAATTCAAACGCAGTTTTGCATGACAAGATGTTTTCAAATCAAAAAGTTGCCAACTACAATGTTTCATAACTTTTCGAGATCTACAGAGTTTATTTTGGTTCTTTTTCCATCCGAGGTCGTTTGAAAAGTTCGAATTTTAAAATTTTGAAATTCAAACACAGTTTTGCATGACAAGATGATTTCAAATCAAAAAGTTGCCAATTACAAAGTTTCATAACTTTTCGAGATCTACAAAGTTTATTTTGGTTGTTTGGTCATCTGTTCATCCGACATGGTCGTTCTAACATTGTTCACAAATCTTATATATCTCTCTTGTAGTTTCATAAACTACAAGAGAGATATGTTAGATTTGTGAACAAATTCATTTTCACTTTGTCATATGAAGAAAAGACCAAAACAAACATTGTACATCTTGAGTTATACAACTTTGTAGTTGAAAACTTTTTCATTTGAATTAATTTACTGCTTTAAAATGTGCTTTGAAATTTTCTTTGCCGAGTGTCAAAAAAAACACTCGACAAAGAAGCTCTTTGCCGAGTGTCAAAAAAAAACACTCGGCAAAGAAGCTTTTTTTGCCGAGTGTAAATTGCTTGTTTGAGGCCCTAAACGAATTCAAATAAAAAAGTTGTAAACTACAAAGTTTCATAACTTTTTGAGATCTACACTTTTAGTTTAGGAAGTTTTTCCATCCGAGGTCGTTTACAAAATTTGAATTTTAAATTTTTGAAATTCAAACGCAGTTTTGCATAACAAGATGTTTTCAAATAAAAAAGTTGCCAACTACAATGTTTCATAACTTTTTGAGATCTACAAAATTTATTTTGGTTGTTTGATCATCTATTCATCTGACATGGTTGTTCTAACATTGTTCACAAATCTTATATATCTCTCTTGTAGTTTCATAAACTACAAGAGAGATATGTTTGATTTGTGAACAAATTTACTTTCACTTTGTCATATGGAGAAAAGACCAAAACAAACATTGTACATCTTGATGAGTTGTACAACTTTGTAGTTGAAAACTTTTTTATTTGAATTAATTTACTGCTTCAAAATATGCTTTGAAATTTTCTTTGCCGAGTGTAAAAAAAACACTCGGCAAAGGCGCTTTGTCGAGTGCCCGAAAAACAACACTTGGCAAACCACTTGGCACTCGGCAAAGAGCCGGTCTCCGGTAGTGGAGGGAGTACTCCACTACACCTATATAATTCCTAAAACTGTATTTTTTTACAAACCTTATATCCTAGAATTGTTTTTTTTTGTGGGACAGAGAATACAAATTGTACTCCTATCTCGGTTTGCTACTGCTTCCGAAGGAGCTAACATAGTAACATAGCTGTCAGATCTTTTCTTGTAGGGGCGTAAATGGTATGGATATTTTCTAACCATCCGACCAAAACTGAGAAGGGGTGAACAGTGGTCTAGATATCTTTTTTTGAATATCTAAACATTTTCTCAGGATAAGGATTCTGATAATTTTTTTAATATCAGATACGAACATAAGAATGATGTTATCCATGACATACCAGATATCCAGTCAAAGAATTCAGTCAAATATTAGATTTGAATTGCTCTATTGGATATCCATTATGTGCACCACCCTGCAAGCGCAAGATGAATTTCGGCTCTAAAATGGTAAATGATGTAGTTCTGGTTATCTTTTTTAAAGTTTGTGACGATGTATGAAGTATGAACTAAGTTCAAAGTCAACCTCACCAAAATATTATAGTACACTCAAAGCAAATTGAGAAATACAAAGTCGGTAAATGCAAACTTTCTTTTGCAAAAGTTTAAAAATTGAAAATAACTTGAGCAATTTGAGTAAAATTTATACATGTGTTGTATTCATAATTCATAATTTATATATTTCTATATTTGGCTTGACCAACAGAAAACATGTGATAGGTATATTATTGTTGTTGCCTTTACTTAAAATCCAAACAAATATTCATGACCAACGTTGTCTGGATCCAGCTTGTTTTTATCTTTGATACATATTTATTCGTATATATGTAATGGAAACAATTTCGCATTTGTCTTATATATACTCCATCCGCCCACGAAAAAAATGTTACTCTTGGAACCGAACCCAAGGTGAAACTACCCTTATATCTGTACTCTCCATGCGTATGTGAAGAAGTGATTATTACATCACGGACTAGCAACAATCAAATCAAGGATAAACAATTCTAAGATCTCACTCTGAATAAACAATGGAAGGAGTTGTGTGGATAAGGAAGCAGCGAGATAAATATATTTTAGATGATGGGACTCACATATAACTACTCCACTACACCTGCAATGACAAATTGTATTCTTTTTAGAACAAACGCACTTCCAATAATTCCTTACAAAAATTATTTGGTAAATCAATGATTTTTCCATGTAGCTAAAAATATCAAGAGTACATTTGTTTGATTTCTCCAATAGTTTCTAAAATATAAAAGATAATTTTGCATCAGAAATCCCGTACTATTTCGAAATCACACCAACAACTTTTATATTTTCTTTCTCTCTTATACATTTACATTGGGAACCTTACCCTACCCGTTATTCTTCCCCACATCCTTCCACCTCTAGATTGGCCCATTGATATACGCGCGTAAATTTGCGTGCAATTGGATTCATTTTCTGAAGTGTGGATAGATTGGGAGTTAGATACACAGTTGTTGGAGAGTGATTTTTTTTTCAATCTTGCTAAATATTTAGATTTTGGAAACCATTGGTGTCGGGGTTATAACCCCGGGGTGTCTCAAGGCATCGATTAGTTAGTAGGCCACGTGGCCCGCAATACGTCAGCTAGCAAAGGCCCGAACGACCGAGGCCTAGCTGAGCCAAGCAAACCAGGCCGGATGTTAAGGCCAGAGTCGGCGGTGACCCCTTCTCCTGCCTTAGCCGCACGACGCTCGGAGAGCGCACGACCTCTCCCTCATCACGACACAAAAGGAGGAACGAAGAGAGGTCGAGCATAGCCAAACGTGCCTGATCGGACAAAGACATGCACGGCGCAATGACCTCACAAGGGCCGAGGGGACAACAGTCACCTTGGTCCGGTCAGACGCCAGCCCTGCACTATGCAACACGGACAAGACAACACCGCCCCAAGGCGGTGACGACGGGCACGATGACTACCAGCCAGATATGGCCCGACAAGACGCATGTACGATCCCACCCACTACGGTAGGGGTCCGCAACGAAAGCTTTCACTTAGAAGCCATCCAGACTGGCGGACAACCACGACCCCAACAATCGGGATTGTGGCCTTCAACTCCTCAACATGACCAAGCGATCGACGAACCGGGGCGGCTATCAACTCTCATACGATGCCCTAGGAAATCAAGAGATGATGACAAAGAGCATGGCAAAAGACGTGTCGTACAGGATGGCTGGCGAACCACCACTATGCCTACAATGCCGCCATAGCCAACACAGTAAGCACCACGCTGCACCACGCTGCGATGTGGCCATAGGACCATGATGACAACCACGCCCAAGCATACTCCACAAGACAGCGTAGCTTGCAAGCCAAATTAGCTAGGACCTCTCTCAGGCTCATGACCCTTCAGTCGTGAGAACCTGCTGCTTTGTAGATGCCCTGGCCCTGAACTCTATATAATGGCAGCCAGGGCACCCACCTCAGAGGATCATGGTCATTCTGAGTCTCCTACTCAATCACACACTCTCCACGTAGTAGGGCTCCTGAAGCTTCCCTTTGGACAGCCCATCGTCTAGCTTAGGTTCTTCTACCTCTTCTACCATTCTTGCACACCCCATTGTAAGAACTTCAAAGCATTCAAGCAAGGAATAGGCACTCAATTACCTTTGACACTGGACATAGGGCTCTGGCCTACACCAGTATAAATCCTCATGTCTTTTGGATGCTAACATCATCTTCCTCGAGCAGCATGACAATCGTATAAGCGATGGCTCCCTGCACTTATGTCGGACTTGCTCTTGGTGTGGCCCCAGCAGCTGCATCTGCTTCAAAAGCCTTGAGTTCAACGACATCAATGGGCCAGCTCCCATTGACGGTCTTCTCTCCGACCAAGCCCTACGCTTCAGGGACCTGGACTTCATGGCTGACCGCCATGGTTAGCTATGACTCAGTGAAGAGAATGTGGCTCCATCGCACATCTCGACACCTGATCATGGACCGGCCTATGTCAGTCCTACGATCATCAACTCTAATAAGCTAGCATGCAGGATCAATGCCTATCTCGAGACAAATCCTGAGCCAGAGCTAAGTCAATGCGTGTTCTATGTGTTGGCGAAAGCTTTCGCCCAACTCTCCAGATGCAGGCCCCTATCGCCAGAGGCCGAATTCTAGAATCCTAGCACTGCACTGCCTTCGAAATGAAGGACACGATCACACTCTTTGAGCGGGAGCTCACTAGGCGCAATGGCCGCTCGATGATGCCAGAATCCTACATGTTTGTGGAGATGATGGAGCGGGATCCAAATCCCTCTATGACCTCCTATTGGCCACCCCTAAAACATGGACACTAAGTTTGATTCTGAGGGGAGTTACCGCCCGCTAAGGGAATGCAACATGTTGCATCTCTCGGAGGATGGGGTGGCGCCAGCGGAGGATGCAGAGGATGACGCCTACCCAATTCCATGCACTCCACAGAGAATAGGCCGAATACGACTAGGAACGCCAGGAACAAGCCAAGGCCCATGAAGTTGATCAGGCTAACTAACGCTGCAATGACAGGTGCCCTAGCCTGCCACACCTCGACGCCGAGGGCACGTGGGTGCGGGCATGCCATGTATCTGATCAAATCCAACATGACAAGAGGGAGATGCCTGTCTTCCCTTGTGCTAGTCAAAACATCGTAGCAGCCACCATTATCATGCGAACGGCCCCTGAACCCTCAACCGATGAGGGAAAGTGCGTCCATCAGGAGCTGCGGGACCTACTAGAAACCTTAGTGGTACAACAGGCTCAAAGCTTCGCAAAGGGGTTGCATCCCTAGTCTAGTTTTCGTACACATTTCCTTGGCACGTGGTGCCCCCGAGGGGCACCACGCACCAAGCATGCTCCGATCGGACGACGACGATGTGGCATGTAGGCAGGAACCCTCCCCAGCACATAGCTACTACATCAAAGATTTCAATACCTGGCTAGCTTAGGGCACTTGGCACCCTAGGCCAAACTAGGTGAGCAAAGATCAAGTATACTATGGTGACAGCTACCCAACAACCACGGACAACATCCTAGGGTTTGGGACACATGACGCAGCTCGAGCCTAGACGCCTGCGGTCCACAGACGCCATTCTTGACGCGCTTCCGTGCACCACCAAACTTAATCAAGTACTACAGGGACACCAACCCCGCCGTGTGGTTGGAAGACTTCCGCCTCGCCTATCAAGCAGGCGGGGTTGACGATGATCTCTTCATCATCCAATACTTGCCACTCTACCTTGAGGAAAACGCCCGAACATGGCTCGAGCATCTCCCCACGAATAGCATCCACTCATGGGTAGACTTCAAGTGCATCTTCGTAGGGAACTTTTAGGGTACGCATGTGCACCCTAGGAATTCCTAGGATCTCAAACCCTGTAAACAAAAGGCGAGAGAAACTCTATGCGAGTAGATCCACCGCTTTTCCAAGCAGTGCAATGAGCTCCCCGATATCGTGGATGCGGATGTGATTAGAGCATTCATCTCTGCCATGACCAACAAAGCACTCGTCCATGAGCTTGGACGTTGCAAATTGTAGACTACGTTGGAGTTGCTCAACCTCGCAACAAGCCACACATCCGGCGAGGAGGCCATCCATTCAATATTCTAGAAGCACAAGGGTAAGGCTCAAGCCAAACCTACAGACGAGGATAAGGACCAGAACCGATGAGTAAAGGGCAAAAAGGATAGTTGTAGGCGCCGCGACAATGAGTTTGTCACAGCAATCGATAGGGTCCACAAGTAGAAGACCGGCAAGTTCAACCATGTTAGTTTTGATAAGATAATCAAGATGTCATGCCGTAACCACAGCTATCTAGTTAAGCACACCGTTGAGGAGTGCGACCTCATCAAGTGCTACTTCAGCGGCGACTACGAGATGATAGGCACGGATGTGCTGTCTAGGCCCACTGGCAACGAGGAGAAGGGTGATGCGTATCCCAACACAAGAGGGTGCCTTATGATCTTCGACGAACCGATGGCGTACGAGTCTAAACACTGGCAAGAGCTCACAACTAGGGAGGTCAATGTGGCTCCTTGTGCGAAGCCATCCTAGCCTTCTTGAAATAGTTAGAAACCACGATCACTTTCGATGGAAAGGATCACCCCGACCACATTCCACAACCGGGGCACTTCCCCCTCATCGTTGACCCAATCATCAGTAAGACCCACCTATCTCAAGTCCTCATGGACGGCGGGAGGGGCCTCAACCTCCTCTATGCCGAGACGTACGATGCCATGGGACTTTCATGGGCAGCGATATGGCCATCCGGTGCTCTATTCCATGGAGTCATACCCAGGCTCTAGGCCATGCCCCTCGGATAGGTCAACTTACCTGAGACTTTCAGAAGTCAAGCCAATTTTTGCACGGAAATGCTCACCTTCGAAATAGCGGATTTCCCTAGCGCCTACCATTCCATCCTTGGCTGACTATGCTACGCCAAGTTCATGGCTGTCCCCAACTACACTTACCTAAAGCTCAAGATGTTCGGTCCTCACCGAATCATCACCATAGGCGGCGACCTCCAGCAGGCCCACCTCTTTGAACAGGAAAATTACAACATAGCGATAGCCATGTGCCAACCCTTGGGTGCTGAAACTGAACACGGCTTCCCTATGCTTTAGGGGAGCATGCGGAGGTCGCGCTTCATGACCTCAGCCACAGCACACGACGAGGCAGGTGATAGCATGGCCTGAGGATGACACGATCAACGAGCACCGGAAGGCTCACGACATAGTGTACTCCTCAGCTCGATGAGGCACGCACCCCAAGCCTCATCGTGTGAAGCACCGCGAGTGATGAAGGTCATGACCAGTGGCACGAACACCCAGCATTCACATCAAAGCTACTCTCAGCCATCTAAGATTTTGTACATAATGGTCAATGAAACATCCTTGCGCCTAGAGATCGCATCATGCCTCAGTGAATGCACGTCAAAGCAACACTCTAACAACACACATAACACCAAGCGACCTGTGCTGATAGGTACATGCCAGTTGACATGGCTCACCCATGGAAGCTACACTATGATACACCACGCATCGATGTTTGCCGAAACAAAAATCATCATGACCCTAGGAAATGAGGACAACAAAAGGCGCATTGCCGCTAGATCTGGTCCACAATGCCTCAGTCATGAAAACAGAGTCGCACAAAACTAAGCTTCGTGGGTCGACCCCCGGGCAAGGTCACAACTATGGCATTCAATCAACCAGATCGACAATGGACATGCAAAAGAAAAAGAAGCGCAGGACACAAACTAAAGAATTTCATTCATCAAAGGACCCTAGGTACAATCTAAGGCCCCTGGCCCACACCGCAGAGGATGTCCTCCACATCTACAGCGGCCACAATGGCGGCTATAGTGGCAGTGAAGCCGCTGACTAGCTTTGCTTGCTCTGCCTGCTCTGCCTGCCTAGCATGATCCGGGAAGCCAGGCACCACCTGATGAAAATCCTGGCTGATGCAAAGCTGTAGGGTGGTGAGGACGACGTCGGCTCCCTGCCGGACTCTAGCCACCACCGTGCGTTCATGGTCCTCCATCAGGACAACCTCCCAAAGGCGAGCCTCCTCTGTCTTGTGGTGGGAGATCACTAGCTGCTCCTCCAACGCTGACAACAAGAAGATAGGAAGATCAAAGAAGGATCAGAAGTGGTGAACCATGAATAAAACGACAAGATGAAGAAGCACCCTTACCCACGATGTGGGCCTGGGCGTCGGTAGCCTCCTCCTACGCGGTGATGGTCTCCCTCTTCGAGGCCTCAAGGGCCACTTGGACAGCGTCGAGATAGTGCTCCAACTGGCTCACCTCATGGGTGGCGTCGGAGAGGCACTAGCGGGCCTCGTCCGCCCCATGAACGAGCTTCCAGAGCTCCTACCGATCATCTAAGGAAGACGACGATGAGCTCAACCCCCCAATGGGTGGGGTCACAGCACGAGTAGCGTCGATGGCCCCTATGAACATTTCATGGGAGGCAGCCTAGGAAAACATGCACAGTCAACATAGGTCGAACCCTCAAACTCGAGCATCATCTATATGCACTTACCCCTAATCACACAGGCATGGATGGATAGGTGGAGGCGCCCCACTGACACCCAACAACTCCTCCAACGGTCATTTGCCATGACTCATCCTTGTTAGTGAGAATGGAACTCCAGATGTGCAAAAGCAAGAATAGGGGAGTAGTGGAGCGGGCGACTCAAAGCGAATGCCTCCTTACTGTACCACACCGAGAAAATTTATAGCTACTAAGGTCACTTAAGGCACATTCATGTTCACTCCCATTTACTAACCGCTTGGAGAACCCCACAGAGTAGGTGAAGAGATCAAAGGGAAGGCGGAATGATGATTGCCCACGCAGCGGCGCGAACCAAGCAAGCCACACACACACCCTCCCTTTCAATATCATTTCAATTTGTGCGCTCGTGTTCTACAGCACATGACTCCTTTTGAGTGGACACCATTATGCCATGATGTGACCGGGGAGGCCAATTGCCCCTCGAGACCATGCGGGGAGCGACCCGCCAAAACCACAACCCCGTGTTGTGCTTAGGAAACCCACTCTTAGGCTGATCCTTAGAAGGGCTCAAGGCCACAAAAGGGATAGAGGCAGGGAGGAGATGGGACCCTGCAACTCTAATTGGTGGTGCGGAGCCACATGACCATCTCTCTCTATGTCCGAGTCATCTGTTTTGAAGTCTCCTTGGTGGTTGACCCCCTCTGGGGGAGGCATCTTGCCCTCTGGCCACTATGGGGGCGGTTGGGGACCAATGGGATTGATGACCAATGATTTATGGGACGTCTCCCGATGAGGCATAGCCAAACTCCACGTTGATTGGGGATGATATCGGGTCCCACTCGGATTACCCATCGACCCAGACGAGGCGCACTGCTCTAATCATGTGGTTACGATGGACATGGCTCTCCCCGCGTGGGACAAAACCAAACTTGCCTGTTACAAGGCGTCACGACCTCTCGAGGTCAGCAGGAGCGATGAGAAAATAGGAGATGGGTCCCCGCAACCCCATAAAAGGGTCGAAACCGAGACCAAGACTCCTCCCAGTGCCTCCAGGTCTAAAGACCAAAGGCTAGCTTCAAAGAATCACACTACCACTACTACACAAACGAATATGTGCAGCGTTGCACTTTTGCACTCTGTGGCGGGCATCTTTTTTTGCCCGCTGCAGTAAATCCCACGATCTACCGCGGCGGGCATTTTTTATTTACCGCGGCGGGCACTTTTGCCCGCCACGGTAAATCGATTTACCGTGGCGGGCATCTTAATATGTCCGCCACGGTAAATACCCTATTTACCGTGGCGGACATCGTAAGGTGTCCGCCACGGTAAATCAATTTGCCGTGGCGGACAACGCTAAAAGCCCGCCGCGGAAAAGGACTAGGCCCATCAGGTCCAAGCTGGCCCGATATTCGTCTACACGTATATATAGGTATACTTAGGCGCTGTGGCTCTGCCTCTGACGCAAAGGCCAGCACTAGCTTGGCGGCTGGCCCTGCCCCCGGCGCGACGGCCCTGCTCCCTCCGACGCGGCTGCACCGGTGAGCTCTCCACGAAGGCTGACGGCGAGCTGCACCTCCACGCGCGGCCGCGGGATGCCCCCTCCCCTCGAGCTGCTTCTAGAGGAGGCGCGACCTACATCTCCCGGCGGCAAGGACCGCCATAGCAAGGTGGCGGCGGCGTCTACCACGGCGTCCCCGGCGGATCTGGCCTCACCACGGCGGCGGCCTTCCTCCCTCCCTCTCCATGGCGCGGATCGACACGGCGCGGATCCACGACGGCGGCCTTCCCCCTCCCTCCTCGCGGCGGCGACGGCTGGGGCGTCCACGACGACGACGGTGACTGGGGCCAGATCCACGACGGTTGGGGCCAGATCCATGGCGGCGGCACCTGCTCCGGTGGGGATCCACGGCGGCGCGGCGCGTGGAGGTAGGTACAACACTTCCCTCCCTCTCCCTCTTCCTTCATCTCCCTGGCCGCGGTGGTGGGCGGATCCGGTGCGGAGGAGCTCCCTGGCCGCGGTGGTGGGCGGATCCAGCCGGTGCGTCGGTGGATTGGGCTGGGAACGTACGGGTTCGCTGGCGGGCTTGAGAATGGGCTCGCCGGCGGGCTCCTGAGTTTTTTTTTGTTTTTTTTAATGATTTACCGCGGCGGGCGTCCTAATGTGCCCGCCGCGGTAAATCGATTAACCGCAGCGGGCAAAGCGGCCCGCCGCAGGAAGGCCACGATTTACCGTGACCTTTACGCGGTGGCGGACGCGTTTGCCCGCTGTGGGGAAGCAAATCCGTCCGCCACGAAAAACATTTCTGGTAGTAGTGTACTAGGGATGTGTACATCAATGATGCTCTTCTTTCATCACTGAAGACTCCAAAATCGTCACATATATTATTTTATGATGAATTTGTGACGATATGGTATTCATCATTGAATGCGCGTCATATTTTACCTACCGTGACGAAACGTCTATTTTCGTCACAGATGTGCATTTGTTCTATGACGAAATGGACATTGTCATAGAAGTGTATTCTTTCTATGACGATCTATTTTCGTCATTGATATAGCCCCTTTTTTGTCATGACTTGTCGTCTATTAGGCGGCCAGACGACGTCTGCGATGCTGGCAGCTGACGTGTCTTGTCCACATTGCAGGTGACGTGTCTGACCACATGGCAGCTGACGTGGCCAGTGATGTGGATGGTCCACGTGTCCACTTTTTATTGGGCCACAAGGCTTGCTGTGATAGGTTCTCATTTTCGTCACTGAAGTAAATAGAAATTCGTCACAGAATCAATTACCAAATCGTCACAAAAAGGTCAGATAATTCATCACAAGTGCACATGCTGATTTCATTATAGAATGCAAATAATACTAGAATGACCAAAAGCTTCCATAAATTAACAGATCTAGTATTCCAATGACCAACAACTTAATCAACAATTCTAAACTCGGTTCACATAACTCACTAGACATCACATTTGAACTACTAGTTTCATCTCAGTTCACATTAACATCACAGGAAATAATAAAAAGTTGCCAACCACCAGCAACATAAGTTACTACATAAACAAAATCACCAGTAGACCCCTTGCTTAATGAACCAGCAGCTACAAGCAGCGCTCATGTTGAAGAACCATTGTTGATGGCCAAGATATGCTTGAGCAGCGCATTGTTCTCCTCCATTGCCTTGTAGTTTATCTCTGTCAGCGTCTTGTACTCTTCCATCTCCTTTTGTGTCCTCGCCAGCTTTTCCTTAGCTTCTTCACTTCTCTTCCTGAGTTCATCGATTTCACCTTGTACAGCAGCCGTAGCTTCAGCTGCTAGTTGCTCCCAAAGTTCGCTTTCATTTGATGATGATGATTTGGAGGATGGCACTGGTTTGATGCCAATACTCTTCAGGAAAAGGTTTGAGCTGTTCTAGGAGAGCACCTGGGACACAACCTACACACTGGACATTGCTGTCTCACCTTCAGCAACAGGTTCTGTCCTCAAAGCTTCCATATTTGACTGAAACAGCAATGACCCATCATTAGTTGATACTTATTACATTAATTTGAGGAGGAAATATCACACAAGATGTATTTTAAAAAATAAAAACCTATGCTGCATTGACAGAAATTGATGCCAAATAGGTATGCAATCATGAGTCATTTATTTGTTGTCAGGTAACAGAATACAAGTAGAAGTCAACAACATAGGATTATTATTTAGCAAGTATGTCTTGCTATATTGGATTATGACCAGTTTTGAGCAAAAGACAGAATACAAAATGTTTGAAACAAGATATATTATCCAATTAATGAATAGTTGTTGGCACAGCGAAACAGATGTCGTGATTTACAACTGCTTCTCTTGCTAGTTCAGTCAGACCATGTTTGGAGCTGGTATGGCAGGTCTTGAAGGCCTCCACCGCATCAAGTTCTTCATTTTGTTCTGTGCTTGGTTCTGTATTGTTTTTCTTCTTCTTTTGTTTCATAGATAACCAATTACAACAAAGTTTTCTCAGATGAAATGCAAAATAAGTTGTTTAGTGCAAATATGTACAGGGTACTCTTTACTTACATATGCATGTAAGTGTGCCACATAGCTGCGAGAACCCGTAGCTTGATGATACTTGACTTTACGGCGATTCTGCTTGTTCTTTTCACTTGATTCCTACAAGATAATGAACATGTCAGATGAGATCATAGGTTTAAAATGAGAAGATCCTTTGGAAACTGATTGAGAAAGAATATATGACAAGATACCTATTTATCTGAAAAACAGTAAGATGGTAATTTTTCAACTCCTGCAGAGTTGTCTACTCTTTTATGCCCCTATACAACTTCTATGAAATGTACATCTCAAATTGTCTGAATGCTCACCATGAACTGCCTTTCTATTGTTCTGTTCATGATTTTGTCCTTTAGAATATGTTATTCTATCCTTTGATGAATGGACTGATATTTAAGGGCATATTTGTAATCCTTTTTGTTTGCAGGATATATATGACCAACCCTTTTTTCCCAAGTACATTCTGCTAATTGCTCCA
The DNA here is from genome assembly GCF_019320115.1 of Miscanthus floridulus. Taxonomy (NCBI): domain Eukaryota; kingdom Viridiplantae; phylum Streptophyta; class Magnoliopsida; order Poales; family Poaceae; genus Miscanthus; species Miscanthus floridulus. Next base: position 77,448,774 of record NC_089589.1, read on the forward strand.
ATTTAGGAGCTTAGGGAATCTTTATGTTTGAAAAATATTTATGTGTTACACTGCTTTTCATTGAAGGGCCTAGGTATAGCAAGAAGGATTGATGAGATGATATGTTTAAAATGAGAAGATCCTTTGGAAATTGAATGAGAAAGAACATATGAGAAGATACCCATACCATGTTTTTTGGATCAGACCACTTTGCAACTAGTGCCTTCCACTGTTCATCAGTCATGCATGCAACTAGAGAAGTTGTCCTAATCTCATTTGCAGGTACACCATTGAAGTATTTATTCTTGAGCCGATAACGCATTTGTCGCACCCCAGAGCGCAGCATATCGGTGCAAGCTTCCTCTGTTGGCTTGTCGTCAGGGTTAATGGCCAAGCGCCCCTAGTCATATGACAATTCCATATTTAGTTAGTCAATTCAGGTTAAACAGATATACATGTTAACCATAGAAACAGTAATGCACTTACAGAGAGCTTTCCCACAAAGTTTTTGTAATATTGATCGCCTCTCTTGTATTCTTTCCAATGAGGTAGGACAGGAACCTTATCCCGAATGATGACACCAACCTCAGATTCAAACTTGGCTGCTTGAACAGGTTCATGAGGCCTTCTTTTGCCTTCAGCAACAGCTATGGGCATTCTCCTTCCCATAGCTTTTGTAATCCTATCCAGCTGTGTTCCCTTGGTGGGTGGCCTGGGTCTCCTTGGGGCTCGCTGTGCAGGAGCTACAAAATAGAATTTGCATTAAAATGATTTAGTTTCATGCAGATAAGCAAAACAGATGACATATTTGAATGACAAAGAAACTATAACTTGCCTTCAGTGTCTTCCTCTCTAGCTACATTGTCTTCATCAACACCTGTACTATCTTGAGCACCAGCTCCACTGACTTCTTCTGCAGCTGTATTGTCCTACCCACTAGCTCCATTGCCTTCCTCTTCATCTGTATAAGACCTTTGTGGTGGTATTTCATCATGACCATCTATAGGATCCTCTACATTCTGGCCATCTCTCGCTGAAGGTTGAAGCCTTTTTGATGATCTTGTTTGGGATTCAGGAGGTTGCACCTGTGATCCTTGAGATGCCCTTACTCTCTTACTAGCCCTAACTCCTGGCACCATGGTGGGACCTATCTTCTTCTTCTTTGAAGCTATGACTTTCTGACTATGCCCTGCAGGATACTGTGGAAAAAAATCAAGTCATGTGCATTAATAAGCAAGACCATATATTAAAGAACAGGTATGCAAGAAACAAGATGCATCTAAAAGCAAGGGCATATATTAAAGAACAGATTAAAAACATTCAAATGCAATGCAAATATTCCCCATCCAGTACTTTGAAGATAGAAGAAGCACCTTAGTTGCCAGGGGTTGTGGCTGCTCATCAGATTCAGTGTCATCATCATCACTATCTCCTTGATCATCATCTTCAAGGAGACACTCCGATGAATCTGAATCTTCACTATTTGTTTTCTTGTTTGCTGATTTTCCCCCTTCTTTGATGCAGATTGTGATACAGAGTTATTAAATTCAGTAGATAGATTTTTCAGGCCAAATTCTTGCATCTTCTTTAAATTGTTCGCCACGCGTGTATCCCGGCGTCTCTCATAATCAGTTTTTGGAGGTTCTTACAAAAACAAGCAAATTGTGTCTATTAGAAAATAAAAAGGAGTGAACTAAGTACTAAGAGGTAGTAATACTAGATGCTAGATAGATAAGAGGTAGGAGCTAGTAGTGCCTGCTGAAGAGCTAAGGGATAAGAGGTGATAGGTTATAGGCAACAAGTAATAGGTCAGAGGTAAGAGGTACAACTTTTTTGTACTGAAGCACAAATACTCTAAATTATCTGAAAATTTTGAAGATAGCTTGTACTGAACTACTCTTTTCCTATCAACACACATGCATGCACTCTGCTACATCCAAATCCAGATCATTAAAATGGTCAAACAGACCATGCCAAAATCTATTTGAAGTCAATAGTCACAGCTACTTTTAGAATTGTACTACAATTGCTTTTAGAAAGCATCACTACTGCTTCTATTTTAGACAAATACAAGTGTAAAATAGATTACTAATTGCTCTGCCCGCTCGACGATCGCCGGCGCTGATCTGCTATGCTCGCCCAACGCTACTCTCATGGCGCGAGGGTTTGTCTGCGCCCACGTCCGTGCGATCATGGGTTTAGGGCCCATGAACTGTGATCAATTCAATTTAGGGAACCAAGTTTCAATTATCATGTTATACGTTTACAAATAGAAAAACATGCATGCCTTTATCACAAAACGGCGAGTGCTCTAGTGGTAACGCACCAACATGTCTAGCAGCAGGTCGCGGGTTCGAATCTCCCTGCGTGCACTATTTTTTGGAAAAAAAAGGGAGGCGGAAGGATGCAGGTCCAGCTGGACCGTGTGGGCCACACTGCCCCACTTGTTCACCGCCACGTCCTCAGGCTGAGACCCGCTGGTGGGACCGCATCACCATGTCTTTGAGGTTGGGACCCAATGGTGGGACCACATCGCCACGTCCTCGAGGTGGGACCTGCTGGTGGGACCACGCCGACACGTCCTCGAGGTGGTACACGAGCCAAACAATCTATGACGATTTAGTTTTGTTGTTTTATGACGATTCTTTTGTTTTTGTCATTATTCTTCATGCCAAAGCTCCGTCACTTGTTACTTATGACGAAGCTGGAAATTTCGTCATAGAAAGCACTTGTTCTGTGACGAAATTTGTAAGCGTCATGACTAAATCGTCATTGATGAACACATTTCTAGTAGTGTCACAAACCATCAGAGGTCCACAACCGCTCTAGGAGAGATCGACGAAGCAGATGGCCCGGGCAATGCAGCAACGATTTTGATATGGAAAAATGCATAACCCAAAATGTGATCACGGCTCGGTCACATGGAAAAAGCAAAGAGGTCCAAGCCCCACGAGCCAGCACACGGTCGCAAGAAAACCTCACGATCGCGCAAAAAGAAGTCGAGGAGACGCACCCTCGCATTACTAAGCTGCAAAATGCCTCTAGGTGACCCTAACAAACAAAGGAGCGACCACGACCCAATGGCTCGGGGGCTCGTCTAGGGAACCAAAAACACACATAAAAAGAACACTCTTTTCACCCAACTCCAGGCAGTACAAGAGGGGTCGAGCCGCTTGAAACGTTCTCAACCACTACACCATTGCCTAGGCAGCAACGCTAGGGACTCCAGAGGCCCCTGCTACAAGTACTGGAGGGAAGAGGAGAGAAATTGCCTCCCGTTCCTCCCCATAGCACCCCAGCCTCATAGCCAGGGACGCGTAGGGAAGAAAGAATGGGGCAGGGTCAAGCCCACAGGCCACCACCATCATGCTTCGGAAGCATGAACGGAACACCACGGGACAACAATGCCTCCCCCGAACCTGAGGCGGCTTTCCAAAGCCGTCAACAAGTACGAGGAGAAACTAGAAGTTGTCCTTGGTGCTCGTGCTTCAGCAACCCGAGGCCTATGGGTTTGGGGAAGCACTTGAACCACGAGACCTTGTGGATGGCCTAAGCACTGCCCCGATCCTTCCCTGCTCGCAAAATCCCTTCTAGCACCAGTTGTTGAAAGGGCAACGTAAGCTCCAACCACCATGGACGATCCCCAAAGGAGCACATGACGGGGACCACATGGTTCTCCTAGAGCTTTTCTCCCCCATCTCCTATCTCTCTCGGTAGGAAGATAAGAAGCAATTTGTAGATAAATCCATGAGTGGCACAAACAAAAGGAAGACTTCTATTTATATGCCCAAGGGTGAACTGAGCCGCTTGAAAACTCCCACGCCACATGGTGAACCATGGAAGGTAACAACCAAAGTCAGATACCCGTGTGAGCTCAGGCAAATGGAGACTCTCATAAAGGCAGGGCCAGTACAACATTGACGAGACTACTCGGTCCTGCCTAGGTCATGGGCCCCAAGATGCAGCACACTGACACGGCAAAGCCTGACAAGTTACATAGCATGTCGCCAGGGCGTCCTAACGAGGTGGGACGCAACGGCCGCCTACCGCGTTGAACACACCAACCCGCAAGGGATCGGGCAACGAAGCTCTAATACGATGCGACTACCAACCCGCGCCCAGTGCACATGCATGACAGCGCTTCCCCGATCACTTCGTGATCGCAAAAATGCTTGGGGGCTACTGTCGGGGTAATAACACTGGGGTGTTTTAAGGCATCGTTTAGTTAGCAGGCCACGCGGCCCTCAATACATCACTTAGCAAAGGCCCGAACAACTTAGGCCTAGCTAAGCCAAGCAAACTAGGCTGGATATTAAGGACAAGGTCGGCCACGACCCCTTCTCTTGTCTTAGCCGCACGTCGCTCGAAGAGCGCACGACCTCTCCCTTGTCATGACCCCCAGGGAGGAACGGAGAGAGGTCGAGCATAGGCAAGCGTGCCTGATCGGACAAGGACATGCATGCTGCAATGATCTCACAAGGGCCGAGTGGACAGTAGTCACCTCGGTCCGGTCAGACGCTAGCCCTGCACTACACAACTTGGACAAGACAACACCGCCCCAGGGCGGACCACTAGCTAGATTTGGGCCGACAAGACGCATGTACGATCCCACCCACTACGGCATGGGATCCACGACGAAGACTTTGACTTAGAAGCCATCTAGACTGGCAGAGAGCCACAACCCCGTCAATCAGGATCGTGGCCTTCAACTCCTCAAGACGACCATGCGATCGATGACCTAGGGCGGCTACTAACTCTCGTATCACGCCCTAGGAAACCAGGAGATGATGACAAAGACCATGGCAGAAGCCGTATCGCATAGGATGGCTGGCGAACCACCACCGTGCTTGCAGTGTCGCCATGATTAGCACAGTAAGCACCACGCCGTGATGTGGCCACAGGACCATGACGACAGCCACGTCCAGGCGTACTCCATAAGACAGCGTAGCTAGCTTGCAAGCCAAGTTAGCTAGGACCACCCTCAGGCTCACAACCCTTTGATCGGGAGAACCTGCTACTTTGTATACGCCCTGGCCCCAAAATCTATATAAGGGTAGCCAGGGCTCCCACCTCGGGGGATCATGGTCATTCTGAGTCCCCTACTCATTCACACACTCTCCATCTAGCAAGGCTCCTGAAGCTTCGCTTCGGGCAGCCCATCGTATAGCTTAGGTTCTTCTACCTCTTTCACCATTCTTGCACCCCCCATTGTAAGAACTTCAAAGCATTCAAGTGAGGAACACGCACTCGCATCACCTCTGAGACAGGATGTAGGGCTCCGGCCTGAACTAGTATAAATCCTCGTGTCTTTTGGAAGCTACCATCATCTTCCTGGAGCAGCGTGGCTATCGTATAAGTTTACTAGTCCGGTTTACGAAACACCGACAATTGGAGATGCTCTTAGACCCTAGAATTGCATTCTTCTTTAGACAGAGGGAATGCATGCATATTTGTATCTCAGTTTACTACTTCGGAAGAAGCTAGCATAGCTGTCACATCATCTCTTGTTGGGGCGTAAATGGTATGGATATTTTCTGACCATATGATCAAAACTAAGAAGCGGTGAATATTGGTTCAAATATCTTTTCTGAATATATAAACATTTTCTCAAACACCGAATACGGATTCAGATAGTTTTTTTTATATGAGATACAAATATAAGAATGGTGTTATCCATGGCACACCAGATATCCAGTCAGAGAATTCAGTCAAACATTAGATTTGAATTGTTTGGATATCCATTATGTGCACACTGCAAGCCCAAGATGAATTTCAGCTCAAAAAAGGTAAATGATGTAGTTTTGGTTATCTTTTTTAAAGTATATAGACGATATATGAAGTATGAAGATAGTGTTTGGTTCAACCTGTGATAACGCAAATGGAAATGAAATTAGGTTGCACTGTGATCAGAGATGGGATCAATCATTAGGATCTCTGTTTGGTTTTGATATGTAACTGTATCAAATGAATCTCTCGATCTGGTTGATGCTTTCTTGATCTGCGTTTGCTTCTTTTGATCTAGCTGTTGCAGGACCCCTGGGCGAAGCTAGCATGGGCGTCTGGTGCCCCCAACACCACGGCCGCCACCACCGCTTCCATAGCCGTCGCCACGGAGTGCCTCCAGCGGGATGATGGAGAGCAGTGGCGGAGGGAAGGGGTGGCTGAGGGGGGTCGGCACCCCCCAACCTTCCCATGCACTCTATATTATACATTCTTAATTAGTTATTTTATAATGCAATTAGCTAGTTAATGATACTATTTGTGCAGTGATTTCTTGTCCTCCCTCTATGTTAATCTCTAATAGTATCTTATACAATTAATAATTAATTTTTTCTATTATTTTTTCATCTCTTTTGTTTTTCTATTATTGCGTACCAAATATCTAGTCGTGCTCACCGTACATATCTTATTAGCTAGTTAATTGTATGTCATTTGCTTGTTTTCTCTCTCCGAAATCATCTGAAATAGCATCTAGATTATCTAGGATTAGCCTTCTTATTATCTTCTTTTTCTCCTTTGTTCTTGTTAGTACCATGATTCATTTTTTAGCCTAGAATTAGATTGATCAAGTGAAGGTCAGAGATTTATACCTAATTAATTTTGTTTCTTTTTTCCTGTAATATTCAGTGTTTTTTTAGTTTTTTAACTTTCTCTTTACTCTTGTTCTATATGTATTTCATCATAAATGATTGTTGTTGGTTCGATGGCCCCTATGACCAAATTCTGGGCTCTGCCCCTGATGGAGAGGATCCTCCCTCGGGATCGTGGTGGTTGAAGGACCTGCCACCATTACCACGACACACGGAGAGCTGCTTGTGCAGGACAACGACGACGACCAGAGAGCTCGATTCTTCAAGGCAGCGGTATCGTGAAGCGATAAAACACCGACCAGCAGGCCGAATTAGATTGTACACTCCGGTATCCAATTGTGCGGTAGCTGATTGCCGACCATACTGAACCTAACGTGAACAACAGGATTGCTTACCATCTGTAATAGAATGGCGTTACAAAATGCCGAACCAAACACCTAGTCCAAATCCACTTCACCAAAATATTATAATATAGCTAAACTAAACTGAGAAGTACAAATACTCGGTAAATGCAAACTTTCTTTTGCAAAAGCTTAAAATTTGAAAATAACTTGAGCAATTTGACTAAAATTTATACATGTGTTGTATTCAAAATTTATATATTTCTGTATTTGAGTTGACGGACAGAAAACACGCGATAGATATTGTTGTGTCCTTTACTCAAAATCCAAACAAATATTCATGACCAACGTTTTCTGGATCCAGTTTGTTATATATTTGATAATATGTCTACATACATAGCAAAATGGATATATCAAAAAAGTCAAAGCGACTTATAATTTAGAATAGAGGGAGTACATATTTATTCATATGCAAATGGAAACATATCTGCATTTGTATCCATATCTAATTTCAAAGAAGAATACGAAAATAAATGTTGTGTAACTAATGTTCACGCCTACCAGTCTACTACCACATGGAACACGAGGTGGGCGTGCAACATGGTGTGTCCCATTGGTAAGGGACATGCTGACTGATTTGGTGAGAAACGATAAGCAATTGATGACTGCGATTTGTATTCAATGGCGTCATGGATCAGGAGTGATCAGAAAGTGACGACTGCCATTTGTAGTATTCAATAGTGATGGGTCAGGACTGATGAGCTAGTGAAAATGACTGCCATTTGCTTTCAAAAATGGTGCGCGTGTTTGGCGAGGAAATTAATAAACTGCATGATGGCACCGCATAGGCAGACGAGAAACCAACCAAGTCCATGTATTTTTTTGTGATATAAACACAGGAGAGAAAATAAACCAACTGGTCAATCAATTTTTGGTTTACTACTCCTCGCCTACGCGCATAAATTAAAAAAATTAGACTTGGCTAGGCCGATTTCAGTAGAGTTTCGTAGCATTATTTTTAAGAATATAATGTCAGATAGAGTGCAATAAAACATAAGGAACAACCACTCTCAATGCATGGTTCGGTTCTATTGTTTGATAGGCAATTCCATGACTCATCTAGAGTTCAGAAACAAGCAAAGAGAGTTTCATCTATATGAAACTCAATTCTTCTCTATTCTTTAAAAATTTTGCTATCACATAGAAAATACTCTTGTGTGAACCTATTAAATACATTAATAATATAATAATCCGTTAATCTAGATCTAATGGTCTAAAATTGAAAGGAATATTTTAGGAGGAACTTAATATGTGAACCGGTAACTTAAAATTTATAGGATACAAACTAATCCTGAAATTAAGAGCATGTTTAGGGCGGTTCCTGCATTGGCTCCGCTTCCTTCGCTAGCACCGGAGCAGATAGAGCAACAGTAAAAAATGTGGCGAGGAGGAGCACTTTCTAGCCACCCTCCACGAACCCGTGCCATTTTCTCATATGGATGTAGAGCACCAAAACTAGACGATGTTTGGGACACCTCCCAATGCAACATCTCTAGATCTAATAAATAACTCCAACTTCAGAGTTTTTAGCCAAACACACTAGTTCCACAAACTCTAGATCCATCAAATTAAAACATGGATCTTATTTGCTCCTAGATCCATGAAAATCATGGAGCTCCTCATGAGGTGCTCTAAAAATACTGTTCCATGCAGTTTTCCTCCTTGTGTATCGCGTCTCCTTTGGTCCCTCCTCTTCTCACTCCTCCAACAAATCCTAGCGCCACCGCCCCCTATGTCTGGCTAGCTCAACTGTCTCCTGCAAACCAAGGATGTCTCTACGCAGGCCGGTGGGCCCTAACTGCTTCCATGCACGCATGTAGTGGTGGAGCTCTACCAAAAATATTAGTAGAAGCCTAGCTCCACGGTGGAGCTACTCAATTGTGGAGTTGGTGCTCTGGATCTATAATTTCAGATCAGGAGATCCGGCACCGCGGCGCCCACTCCCACCACCAACCCAGCCGCCGGTGCACTCGGCCACCCTCCAGAAGCTTCCCCTTGTGCGAAATTTCCTTGCCCGCGCCCATGTACATGATTCAAATCCCTGTCGACATGAACTGAAGGAAGCTGATGCGTGTGCTTGCGAGCGAGCTGGCGGGAAGTCTGAGCAGGGCCCCATCTAGTGCCGCGCTCGCCGACCCGCAGCCGGCCGTGCTCACCTCCACACACCGCGACAGAGCTCGTGGCGGCGCGCGCCGCCCCAACCGCGGCCGCGATATGGAGATGGCAGCTCCCCCCGACCCGCCCTCTCCCCCCAATGACGCCACACCACACACCCGGCAGATCGACCACTCAAGCTCAAATCCCTTCAACCTGCTCCTAGATCCGTGTTCACTGGTTCCTGATGTACCATTCCATGGCGAAATCGACGTCGTTCCGTCCCAGTTTGGGGAGGACGCAGCGGCTCCCTCAACCACGTCGGTGGCGGCGGATCCACAGCCTCCGCTGCCTGTTCTGCCTGTTAGACAATCTACTGCTCCCTTGTGTGAACACATGATAGAGGAAGTTGGCGCCGAAAAGGTACTCTGCTGTGGTACTATTGCCGCTGCAGGGGCAGACGCCGAACGGCTCACCTGCCTGCACTGTAACCACAGTAGGAGCAGGCTGCCAGAGTTAGCCCTGTTGTGTTATCTAGTCACTGTTATAGCATAGGCAGTTGTACTAGGACTAGATAGATAGAGTTGTATATATAGTTTGCCACTACAACTCAGTAAAGAGATAGTACTGATTTGCCATCTCCTATATAGAGCTTCGGCCAACGCTGGTGTCACTGTTGTGTGTATGCTCTGTTCTCCCTCACTTCTTCTACCACTACCGGAGACAGCTTCTTTGCCGAGTGTCCCATACTTTGCCTGAGTGCTTTTTATCGGGCGCTCGGCAAAGAGGCTATTTGCCGAGTGCCAGAGAGAAAGCACTCGGCAAACAACTGGCACTCGACAAAGAGGTGGTCTTGCCGAGTGCCGAGCACTCGACAAACAATAACACTCGGCAAAGACCAGGTTTGCCGAGTGTCGGGCACTCGGCAAACCTAGAACACTCGGCAAAGGGCTGCCATCGCTAACCCTTTGCCGAGTGTCTTCTCCTGGACACTCGACAAAGCGGTGATTTGCTTGAGTGTTCATTTTTTGACACTTGGCAAACCATATTTTTTTTCACTTTTGACCTCCAAACTTTTTCTGCGGTCCCTCCATGTTCCAATGTGGCACATTTCTTGGACTTTTTCTATATTTCTTTAATTTATTTCATTTAATTGAATTTCTTGAATAATTCAAATTATAACTGCTAGTCATTCGAATAATGAAAAAAATGAATGAAAAAATGATATTCATGTTATTTAGTATAATGTGAGGCGTATCCAGGAACATACCATCAATTTCGAACATCTTGTTCACGAAATATGACCACGAACTTGCGGTCGAGTTGTTTTTAAATTCTATAAAAAAGCAAATGAAGTATGAAAATCATGAAACTTGTCAAGATGTCATGATTGGAGGCTGTGATAAAAATTTGAGAAGGTTTCGCGCAAGTTGTCACATACGATGCTTACAAACCAAAGAATCTCTAAAGAAGTTTCATAATTTCGTGAAGAGGCCGACGAGATGGTAAGCATCGTATGTGACAAACTTGCATGAAAGCTCCTCAGTTTTTTATCACAGCCTCCACATATGATATCATGACATCTTGACAAGTTTCAAGATTTTCGGTCTTCATTTGCTTTTTATAGAATTTAAAAACAACTCGACTGCAAGTTCATGGTCATGTTTTGTGAACAAGATGTTCGAAATTGGTAGTCTGTTCCTGGATACGGCCTCACATTATACTAAATAACATGAATATCATTTTCCCATTCATTTTTTCAATATTTGAATGACTAGCCGTTATAATTTGAATTATCCAAGAAAATTCAATTAAATGAAATAAATTAAAGAAATATAGAGAAAAGTCCAAGAAATGTGACACATTTGAACATGGAGTACTAGGTATTGTATGAGGACTACAGAAAAAGTTTGGGGGCAGGAAAGAAAAAAAATAAAAATAGTTTGCCGAGTGTCTGCGTTTGGCACTCGGCAAAGGAGCCTCTTTGCCGAGTGCCAAGACTGGCTGGCACTCGGTAAAGAATTTGAATTTTTTTTAAAATACCCCTCTTTGCCGAGTGCTAGGCCGGGTGGCACTCAGCAAAGAATTTAAAAAAATTAAAAAATACCTTGCCGAGTGCCAGATCAGTGGGCACTCGGCAAAGAATATTTTTTTAAAGAAAACCCTCTTTGCCGAGTGCCAGGCAAGATGCACTCGGCAGAGAATTAAAAAAATTAAAAAATACTTTGTCGAGTGCCAGATCGGGGGCACTCGGCAAAGGGGGGATTTAACCCCAGCGGCATAGACGGCCCACACACACCGCACACACGCACACACGCACGTTGACCGCGCCAGTGCTGCTGCCGCCGCCGCCTGCGCCCGCACCGCCCCCCGCGCCCGCGCCGCTCGTGCCCACACCCACGCCAGTGCCCCCCCTGTGCCCACGCAGCGCCGCACCGCCGTAGGAGGAGGAGAAAGAGAGGAGGAGGAGAGGAGGAAGGAGGAAGAGAAGGAGGAGGAGGATGGCGGAAGAAGGAGGAGGACGAGGAGGAGGCGCCCCGGCCATCGTTGCCACATCCCCCGCACTTCCCCAGCCGTCGCCTTATCCACCGGCGCCCTAGCCCCTTCACCACCGCCGCCCTACGATGCCCACTAGGTATGCCCTACCATCGTCGTCGCCGTAGTATTACTAGTAGTTGCGGTAGTAGTGGTGGTGGTAGTCGTAGGAGTCATAGGAGTGGTTGTGACATTGTTATATATATGTGGTTGGATATAATCTTGTGCATGTCAGCCATCGTGTCGTTCATATATATGTGCATGTCGGCCATCATGCCATTGGTTTTCTTGCAGGTTTTGGAAACCTCACCGTGCAGGGGAGGTGCTGTCGAAATTTTGTATTGACAGTTTTATGTTTCTTTTTTTTTGCAGAGAAGAGCCCGTCGGAGCGGAGCCGGAGTACCTCGGCGACTCCGATCGCCTTCCTCGCCGCTGCGGGTTTGCCTGCACCACGTCGCCTCGCCACTGCACCGACCCGCCATGGCCCCGCTAGCATGACTCCACCTGCCACCCTAGGTATAACCCTCTCTTTCCATATCATGGTCATAGATCACGTAACCCAGTTAGGCGTCTCCTATTCAAAAGAGATACGGTTGGAAATATGCAGATATTTCCATATCTAAAACCGTATCTGTTTTCGAATTGTCCACATTTTTTGGACAACCCGCAGATGCGTAGGTGGGGTTAGTTTCCATGGTCTACTCCGATCCGAGACAGAGTTTCGGCATCATCTCCCTGTTGTTCTCCGGATACACACTCTCCCTGGCAGGACGTGTATTTGGAGAACAGCAGGGAGGTGCTGCCGAAATTCTATCTTGGATAGGAGTAGAGCATGGAAACTAACCTCATCTACGAATCCTTCGCGTGGGATTAGGACCTATCCTCACCTACTAGATAGTAGGAACGTCAGTGTAGATGCAATTGATGTTTATATTACTCGCCGCTATATATGTTAGAGGATGGAGGACTGTGAGTGGATGTACATGGGCCACACAAGTCAGGGTCAGGTCACCAATGAATGGATCGACAAGACTGATGCTTTCTTGGAACAGGGCATTTGGCGTGGCTGCTAAAGGAGCGAGTAAAATTTGCTTGTCCCTGCAGCAAATGTGCAAACATGAAAAGACAAACGAAGAACGGTATGGGGGAACATCTTTGGAAGAATGGATTTACGACAGACTATACCTGGTGGGTCTACCATGGTGAAGTCGATCGTATGAGAGAGGAGGTGATGAGACTACGCGTCGAGGATTATGATGCTGATGCCGGGGTAGTAGACATGTTAAATGACTATCAGCGAGGCACAGTTCGCTGAAGGATGTACTGAGGAGCCAGAGGCAACCGCAAAGGCATTCTACGACATGTTTGCCACGGCACAGAAACCCCTTCACAGCCAGACAAAGGTTTCTCAACTGGATACCATTGGACGCATAATGGCGTTAAAGTCCTAGTATAGCATGAGTCGAGACGCCTTCGATGGTATGTTGACAGCTATTGGCAGCCTGCTTTCCGGAGGGTCACCTTCTGCCAAAGAGCATGCACGAGTCACAGAAACTCCTTCATGCACTTAAGATGCCGTATGAGCAGATACATGCTTGTCCGGAAGGGGTGCATCCTATTTAGAAAAGAATACGTGGAAGCAAAGTACTGTCCAAAATGTAAATCCTCTACGTTCCTGGAGGTAGATTCTAGTGATGGCCAGAAGACGCAGCTTCACATATATTGGGGTGAATATATTGTAGGCCTAGCTTGAACAAGAGATGAGGATACGGGGGCAGATGCAAGCGAAGATAGAGAGGGTGGAGGCCGAGCAGCGGAGGATGATGGAGATTCTTCAGTAGATGCAAAGTCTTGGCGCCGCTACGGGTGTAGTTCCGCCACCTCCACCTCCTCACTATTCTACTCCTATGAGTATAAATGTTTTAGTTTGTATGTTCATGCTTACGGTCAAACCTAGTGGAGTATGAAAGTTTTATTTATGTATGGTATATATTTATCTTGTCTCACACATGCAATCTATTCTTCTTTGTGCAGAATCAATCGGCGGCATCGAACGATCCTCATGCTTCAGCAAATCCTTCACCAAATCAGTCTCATTAGCCATTGGGTTAAGATTCTTGTGGTTGTTAATGTTACTTCTATTTGCAATTGTGGTTGTAGATGATGGAGCACTTGGATTACTTGTGAACTTATTTGTGATATATTGTGAGACATGTGACGTTTGTGATATATATGTGATGTTTGTGATATATATGTGGTGTTGGTGATATATATGTGTTGTTGATGATATATATATGATGTTGGTGATGTTTGTTATATATATCTTCTGTTTGTTTGGATGAGATGTAAAAAACAAATAAAAAGGCTGTTTTCAGTCACTTTGCCGAGTGCAATGGCCATGACACTCGGCAAAGTGACTATCTGGGAACATGCTTTGTCGAGTGCAAAGGCCATTGCACTCGGCAAACATCACAGATTTGCCGAGTGCCACTGGGCTAGGCACTCGGCAAATGTCGCTTGTTTGCCGAGTGTCTTGATAGGACACTCGGCAAATATGCTACATTTGTCTAGTGTCTTGCCGGTGGCACTCGGCACAGTGGCCACCTTTGCCGAGTGTCTGAGTCAACGGCGCTCGGCAAAGCGGCGACCTTTGCCGAGTGCTTGACCTTGACACTCGACAAAGCCGCCATCACGGTGGCGCTCGCCGTCACGGCAACTTTTCTTTGCCTGAGTGTCAGATTAGCACTCGGCAAAGGCTTTGCCGAGTGCCCGATAAAGTGCACTCGGCAAAGAGGTCTTTGCCGATAAACTATTTACCGATCGCCCTTTGCCGAGTGTATATCGGCATTTGCCGAGTGCCCAAAGAAGCTGAATCCGGTAGTGTACCTCTAGCCATAGTGTGTGATCCGAAAACACTTGTTGTGGTCCGCAAGACTGATGAGTGGTCGACTCACCTGAGGCGGTGATCCTGTGGGCCAACACTGTCTTCCCATCCCGTGCCAGTCGTGGAGGAAGAACCGATCGGCCCTGGGGAGGACCCAACTGCGGGTCTGCCTCAACAGGCGGCCGCCGCGCGTTCCGCGGCTCGGGCCTCGTCGTCCTTTGGCCTGAACCCGTTCAGCATAGCCGGCGCAGGTTCATCCTTGGTGCTATCGCCGGCAGCCAGGCTTCGCTTCAGCGACTCAGATGCTTCCTCAGATGGGGGCTCCCCCGCTCCGCTAGCTGTGGCCTGTGGGAGACGTCCGAGGAAAGCAGTTTCAGAGGGCGCGCAGCCGCTCCAGCGGACGTGGTCTGCGCCGTCATGCCCAATTTCCTCCTGGGGCTCCTTGGCAGACGCAGGGCGGGCCTGCACCGGCTTCGAAGCGGGAGTGGTCGCACATGCTCCCTCGCTTCGCCTGGCTTCGGTGGTTGTCCACCCACCTAGGCAGATTGGACAGGTTGACGCTGACGACTTTCGGGAGATCGCCAGCCGTCGTCGGCGTCGTCCGCGCTTGGACACGCGCCGCCCCGTGCGTCGGGGCCTGGAGGGCAAACGCTTCAACTGCCTCGCCACCAACCATCTGAAGGCTCAGTGTCGGTCGTTGCCCCGATGTTTTAGCTGCAAGGCCACCGGCCACCACGATCGTCGGTGTAGGCGGAGTAGACGGCGGCCACGTCCTCCTTGGGCCGGGGTTGCCCCAGGCAGTCCGCAACGTCGATGGGGCACAGGTGTGCAGGGGACGCCACCGTGTCCGGTCTTCGCTGTGGCCGCTCTGGCCCCTGGTCGAGGACCTCCAAGTTCGGCGATGGCGCGACGGGACGAGCGTTTCTCTTGGCCCTGGCCGGGGGACCCCGTTCCATTGCCTCATCATGGTGTGGACCATCGGATGCCCTCTAATGGGACCAGTAGCAACCGTCGGCTTTCAGGTTTCGAACGGGCGCAGCGCCAGATTCTGCCATTCGGCCTTGCGCTGCCCATGGAGATGGCCGCGCCCCATGCAGGCAACGCCGCGAACTGCTCCAATGCCAGTAGAGGTGACGAAAACTACAGGACTGGATCCTGTGTCAGAGATCATCTTCAGGTCAAACGAGGTGGAAAGAACCTGGGCTCCGATGGAGGCTGAGCTAGCACAACTGTCATGGGCCCGACGCCTCCTGTCAGCCCCCCGTTGCATTGCCAAATGTTGTCTCGCCGGGCGGGCTTTAGCTAATGGGCTCCAGGCCATTAGAGGACGCCCGCGATCAGGTCGACGATTTCATCTGCTCCCTCAAGCTGCCGGTGGGAGAGGCGCTGATCAAATCCCCGCCAAGTCTTAGGGTCTCCCGTGCCCATGGATACCGACTTCATCCCACGGAGGAGCTCTAGGCTTGCGGACAAGCCACGCGCGGGATGGCCGGAGGTTCAGGCAAAGAACATGCTGCTGAAAAGGTGGGGCTTTGAGACAACGACAGTACCTTCTTCAGGCTGGGACTGCCGCTCGGTTCTCCGAAACATTCAGAGCGCCGTTGTCGAGTTCCAAACGGGAGGCGATGCGCGAGCTGTTTCCGGACTGCGCACGACGTGGTGGACGGACGTTTGTGTCCGAGACCTCGCCACGCCCATGAGCGCCTTAGCCTAGCATCAGGTAGCAAAATTAGTCAAGATGTAGACGCCAATTTCGTGTGTGCAAGTTTGTGTGCTTGTCTAAGCGTCGCGTGCGCGGTCACCGCCCCTGCTATGCTTCTCGCGTTGGAGGTGCAGTATCCTGTTGTAAACAATTAAAACATCCCTCTTAATAAAAAACGCGTCAACGTACGTGATCTCGAAAAAAATAAAGGTCTTACTGTCCTAGGTCCATCATCCATCAGATGCATAGCAATCAACCGGATGTAAAATCTAAGGAATGAAATCTTAGGTGGGCAGGAATATTAAAGTAAGTTGTAAATATCGTCGTTTCAGATCTTCAAATGCTGGACAAATATGTGTATTATAACAACTTTATCTTGCTAATAGTTATCCTCAACAAGTATATGCCTTTTGTCTTAATAAAAATGACATCTGGTCATATAGAACAATCAGTATGACCGACCTGAACTATGTGTTGAGGCCGATGATCCGGGTCACGCACCAGCAAGGGCTAGCACACCCTAAGTCGTACACAACCTATCCTACAGCGAGGACAGCCCAAAATCAGCAGGATCGACCAGCAGGTTAGTAGAGTTGATTTGAAGCCCATTCTTCGCCTAAAGAGCTCGAGAATAGCTCCCATGAAGACCCATCGTGGAGGAGCACATTGAGGTTGTCTAAGGATCGACAAGGCCACCTAGAAGGCCGCCGAATCTCGTCGAGAGACGTGTCGAACAAAAGCGGTTGAAAAAGTTAGGGAAAAGGAAAAAAAGTAATAGATTGGTTTTTCTTATGATTGGAAGTTTGATTCCTATATATAGTAGGGGGATCTTATCCCGCTAGGAAACATATTGAAGACGTCAGAAATAGATCTAAATTGTATTTGGATGTCTTTTGCAAGGGTTTCGACCACTTATGGGATAAGACCACCCCTCCTTAAATAAATATAAGAGGCATAGCCGATTGAGGTGCCCAACACACCCAATTAACAAATACCAATCCACTACCTCTCTTTTACCCTCCTTTCCCATCTACCACTTCTCCTCATTCTTCATCGTTGTTGTATGGCTGGTGGATCAATGAAGATGAAGTTCTAGAGTGGTCAGGCCGGCTATGGCAGCCCATAGCCACCGCATGCCCCAACAGGGTCCCTCCCGAGCATGTGAGGTTTCGGGTTTCAAAAGATCTCGTCGGCATATCTTGTGTATCACACTCCCAACGAGGTTCCTCTGGCGACGTGTCTTGCATATCGCGCGTATCGCTGGAGGCACCAGGTTTGTGTGCGAACATACCTTAGGCGTCGGTTGACATAAAAGTCGGCTAAACCCTACATCGATCAATCTAACTCTTTATCGGTATGGTAACCTAATTAAGCGTCAACACATGCAATGGTTGACAAGTGAAAATCTCTTCATCACTCCAACATTAGGTAGTCAAGATAATGTCATAATGATGGCATCGTCGGTTGCATGATTTTATAATGTATTTGATACGTCAATAATACTCAATAGAGTGTTATTCCCTTTCTTTGGGGCTATATATGTAGTGGCGTTTAATTTCTTCGGTCATAAAGTAAAATATTTCTACTTCGTAATTTACTCCCACTACTACATTGGAAAACTCCAACTAGTTAACCACTGCACATGTTTCTTCTAACATTACGCGTGAAGAAAATTGTTATAAATTTTAATATTCTACTCGAGCATTGAATCGCTACTGGATTCAGGTTCTTTGACGAGTGCGGCACTCGGCAAAGAACACATGGCAAAAAATTGATCGTCAAAGCCCTCTTTGCCGAGTGTCTTTCATCGGGCACTCGGCAAAGGCTTTGCCAAGAGTCTCGGGCGGAAAAACGATCGTCACGGCGCCGGCCCCGTTGACGGTCGCTTTGCCGAGTGCCAACCCTACAGGCACTCGGCAAAGATTTTTTATTTTTTTAAAAAAAATTTCTTTGCCGAGTGCCCTCTATCCGGCCCTTGGCAAAGATGTTTTTTTTTCCTAAAAATTCTTTGCCGAGTGCCCCTGGCCGGCACTCGGCAAAGTTTGAATTTTTTTTAAAAAAAATTCTTTGCCGAGTGCCCTCTAGCCGACACTCGGCAAAGTTTGATTTTTAAAAAAAAAAAATCTTTGCCGAGTACTATGGTCATGGCACTCGGCAACGCTTAAAAAATGGTTTTCCGAGCGCCCATTTTTCTAGCTTTGCCGAGTGCTGTGACTATGGCACTCGGCAACGGGGTCCTTTGCCGAGTGCAACACTCGGCAAAGTGACCCAAAACGGCAATTTTTAATTTTTTTTTACATTCCATCATGACAAATAAATTCATACAAACATATATCACATATATCTCTTATCCATCACATATATATCTCATTCATCACATATATATCTCATCCATCACATATATATCTCATCCATCCACACATCCATCCGCACATATCACATCCATCACAATATATATCACATATATAATAATAAGTGCTCAAGTCCATCCAAATAAATCCACAAGTCCATCACAAGTCCATCAAAGTCCACAAGTGCATCACAAGTATATCACAAGTCCATCATCAAGTGAACAACAAATGAAAAAAATACAACGTGCACTCATCTCGGCCACTGCGACTGTGGTGAAGGCCCAGCTCCATCATTCGAAGGTGCATGAGGTGGATTATTCGAACCGCCGTCAGATGGAGACTGCACAAAGAAGAAAAGATTGCATGTGAGACAAGATTATTTGGATAGCTAATTTAGGAAGGTAGAGGCCATACAAGCAAAGCACAAGCGAAAGTAAAAAACTTTCATACTCACAGGAGTAGCTGCAGGGGACGCGGAGGCGGAGGTGGAACCAACAGCCCAGCTGACAGAGAGAAGCCCACGTGTTGCCCAAGCCCTTGTAGGAACTCCGTAATGTCCGTCAGCCTCCACGCCTGGGCCTACTGCTCAGCCCGCTCGGCCTCCAGCTGGGCCGCCATCCTCTGCTGCCCGGCCTCCAGCTCCTAACGTTGCCTCATTTCTTGTTCCAGCCGGGCTTGCAATATTTCACTCCAATGTTTCAGTAATGCAAAGCTAATTAAGGTGTGTAAAGATCAATGTATGACGAATAAAACAGGAATAACCTCGAATGCGTCGACCCGGTGCTGTGCAGCGGTCGAACGTGTGCGAATGGCCGGGCTCTTGCTCGTGCTCCGTGCTCGGATCTGGGAGAGAGAGGGAGTAGAGGTCGTGTCGATGACGCCGTCGCCAAGCCAGAACCGCCCATGCTTCTTGCCTTGCCCTGCCCTCATGACGGCCTCTCCATCGAAGTCTTGGTTGCTCGGATCGTGGTCTGGCCCATGGAGCGACCTCGCCACCTCAGTGTACTCACTGATGCGGGAGTGGACGCTCGGGTTCATGTATGCCTCCAGGTTGAAGGAGACGTTGGACGTCACCTTGCTCTTATGGGCCATACACCATGCCTGGAAGTCCGAGCAAGCCTGGCCACTATGGGACGCCGACTGCAAGAAAGACAGCACGATGATTAGAAATCAGACAAAACTGAGCGTCACAATAGATAAATGAATTTGCGTACCCATGCTTGTTTGTATCCGGCGAGGCTACGGCTGCCTTGATGGTGTGCTGGACCTTGCATCTGCAAACGACGGTCCCGGGCATCCCTGTGCATCTTGAGGTACTCCTCCGTGAACCACCTCTCCACCATCATCGCCCAACACTTGGGATACGCTTGGCACCACCAGGGAATCATCTACACGTCATCAACTATTGGACATATAAGAAGATCAAATTAAACCAACTTAATCTCAAAACAAATCAATATTGATGTTCTTCATTTACCTCAAGGTACTGCTCCCGAGTCAGCTGCATCTCTCTTGCGTCTTTCTTGGTTTTCCTCTCTCCAAGCTTCGACCCGTAGTAGGTACCTGGAGGATTTACACGGGGATCGTAAGTTGCCTCTTCTGGCCATCATCAGAGTCTACCTCTAGGTACCTGGAGGATTTACACTTTGGACAGAACTTTGCATGCTCGTGTTCTTTCCAAAATAGGACGCACCCCTTCGGACAAGCTTGTATCTGCTCATACGGCATCTTAAGTGCACGAAGGAGTTTCTATGACTCATACATGCTCTTTGGCAGAATGTGGCCCTCCGGAAGCAGGTTGCCAATCACGACCAACATCTTATCGAAGCCTTCTCGACTCAAGTTTAACTCGGACTTCAACCCCATTAAGCGTCCAATGGCATCTAGTTGAGACACCATTGACCGATTGTGAAGGGGTTTCTGTGCTGAGTCCATCATGTCATAGAACGCCTGTGCGGCTGCCTCCATCTCCTCCTTCTCACGTCCCTCATCGAACTGCCCTTGGTGAAAGTCATCTAACATGTCTGCTACCCCCGGCATCAGCATCAAAAGCCTCCACCCGTGGTCTCACCACCTCCTATCTCATACGATGGGCTTCACCATGGTGGACCCACCGGGTGTAGTCCGACGTAAATCCATTCTTCACAAGATGTTTACCCATTTCCACCTTGTTTACCCTTCTCCTGTTTCCACATTTGCTGCAGGGACACAAAACTAGGCAATGTCCTTTAGCAGCCTTGCCAAATGCATTGTTCAAGAAAGCATTGGTCTTGTTCATCCATTCATTGGTGTAATCACTCTGACTTCTCTGGCCCGTGTACATCCACTGACGGCCATCCATCCTCTAACATATGTATCACCGAGCAAAGTAACCATCAATTGCATCTATATAGCGTTCCTACTGTCTAATAGGTGAGGATAGGTCCTAATCCCACCCGCGGATGCATAGATGAGGTTAGTCTCCATGCTCTACTCCTATCCCAGATAGAATTTCGGCAGCACCTCCCCGCTGTTCTCCAAATACATGTCCTGCCAAAGAAGAGTACATATCCGCAACAGAGAGGTGATGCCAAAACTCTATCTTGGATCAGAACAGACCATGAAAACTAACCCATCTACGCATCCGCGGGCTGTCCAAAAAATGTGGACAATCCAAAACAGATATGATCGTAGATATGCAAAGATCTGTATACCTCCAACCATATCTCTTTCGATCAGGAGATGCCTAACTGGGTTACGCGATCTACGGCCATGATACGGAAAGAGGGGTTATACCTAGGGTGGCGGTGGAGTCAGACTAGCGGGGCCATGGCGGGTCGGTGCAGTGGCGAGGCGACGCAGTGCAGACAGACCTGCAGCGGCGAGGAAGACGATCGGGATCACTGAGATACTCTAGCTCGGCTATGACGACTCTTCTCTACAAAAAAAAAGAACAAAATACTATCTCAGTTCAAAATTTTGGTAGAACCTCCCCTACACGGTGAGGTACCCAAAACCTGCAAAAAAACATACTGACACGATGGCCGACAACCACATATACATATGCATTCAATTCAACATATCATTGCCAAGTCACATTCATCCACCACCACCACCACCGCCAGTCGCCACTCTACTCTTCTACTACTACAACCACCACCACCACCGCCACTCTACTGTTCTACTACTACAACCACCACCGCCACCACCACCTATTACTACTACTACAACCACAACCACCTACTGTACTACTACTACCACCACCACAACCACCCTACTACTACTCTACCGAACTCTACTTCTACTAAAACATACTACCACTGCTACTCTACTACTCACCTATGGTGTCGGAGGCTGGGAGGGCGTCGGGGCATCGGGGTCGACCGAGGCGCGCCGGGGATGGGAGAGGATGGCCATGGCGGTCGAGGGCGCGCCGAGGACGGCCGGGGTCGCGCCGAGAGGGCCGGGGCACGGGCCGCGGGGTTGGAGCGGCAGGCGCCGGCAAGCCACGGTGTCCGGGGCGGCCGGCGGAGGCGCGTCGGTGTGGGCGGGCCGGCGGTGGCGCGCCGCCATGCGCGGCAGTGGAGCGACAGGGGCGCGTCGGTGGGGTGGGGCGGGTGGGGGCGCGTCAGCGGCGGGCGGGCGAAGGCTGTGGGGGCACACCGGTGGGGGCGCGCCGCCGTGCGCGGGCGGGGCGTGCGTGTGGCGGGGCAGGACGGCGGGCCGGCCGGCGCGGGGCGGGGAGGGACGGCGGCGCGCGTGTGTGCGTGTGTGGGAGGGAGGGAGGTAATGGTTGGCCGGTTTGAGTGTGGATGGGCCGTTTGCTGAGTGCCCCGATCTGGCACGAGGCAAAGGACTAGGGCTGCCGGTTTGCTGAGTGCCAGATCAGGGCACTCGGCAAACGTGTTTTCCTTTTTTTGAAATCTAAACCTTAAACCGCACTGCATCGTTTTTTTTAAAATACCACTTTGTCGAGTGCCGGGCGGAGATTTTTAAAAAAAATTGGCACGCTCTTTGCTGAGTGTCCCTATGGACACTCGGCAAAGGGAACACGTTGCCGAGTGCCTGGCATCTGGCACTCGGCAAAGAGTATGTTTGCCGAGTGTCAAAAGATGACACTCGACAAACCAATTTTTTTTTGTATTTTGACCTCCAAACTTTTTTTGTAGTCCTCTTACAGTACTTGGTACTCCATGTCGAAATTTGGTACATTTCCCTAACTGTTTGCTATATTTAGTTAATTTATTTCATTTAATTGATTTTTTTCGAAAAATGCAAATTTGAACTGCGCGTGCATCGAATAATAGAATTTAATGATTCAAAAAATGATATTCATGGTATTGAGTGTAGTGTGAGGCCGTATCCAGGAACGGACCCAAAATTTCGAACATCTTGTTCACGAAACATGACCACGAACTTGCAGACGAATTGTTTTTAAATTCTATAAAATGCAAACGAAGTCCGAAAATCATGAAACTTGTCGAGATGTCATGATATCGTATGTGGAGGATGTGATTAAAATTTGAGAAGGTTTGGTGCACGTATCACGTAGTGATGCTTACAAACCAGGACAGATTTTTATCACATCCTCCACATACGATATCATGACATCTCGACTAAGTTTCATGATTTTCGGACTTCGTTTGCATTTTATAGAATTTAAAAACAATTCGTCCGCAAGTTCAGTGGTCATGTTTCATGAACAAGATGTTCGAAATTTTGGGTCCGTTCCTGGATGTGGCCTCACACAACACTCAATACCATGAATATCATTTTTTGAATCATTAAATTCTATTATTCGATGCACTGTGAAGTTCAAATTTGCATTTTCGAAAAAAATTCAATTAAATGAAATAAATTAACTAAATATAGCAAAAAGCCATAAAAATGTACCAAATTTTAACATGGAGTCTCATGTACCGTAGGAGGACTCAAGAAAAATTTTGGAGTTCAAAAATGGGAAAACAATAGTTTGCCGTTATGCTTCTCCGTGTGTCAGGGTCTGGCACTCAGCAAAAAAGTGGTTTGCCGAGTGCCTACCCGCTAGCACTCGGCAAACCTGGACGGCAGACGGCGGCCGTTACCCGACACCGCTTTTTGCCGAATGCCAAGGTTTGCCGAGTGCCTGACACTCGGCAAAAAGGGCCTTTGCCGAGTGTCTGGCTTTGTCGAGTGCCTGACACTCGGCAAAGCCTTCTTTGTCGAGTGTATATCGTTGCCGAGTGCGGCACTCGATAAAATAGCTCTTTGCCGAGTGCCCGACTTTTAGCCCTCGGCAAAGAAAGTTGCACTCGGCAAATGATCTGTTTCCGTAGTGAATATGCTAATCTTGAGGGTGCTACTTGAACGTCATATTGATATATATACATCCCGTAAATATATAAAAACGGCATCTCCAATCTCTTCTGAAGTCAACACTGAACACATGTTATCTTCAGCTGCATCGACCCCATTATGGGCACCACTCCGCTTCAGGAATCTCACACCAGACTTGCATTCCATTTCCACCAGAAGTCTCTGAAAATGAGCTTCCGAAGAAGCTGGTGCTCTTATGATTTCTTCTCTTTCCTACTGCTGCTAGCGACAATTGCTCAACTAGCCACGAGAACCATGGCGCAGGCCAGCCCAAACAGGACGGTCGTCGAGGAAGTAACAGGCTGGCTCCGCATCTACTCCGACGGCACCGTCGAGCGGCTGACACCGCCGGGAGGGGAGCCTTTCACCGACATCGTCCCACCGTACACGGAGCCACGCGCCGGCGTGACCGTCCACGACGTCGCCACCGACCGCGGCATCGAAGTCCGTCTCTACCTACAGGAGCCGGCTGCAGGTGGATCCCGGCGACCTGTCCTCGTCCACTTCCACGGCGGCGGCTTCTGCGTCTCCCGCCCTACGTGGGCGCTCTACCACAACTTCTACGCTCCTCTCACCGCCAAGCTAAAAGTCGCCGGCATCGTCTCCGTCTACCTCCCGCTCGCGCCCGAGCACCGCCTTCCAGCTGCCATCGACGCCGGCCACGACGCGCTTCTCTGGCTCCGCGACGTCGCGTGCGGCAAGAACGTCGCTTACTCTGCACCGGTGGAACGTCTCCGGAAGGCAGCCGACTTCTCCCGTGTAATCCTCATCGGCGACAGTTCTGGCGGCAACCTTGTGCACCTCGTAGCCGCACGTGCTGGCAGGGACGGCATGGGTGCTCTCCACCCGGTGAAGCTCGCCGGCGGGGTGCTCCTCCATCCGGGCTTCGCCCGGGAGAAGAAGAGCCGGTCGGAGCTTGAGAACCCTCCGAGCCCGTTCTTGACCCAGGAGATGGTGGACAAGTTCCTGGCGCTTGGATTGCCGCTGGGGGACACTAAGGACAGCCCCTACACGTCCCCGGAGCTCGCAGCCAAGGCAGTCGAACATGTTGCGATGCCGCCATTGCTGCTCATGGTTGCAGAAAAGGATTTGCTTCGTGATCCGCAGGTGGATTATGGAAAGGCCATGGTGCTTGCTGGGAAGGAGGTGGAGACGAAGGTCAGTAGAGGAGCGGTAACGCACATCTTCTACCTCAACTTTTTAGCGGTGAAGTCAGATCGGCTTACATCGATGCGAACAAAGGAGTTAATTCATGCGATCAAAAACTTCATCAATCACCATTGATAGGAAGCTCAACCACGCTACCACAGTCATGTGCTTGTATCATCTATCTATCTTTCCAGTTTGTTCATCATCGTGTATATCGACATTGTGGCAAGCAGCGTGTTCACTCATCATAGTTGCGTTAATTTAATTTGCTTCTACTTAATAAGCATACTTTTTCTTACCCATGGCATGTTGAATGTTTATTACATATAAGAAAATTGATACTTTATAAGTTTTATATTAATATGACAAACATTAGTTAAAAACAATTTTAGAGGCGTCACATTTTATTCCAGCCATGGTTGGTGAAAAAGCCGCATCTTAAATTATTTTGAGAGACGGACCTTGATTTCTAAAGATGATTGTTGTTACCAACTGCACCTAGACATTTTCTCCATTTTTAGGGAGAGTTGATGTTAGAGATAGCTCTAGGAAATAAAAACGCAATTTTAGGGGTCATTGAAAACACCGATCATGATTTGAAATCGATTTTTCGCCACGGTTTATTAATGCGACTCACCTTTAAAAATAGGTGCAGTACGTACAAAAACATTATAAAATTTTCAAATGAAGTCAAATAAAGATGAACTTTATGTCAAAGTTATAGTGTTTGATGAGATCTACTACTTTATAGCTAATAATTTTTTAAGTTGAAATTGTTTGGGGTCCCAAATATATGATTTCTCATATTCTGAAATTCAACCTTTTGATTTTTTTAAACGACCTTGGATCAAAACATGTCCTATACAAAAGTTATAATACTTGATGAGATCTACAACTTAGTAGTTATTTTTTTCATTTGAGATCATCTAGATCCCTAAATACTCATTACAAGATTCAAGGAAGTTAATAAAAAGATAGCCAAGATTTAAAATTGTTATTTTTAAAGCAGATTTGGGTTTTTTTTTGAAAGGTTTTTACTGTCACCACATATCAATTGCACCAAGAAATCGTGGTCGGAAACCCCTAGAAATTGATTTCTATGGTGGTTGCATAACTGTCCCTAGATTGATTTATATGATGTGGTTGCATACTCGTCTCTATAAATTGATGATTTCTAGACTCTTGATAAGGCGATTGCAAGAAATACTAGAAATCCGATCTGGTAGTACTCTGTCATGCAGGATGCAGCAAATGTAATCTGCCAATCTAATAAAACTGTTTGCTAGCGGTATTAGACAATATTATCCTTCCACGTTTAGTGTAAATTAATGGCTGCAAAAGTAAGTCAATGGATCTGACACAACTATTGGTTTTCTCATTAAGCAGCATCGCACTGGGATACTTGTTCTTTTCGCTGGAAGAAGACTTGTGACGCCAATTGGATGGCCTTTGAAGTTTGACCCCACACTAATACTGATTAGAAAAGGTGAGATGTATTCTCCGTCGACAGTTTAATTTCGTGGATGCTTTTTTATATTAGTTCAGCTTTAATTTATTGGTACATATTTTACTGACACGTCGTATGCGTGGGTATTTTTCAATGAAATTGTCATCTAGCTTGATATCGTAGCAACCTTGAGGTGCGAGTAGACTTATGCATGGTAGGAGAAGGTACATGTTTTGTTTCTCTCTGATGCGATTAGCAGCCAATTCAGTTTTTACCACTAGTACAGAAATAATTTTTAGGAACGCCTTATATTTCTTTCAAGAACGGTCTACTTAGCAAACCATCTGTAACTATACCATGGTTCGAAATTTCGGCGATTTTCGTTTCTATCGGTGACCTCCGGTAAATGTACATACCGGTAATTTTGATTCCATTTCGTTCAGATTTTTTAAATTTTATCTAAAATTTAAAAAAAATTTGAAATTTAGGACCGAAATTTGAACCGATTTTCACCGGTTTTAGCGATTTTCGTTTCTCTCGCCACCCTCCGGTATTTGTGGTTGAACCGGTAGGCTGAACACTGAACTATCCCAGGGAGCCCTGTAGCTTAAAAATCAACCATAGAAATACATTTTTAGGGGCGGTTCTATTAAGTAAACCGTTACTGAAAATATATCTATTTTTAATGACGGTTTGTTTAAGAGAACCGCTTCTGAAAAAATGATTTTCTGGGATGGTTGCTTAAGTCAACCGTCTCAGAAAATAGGTGATTTCTATGGATGGTTGACTTAAGTCAACCACCCCTAGAAAT
This sequence comes from Miscanthus floridulus, assembly GCF_019320115.1. Taxonomy (NCBI): domain Eukaryota; kingdom Viridiplantae; phylum Streptophyta; class Magnoliopsida; order Poales; family Poaceae; genus Miscanthus; species Miscanthus floridulus. The sequence goes on from NC_089589.1 coordinate 77,476,051, forward strand.
CGATTTTCAAAGGCGGCTTAAAATAGCTAGGGCACAAATAAATTAATAACTTTTTCAAATGAAGTCGGATGAAGATAAAATTTATATCAAAATTATAGAGCTCGGCGAGATCTAAAATTTTTTTTTAGAGTCAGCAGGGGAGGCCCCTACTTAAATTTTTCATTATATAAATTGTACAAGTTACAAGGCAACCAAGCCCAAAAAACAAAGAGGAAGATATTACAAGAGACTCTCTCTCCACAAACTGAGGGTGGCACTAATACTACTCTTGGCTTTGGTACAAACCAAACCAAGTTCATGCTTGAAGGCTACTTTCAAGGAATTCAAACAAACACTAGCATTATAAAAAACCACTCTATTTCTAGTTGTCCAAATGATCCAGCATGCTGTGACAAAAAATTCTCTGAAGATGGGTGAGCCAAAGGCAAGTCTAGCTTCAATGACCATGTCAAGGGGCTGTAGAGAGAGATTCTAATGTATGGAAAGATAGTTCCAGCAGTCTGAACTGAAAGGACACTCGATGAAGAGGTGGAATCTTGTTTCCACAACTGAGTTGCTGCAGATAACACAGTTGTAGTCCTCCAAGAATTTGTTTTCCGTCTTAGGATGTTCCTTAAGTCTGTCTCTTAGAAGTAACCAGAAGAAGAATTTGTGCTTGCCTAGATTTCCAGCAGACCAGAGCCAGGAGAAGAGAGGAGAAGCTTGATAGCTACCTTGCAGACATTTGTAAGCTTTCCTGCTGTTGTAGGTGCTTGACCCCCAAGAATAGACCCAATAATCATCTTCCTCTGGATCCCATACCCCTTCCTGCAGAACGGCTTGAAGATCAGTGAGTTGATTGGAGGCTTGAATGGAGAGGGGCAAATGGAATAGTCTGTCCAGGCTTTGATCAACAAAGAACCGAAGGGAACACTTTGCCTTCTTTGTGAAAGAATAGAGCTGTGGGAAAGAGCTTTTGACAGTGTCTTGAAGCCAATTGTCATGCCAAAATAGGACAGAGTTGTCTTTGCTTGTATTACATTTCGCCATCAAGAGGAATTTATCCATTAATTTCATAATATCTTTCCACCAAAAGGAGCCAATTGGGCTTCTAGCATGGGAGGAGTGCTGTTATTGCTATAAAGTTTAGACCAGGTGAGGCTTACCCAGAGAATGTCAGCATGGTTATAAAATTTATCCAAGTATTTTATGAGCAGAGCTACATTTTGGCTTTTCATATTGACTATGCCAAGACCTCCTTCTTCCTTGGTTCTGCAAGCAATATCCCAAGCAGATAGACAGCTGCCTTTCCTGTTGATATCCCCACCACTCCACAAACAGTGCTTTTGATATCTATCTATTTGATTGATCACTGTTGGAGGCAACTGAAGACAGCACATATAGAATGTAGGCAGAGCTGAGAAAACTGAGTTTACCACGTTCAGTCTCCCCTGAAAGTCTCCTTTCAATCTTTGTAACCAAAGGACTGAAATCCAGAATGGAGGGCTTAGTTGTGCCAAATGGAAGTCCCAAATAGGTAAATGGCATGGAACCAACATCACATCCAAAGGTTTGGACAAGATGTGAGCTTTTTTCCTCTGAGATATTAACTGGCACAAGAAAAGATTTGCTGAAGTTGACATGTAATCCACTGGAGTCAGAAAAACTTCTAAGCAGACCTTTGAGATTGAAGAGAGTTGTGGCTGAAGCAGGCAAAATCAGTAGAGGGTCATCAGCATATTTCACTACAGGGAAATCTCCTCCAAAGTCCTCACTAAGGGGATGCTTTATGAGGACCATCTGCCAGGCCTTGTTCACTATAACTTGAAGAAAATCTACAGCTAGAACAAACAAAAGGGGGAGAAAGAAGGTCCCCCTGTCTGACCCCTCTTTTGTATTTGAAGGGTTTTCCAGGTATGCCATTAGGCAGCATAGAAGAAGTTCCAGAGTCAAGGAGGCCTTTTGTAACAACCCCGAAATCCCAGAACCCAAAAATCCCAACTTTCAATTTTTTTTTCTAAAAACCCATGCTTGGTGAGTGAAGCATGCTAGGAAGACACCCTAGTTGCACAAGTAGACCCTAAAGATAGATGAAGTGAGCAAATGCATTAACAACATTTGAGTTGCTTCTCTTTTGGTCTCATGAGTATTAATAATAATTTGAACAAGAGATGATCAACCATTGATAGATTGGGGGTTCACAAGTTCTTAATTGATTTTAGAAGAGGTTGGTTGAGTTCTAGGGTTAAGTCTTAAACATTTTAACATTATACAGTATTCGACGGACACTCCGTGAATACCTTCCCCGAGGTTAACAGGTTTGGGTTGGGCTCTGGGTGAACTGACGGACACTCCGACATATTTGACGGATGTTCTGTAGATTCACAGATGGTCACACGAAATGATGCGTGGTGATAGGACTTAGGCATTTTGGGTGATTTGTGCCTCACAGACACTCCGTCATTACCAACGGACCCTCCGTCTTGAACTGGGTGCTCTCGGGTTCTCTGGAAATCAATTTTAATTATTGACGGATGGTCCATGGATCCTCACGGACGATCCATGAAATTATTAACAACGAAGATCAAGTGTGTGGATGTGAGTTTTGGCTAAGATGGGGGTTGTGTGTGATTCATGTGCAAGAGGTTTCTAGTGTGGTTTTGGACTCTAGTTACCATGTGCATCATGTTGATTTGTAGCACCCGGTTTTAAGAACAAAACCAGATACACACCAAATGTGAGCCCAGGAAGTCAAATCTCACATATAGCTACAAATAAGGGTAATATCGAAAGACAATGCTCAATATATAATGTACTTAGTATAAAGGATATAACCTTAGATAACAAACATTGGAAAGACAACTCCGATCTTTAGGTGAAGACTCCAATTCCACATGGACAACTGACTGGTTGATCACAAGCCTAACTCCTCTAGACTAGCAATCTGGTACCCATCCGGGATTTTTCCAAAGATTTAAAAAGTAAAGCAAGCGTAAGTACATGTCATACTCAACAAATATAATATGGGTTTCATGAGGCTCAAAAGGCTGACACTGGTTAACTGCAATTAGCTTTTAATGAGTCATGATTTTAGCAATAGGGTGGCAACAAGTTTATCCACAAGCCCACATAAACACATAATCAGGTAAACATGAATAATGAATAGCATAAATAGTAATCTTTAGTGAGCATCTTCATCATCAGTATCATTAGGGTTCATCATCTATTCTGTAAGGGTACAAGGCCGCCCATGACCGTGACCACGACTGATATACCAGTTTTACACTCTGCAGAGGTTGTACACTTTTACTGTGAGTCGTGATTTACCCTTTCACCCAAGGCAGCCAACCTCTTGACCCACTACCAAGGAAGGTCGATAGGGTTTACTATGAAGCCTTTTAAAGGTTCGTCTAACAAGTTAGGGCCGCTAGGTTTCCCCATTAATAAGCATGAACTTCCCTCCAAGGAGTGACTGACAAAAGACCAAAAAACCAAAATGCACTCAACTTGGCAAGCAAAGGTCATACCTGTCGGAGCCCCTCTTGCGCCATAAAGGTAACCACTAATAAGCTAGAAAAGGTCCTCATACTGAGCTAAAGCTAGAGTCATATATCCCTCACAGCTGTACTATAAGGCCCAGATGTTCGCTTACACATAAGTTCTTAGGGAGAGGAATATAGAGCATCATAAAATAGCCTAATGCTCTAGCCCCATGATTCCATGTTGCTAAAAAGCATCTTTTAATGTTTATTGCATATTCCATTAGTCAAGTTACAAGATCATGGTTTTGGTTGAGCACTAGCATCATACTACCCAATGCATAAACCCATAGGTATCAAGGTACAAGGTAACAAAGTACTAGGAAATCCTTAGTGGTAGTCAAGGTAGACACATGCAGCATGAAGTAAATGATTAAATGTGTGTAGGACAACAAGGAAGATCCCATGCTATACTTGCCTTAAACTCATATCCTTCTTCTAGTCCAAACCTTCAATAAATTGCTTCTAGATTCACCACATATAGCTCACCGACTAGACATGATAAAAAACACCACACAAGCATCCATGCAATCATACACAAAGCAAACAATAGAAATAAATTAGAACAATACACCAAACATAATATAAAATAGGTAAAAAGGTTTTAAAGATGTTCTACATGTTACTACGAACACACAGACGCGAAAACCACTCTAATCGGAGCAATAACGAAAAAGTTATGAATTAAACAAGATTTCCTTTAATAAAATAATAGATTAAATCTAACCTTAAATTTCAAAAGTTAAAAATATATTTGACAGTAGGATGAACATGTAGATTACTCAATTACGAATCTAATGTAACTTGAATGGATGAAAACAGAGTTAAAACAAAGATTTTATGGCCTAAATAAGACTAGTGGCAAAACTGTAAATAGATGAAAGCGTATTTTGGATCTAACCGAAGAAACTATGTTTTCAAAAGAAGAAAACGTATTTTGAATCTAACAGAGGGAGTTTACGCTTTCTGAAAGAGAAAACGTATTCTGAATCTACTAGAAAGAAACTACGCTTTTGGAATAGGAAAACGTATTCTAGAAGTGCGCCATGGACTACGGGTTATATTATGCGAAGCTGTAGGGGCTCTTTTGCAAATAAACTCGACGAAGGGGTACGAGCGATCTTGGATGGTTGTATTGAATCTAGATGACCCCGATTAGAAAGGAGGGGAAGAGAGAGTCAACGGTCGAAGAGGAAAACCGGCACGGCGGAGCTCTATTACCGACAGCGAGAAGCTCCCGGAACACTCGGTTTGGGCCCTAGAGGCCACGGTTTGACCAGCCGAGAGCACAGGGAACAAGAGGAGAAGACGGTGAACTCACCTAGGACCTTCTTGTGGTCGACAGCGGGTCTACGGCGATTGCGAGAGAAGGAGGAGAAAAATCTAATTTACTACACGAGGGATTTCTCAAACTAGGGGCTTCCCTTACGGTAGTTTTGGTGTGCTTTGCCCAAAGGGTTGGTACATATTTATAGAGAGAAAAACTCCCCACGTCTACATCAACTAGCAATACGGTACTAATTGATGCTGCACCCTCCACATTTACTGATGGACCTAAATAATCATTAAAGCCCATTAATAAACAAATGCATGGGCCTTTGAGATTTATTAGGATTATTGCACATGGGCTTTGAGAGTTGGTTCAAAAATGAGATATATTATTTATTTTTAGAATTAATTAATTTTGTGAATAAAATAATTTTAGAAAAGTCTAGAATTGATATTTAAGCCATAAAATACTCCGAGACCTCCAAAAATTTGGGAGAAAATTCCTAGAGAGACTTTGCAACCTGATGAACCCAAATAAAGTATTTGGAGCTCATGAAAAGATTGTTGGGAACTTGGAACATAAAGATTAAGGTAAATGAGATAAGGTGCGACCGGCATGAATGCAACAAACACATTTCTACCTTAAGATAAATTTTAATCTAATGAAAATTTATTATTTCCCCATATTTTCATGAACATAAAAATACAAAATTAAATCATTTTAGCTCTATTTCAAGAGAAACAAATTTTAGGGTGTTACACTAATCGGAGTTGATCATTTGAATCAAGAAGAGACTACAACCTCAGAGCTCTCTACACAAATATTCATAGGCATAGCTAGCTAAGTTAGATCTAGAGAGACAAGCTCTCTGCTTGGATTCCTGATCTTGTCAAGAGCTTGGCTTGGTATAGCCTCTTGTATCCTTTATTATTCATACATTTGCTATGACATTGTTCTTCATATTATTCATGTTCTTAGTTTTCATGTTCGTGTTTTACTTTGATTATATCCTTGGTAGAGTTAGAGTTATCATTATGTTTATGCAAAGAATCGCAATGCGCTCACTCTTATGTTCGAACAGGGTGAGTGGTCAATATTGTGTAAGCGTGGTGCTTAAACATTGTTTACCTGCGGATGCACCCTACATTCTGGATCGTGTGGTAGATCGCGAGGGTGACAGAGTCGTTGAGTCCTTTGTAGTCCACCTCTCGGTTGTGAAGGAAGTCAGGCTCTGTTCTTGATTTTTCTTAGTAATGTCCCTTATGCTTAGATATGAAGTTAATCTTTAACCAATGCTAAGTATATATGCACATCAAAGTAGGCTTTGACTTGTGACTAGAATAACTTAGGAATTAATCTACTTAGATTTGCTATTGCTATCTTATGGAGTACTCTGAGGGTTGCATTTATCATTTATATATTATTCTATCTCTTGATTTACCCCTATTTAGATGAAGTGCTTGGTTTACTCATTCATCATAAGTATAAGTTATCAATATTCCTTTGCCAGTCCTTCACTGAGGTAGAAATATAAATAACGATACCTAGAATACTCCTAGGTGAAGTGCTACAATGGTATATCTGTGTGCTTGCAGAATTCCATATCTTTCTAAGTAACATTAAAATACCAAAAGTATTTCTTAAATGTCATTACTAGTAGTGATGCTAAGGAATACCAACACTGTTGAACTTAATAATTTATCGACATGTATGGATTGTTTTATATCATTTTGAATCTATCCATGTGTGCCATATGTAATATGATTTGTGAAATGACTATTCCTGCTATCTAAATGATCCAAATTAATTTGAGAAAGTTCCATGAATTTCAATTTTCTATTTGGTAATGTGTTGTTTTGATGATAAATGAAAGTAGTTTTTCCTGATGGTAGTTCACATTTCCCTGTCACCTCTGTCGGTTACTTGTGATAGAGATAGTGTTCTAGACCTGGTGTCTAGGAATTCTCCTGTTAGTGGCAAGGAATTTTCCTGTCAATGCTGTACCGATAGGAGAACTGGTATGTCAATAGGAAAATTGTTACCCCTACAGGGAAATTAATTTTTTGTCGTTTTGTTTTGTCGGTATTTGTCTGTCGATGTACTAATAGAGAAACTAATTTTTAATTTTTCTATTGGAATTCCTTATTTCCCTATCGATATCACACCAACAGGGAAATTTTGGTTTCTAGTAGTGTGTGAATATTAGTTACACAATATTCATTGAAATTAGATATGAATACAAATGCAATTTGTTTCCATTACATATACGAATAAACAAACTGGATCGTGACAACGTTGGTCATGGATATTTGGTCAGATTTTGAGTAAAGGCAACAACATCTATCACATGTTTTCTGTTCGTCAAGTCAAATACAAAAATATGTAAATTCTGAATACAACACATGTATAAATTTTAGTCAATTTCTCATGTTATTTCCATATTTTAAACTTTTGCAAAAGAAAGTTTGCATTTACCGACTATTTGTATTTCTCAGTTTGCTTTGAGTATACTGTAATATTTTGGTGAAGTTGACTTTGAACTTAGTTCATACTTCATACATCGTCATAGACTTTTAAAAGATAATTAACCAAAACTGCATCCTTTACCTTTTTAGGGCTGAAGTGCGCACATAATGGATATCCAATAGAACAATTCAAATCTAATATTTGACTGAATTCTCTGATGGATACAACACCATTCTTATGTTCATATCTGATATTCAAAAAAAATGTTTAGATATCTGAATCCGTATCCGGCTTCTGAGAAAATTTTTAGATATTCAAAAAAGATATGTGAATCACTGTTCGTCACTTCTCAGTTTTGGTGGGATGGTCAGAAAATATCCGTACCCTCTACGCCTCTTCAAGAAAAGATATGACAGCTATGTTATTAGCTCCTTCAAAAGCAGTAGCAAACCGTCTATCAGTCAAAAAAAGAATATAATTCTAGGGTAGAAGGTTTGTAAAAAAAACATTTTAGGCATTATAGGTGTAGTGGGGTACTTGCTCCATCCCATCAAGAGTATCATTCTCACTTACTGGGGAGTCAAACATTGCAACTTTGACCAAATATATAACAAAATATTAATATTTATGGTAAGTAATTAGTATCATCTGATGAATCACAGAATATATTTTCATAATAAACTTGTTAAGAGATACAAATATTAATAATATTTTTAAAATATAGTTAAACTTGAGAAAAATTGACCAACACGAACCCATAACAAACACTCTTTTTCAATCGAGGAAGTTAATTGTCTGTGAGTCCCATCATCTTAAATACTAGAAGCATACCCCACATGTTGCCGCGGGAATTGCGGATTAGTAGATTACGTGGTATGATGATATGGACAACAAAATGCTTATTTGTCTTGCTGACGTGGACATTGCAGTTGTATGTGCTAGTGGATTTTAATTTTATGTGATAGTGCATTGCCTATTTGGACAGCTTGCATGTTGAGGTAAATAGCAGGTGGAGTTTTGCTTAGTGGATTTAATTCTATGTGACAATGCATTGCCTAGTTGGACAGCTTGCATATTCACATAAATAGCTAGTGGGGTTTTACTTTATAAGAGTAAAAGATACATCATTTACCTCATTGCTTCCTCATCCACACAAATGCTTCCATCGTTCACACCGATTGAGACTTTATTGCTATTTATTCTTGATTTGATTGCTGCTAGTCTGTAATGTAATAATCCGTTTCAACCAGTCAAAGGCATGGAGAGCACCAACATATAAGGATGGATTCGGATCAGATCCGCATGGAATCGAATACGGATAGCACTATTTACCATATTTTATTTCGAATACGAATACGAATGCGGATGCAATCGGATACGAATGCAAAACGAATGTCTCGAATACGGATTCGCATTCAGATATTTGCACAAATTAACTTGAAGTAAACATCCTAAAATTCAACCTTGATGGATAAAATATCAATAGATATGTAAAGCGAATTAAACTAAAGTACATTAATAGTAAACTCCTAGATCGAAGTGATTTAAAATCAAAAGGGATAATAGTTCATACAACACCAAATCAAAATGAAATAAAGTCAAACAACAATGTTGTGAGAAAGAGCAACCCTAAAGAAAGAGCAATCCTATATTTCTTCCTGATCCACAATGATGTGAGCAACATCACCATCAACATGATCACCTATAACACAAATGATTATATGAACAAACAAATAAATTTGAGTTTCTAAAATTAACAATATGGGGTCTAATAGCTCAAGTACCTTCATCTTGTTCAGCTTTGTCATTTGTAGCAAGACCAGCCAAATCATCAAGAATTGAAGCTACACCACTTTGATCTGAAATAAATAAGCAAAATTACATGGGAGAAATCAGCAATAAATAATTTATCAACTGGACATACAAAATTTACAGTACTGAGAAGTAAGTAGCAACAATTACCATCCCTTGATGCTCTTATCCAATCCTTGGAGCAAATAAGGGCCTCAACAACTTGAGGGTCCAAACGGCTATGATACTTGTCAACAACTCTTCCTCCAGCACTGAATGCTGATTCAGATGCTACTGTTGATGCAGGAATAGCTAAAACATCCCTTGCAAGTCGACCAAGGAAAGGATATTTTGTACTATGGGTCTTCCACCAGCTCAAGATGTCAAAATAGTCACCTTCTTTCCAAGTCAGCAATGGATCTTTGATATATTGCTCGAAGTCAGTCTGCTCTTGGCTAGGTTCAGTGTTGTCCCTTAGAAATGAACTTAATCTTTTTCTCAATGGCTCCTCATTTAAATCCACATAGCACTGAGAAGTTCTAGAAGTTCTAGCAGTTCTAGGTTCAGATTCTTGCACAAAGCAGGCTGCACTAGAACCATACTTGGAGGCATAAGAATCATAAAGCTTTTGCGGAATTTTCTTGAACTCATACATATCATCAAATCCGTAATCATCTGACATCTTACTGTAATAAAATTCAACCACCTTCATCTTGTACCTTGGATCCAAGCAGTATGCAACAGCAAGAACAATATTGCTCATATCCCAGTACTTATCAAATTTCTCCTTCATTGACTTAGCCATAGAAACAACAAATTTGTCATTGATTTTCAGCCACTCAATAATCTTGAGGTTAATTTCACAAAATTTAGAAAAGAACAAGTTTGCTGTTGGGTAATGGGACCTTAGAGAAGTTTGGTGGCATCATAAAATATTTCCAAGTAGCTGCACAGGGCTGCAGCATAGTCCCATTCCTCTCTTGCAGGAGTATGTGAACTATATTTGTCAGGATAACATAGCTCAAGCTTCTGAAAAACACTTTTAAAGTGAAGAGCATCTTCTATCATTAAGTAAGTTGAATTCCATATGAGAAAGACCTCTTTCTGCTACTCCCGGTTCTGCAATAAGCTTTGAAAATGCCTCTTATTGCAAAGGGGAGCTCTTGACAATAAGGACTAATGCACGAATGTTTGCAATAATAGCTGAAATTGTGTTCACACCATCTCTAGCAATGAGATTAATAATGTGTGCAGCACATCTTATAGGAAAGAACTTGACAGCACAGTGTACAGAACCATGACAGTTAAGAGTAGAAATGACTGTGTCCACACAAACATCATTTGAAGATGCATTATCTAAGGTCAACGCAAACAATTTATGATCAAGGTTCCATGAGGTCATATTTTGCAAAAATGCAGCACTCAAATTGGTTCCTGTGTGCCTTCCCTTAAGATGCATGAAGTTTATAATCCTTTTTTGTATCTTCCATTCATCATCAATGAAATGGCAAGTTACACATAGGTACCCCTTATTCTGATTTGAAGTCCACATATCCATGGTACAGCTAAACCGGCAGTCAAGAGAGGCAAAATGATCAAAGAGCTTTTTCTTTTCATTATAAAATATTTCCATAATCTTGGTCCTACTACCCTTGAGGCCCATTATTGGGAAATCTAGGCGCAAAGATCTAATAAAATCATTTGTATACTCATGCTCACAAAAGTTGATTGGATACTCATGCATGATAATTGCAATATAGTATTTTCTGATACTACTATTCTCATCATACCTCCAATTATCTGAACTCTTTTTCATTATGCTAGGTTTCTCTTTGGCATCATCATGAAATGAATGGTATTGATTCCATAGGCGTGTCGTACCTTGATTGCTTGGGGCTGTGAGAACATCATCACAATACATGCATGATGCCATTGCCTTCTTGATAACCATGTCATCCACATTTTCTTCAACAAATATCTCATTGAAATGCTTCCAAACTGGTGAAATTTTCTTCTTCGCTTGCTTGATTTTGAGGGCTGAATTACGACCTGTTGGGGACTCAGTTTCCGTCTGAGTAGCAGCTGCCCCACTTGCTTCTTTGTCGGCCTCACTAGCATTCACATTGACGCTGTCATTTAGCTCTCTTTCATTCTCAGCTGGTGCTGATCTCTGCAAGAAACAAAAATATCATTGATAAGGCTGCAAAATTTGATAGATTGGGCAACAAAAATTGCTGGTGCTGATCTCAGTGAATATACCTAATTATTTCTTGATGACCTTGTGTTTCTTGAAACCATGGTTCTCAATGACTTAGTTGGCTAGTCCTGTAGAACACAAGGTTAATATATTGGAGAGGCATATATGCAGCAACGATCATATCTTATTCAGTCATCTTGTTGCAATCATGAGTTATTTCTTAAATGTAGTACATAACCACTTGATGTCAAATATTTCACAAAAAGCAACCACTAAGAAGAAGTAGATGCAACAATTTCACATGCAGGCCAATGATTACAATGCACTATGTTCGCAAAAGAATACACAAAATTAGAAAATTCACCTTCAAATCACAGGGAGATTGTGCACCTATGATGCAGACATAGACTCTCTCCTCATTTTTTCTCAATATTTGACTTGCTTGGTCACAAAAAATCTTGCTTCCCAAAAAAGGCAGAGGCTTACCAGGTGGTGGTCGATGAAGGTGAAGTCAGGGGCGGCGACAACCAGGGATTGCGGTTGCAGGGGCTGGGACTGGGAGTGCCGGAGTGGGAGCGGAGCTTCAGGGGATGCTTCAGTCAGGAGGCCCCGTCGCGCCGCCGCTGTCGCTGTCGCCGTCGCCGCGCAGGTAGGGTTAGGGGAGATGCGATGCGAGTTCGGGGGAGCTACCAGCTATGGGGAAATTTGGAGGAGAATCCAAGAATGGCCGAATGGGGAAGACTAATGAGATGAGTGGGGAAGGATAAGGCACACGTGGGCTGGATTTTGCGCGCGTATGGAGGGATTTTGCCCGTGAAACGGAGGATTTGCATGCGCGGCTGGGCGCCGTGGCGCGAGGTGGCGGCGCGAGTGGCCAGGGATCATTTCGCTGAGCACTGTGGATACAGATAGTATCCGGTTCCACATCCGTATCCGGTGTGAATTCGGATATCCAAATCCAAATTTATAATTCCAATACAAATACATCCATTTAGACATCCATATTAAAACGAATACGAATACGAATATCCATATTTAGCTAAAATCGAATACGAATATCGGATAATTCAAATTTTCTGCCATCCGAATCCATCCTGACCGACATAAGGTACATGCGTTTATTGCTAGCAGTACTGAGTCACTGCTGACTAGTTTTTCATCTTGTGTGTTCCGACTTCCGAGAGACCGATGGAGTATATAAATCCCCCATTGCCCAACGTATCTCAGCAGCAGGCAGCACACACATACAGAAGCACTCTAGCTAAAAGTTTGCTGCGCAGAGCCATGGCTTCTCAGGATTCCAATGTAGTCCACCCTAGCGATGCCGAGCTACTGCAGGCACAAGCCGACCTATGGTGGGTCAGCCTCTCCTACCTGACGGCCATGTCACTGAGGTACGCCGTGGAGCTTGGCATCCCCACGGTGGGGCTGGCTCACCCACCGACCTGATCACCGCGCTGTCCCTCCCGTCCACCAAGCTGCCGTTCCTTCGCCGCCTGCTGTGGCTTTTGGCCATGGCGGGCGTGTTCACCGTCGACAAGACCGTGGTGGAGGAGAGCTACGCATCAACCCCGTGTCCTACCTCCTAGTGGATGGCATCCCTGACGAGGTGCACATTAACCACACCTCTCTGGTGCTCGCCTGTACCTCGACGCGCTACCTTGAAGCGGCGATGGGTTGGCCGAGTTGTTCAAAAAGGACGTGCACTACGCCAGATTTGCACATCACTGCCGGCATCATCACTGTCGGATTTGTGAGAACCGGTAGTGATGTATCTTCACTGCCGGTTATGAGCTTGAAAATGAAAAAATGATTGGGGCTAGGCTAAAACCGGCAGTGTTTTGGCGGCCACGCATCACTGCTGGTTTAAGCTAGGAGCCGACAGTGATTGTGCTCTATCACTGTCGGTTCTAGCCAAGAACCGACGGTGATAAGCCTACAACACAAAAAGGCTGCAGCTGTCCTCTCCTTCCTCCTCACTTCCATCCCGAGAACAGAGGCGCGCGTTTGGACCCTTCCCTCCATTGCTGCGGCTGCTCTTCACCATGAAGCTAGTGCTTGGATTTTAAAGAATGGCTTGATCTTTTTGCTTTAATGTTAGTACCAAATATCCACTCCTTTGATTTTGTTGCTTAATTAGCTTGGTTTTGATGGCTACATTGCTTGATTCTCATTCTAGTTCTTTCTTCATTCTAGACAGCACTTTTCCAATTGGACATTTGTGCAAGGCTTAAATTGTGGTGAATCCATCATCCAAAAGGTTGGTGTCTATGAACACATTTAAATTCCTAGCTAATTATTCCATGGTGGTCAAGATCATCATTGTTAGTATGTGATGCTATAATTAGTTCTTAGAAGTAGAGTAGAATAGTTGTTCTTCAATATTGTGCAATAATTGTTTTTACTACGATTTTCAATTTACAGGGCCGGGGCTACCAATTTCAATTTTTCAATAATTAGTGTACAATAATGTTTTCCAAAAATGGTACTTTCGAGCTACAATTGTTGTTCATGAAGCTTGATTTCTTATTAATTCTTTGTAATTACTGTCTTAGTTTTTTTTGTGCAGAGATGGATCGAGAGTGGATGCATCTGTCCTGAACGGACAAGCGGTACATGCATGGCGTAAGCCAGTTTATCACTGATGCCAAAGCCCATGCTGGGAATCAGAACCCTGTCTTCTACCTATGAAAAGATTGCAAGAATCATAGGAACTTTCGTCAAATTGAGTCTATATGATCGCACTTGATTACCAGGGGGTTCATGCCAAACTATACGATATGGACTATGCATGGCGAGGTTGGTGTGAATGTTCTATAGGAAAACGATGATGATGTGGACATGCCTGACGTAGCCATCCACGATGCTGACGAGGAACCCGGTGTCAACACAGAACCTATGGCCATAGTTAATAATGTGTTTAGGAACACGCTAGCTGACGACACCGAGGATAACGATGGCATTTCTCAGCTACTACGTAATGTAGAGACCAGATGTCTTAGTGAAAGATGGCTGAGAAAGCTAGAGAAAATGAGACAAGATGGCAAAACACCATTGTATAGGAATTGTCCAATGAGCAAACTAGAAGCCAACATCATGTTGTTAGAGTTCAAATCGACAAACAGATTGAGCGATAAAGGCTTCAATCAGTTGTTAGGTATAATAAGAAAAATGCTCCCAAAAAAAAATGAGTTGTCAGAAAAGACATACTTGGCCAAGCAAATGATCTGCCCCATCAGCCTTGAGGTTGAAAAAATCCACGCGTGTTCCAATGATTGCATATTGTACCGTGGAGAAAAATACAAAGACATGGACAAGTGCCCCAAGTGTGAAGCTCCACGGTACAAGGAAGGGCCATCAGATGAGGGTACCAAGACCAGAGGAGGTCTCGTAAAGGTCGTTTGGTATTTCCCTATAGCTCCTCGGGTGCATAGGCTATTTGCATATGCAAAGTCAGCCAAGCTGTTGCGCTGGCATGGCAAAGAGCATAAGAAAGATACAATGATGAGGCACCCCGCCAATGGGCATGACTGGAGGACTGTCAATACTATGTTCTATAAGGACATCGGTGGAGAGGTAAGACACCTTTGGTTTGGTTTGAGCACAGATGGGATGAATCCTTTCGACCAGGTTAGAAGCAATCATAGCACCTAGCCAGTGATGCTCTATATATACAACCTTCCACCTTGGGTCTGTATGAAGCGGTCGTACATCTAGATGCCACTATTGATCCAAGGGCCAAGACAGCCTAGGAATGACATCGATGTGTTTCTGGAACCAGTGATCAATGAACTAGTGGAGATGTTTGAAAAGGGTGTGCCGGATGTTTGGGACGAGTACAAAAAGGAACATGTCACGATCAAGGGAGTACTTATCGCTACAATCACCGACCTACCAGGTCGAGGTTCATTGTCTAGAGAGAAGACAAAAGGCTATACTGGATGTGTCGAGTGCTTGGACGACACCGATGCGGTAAATCTGCCAAATAACTCAAAGATAGTTTATATGGGACACCGTAGGTTCCTACCTAAGGATCACCCTTACCATAGGAACAGAAAAGATTTCAACGGTGCTATTGAGAAATGCTTAGCTCCAAAATATCGAGACGAGCCTGCGATACTTCGAGAACTCAACAAACTAGAGGTTGTCCTTGGGAAGGGGGACAATGCAGTAGCAGCGCCTGATGGGAACGTTTGGAAGAAAAAATTGGTTTTCTAGAAACTACCTTACTGGGCATTTTTTAGTGTACACCACTGTCTTGATCCCATGCACATCACTAAAAACGTGTGCGCTAACACTCTTAACACCTTGATGGACACCAGGGGGACATCGAAGGATTCACTAGCCACACTCCTAGACATGCAACACTTGGGAATCAGGAAGGAGCTGCATCCCGTGGAGCTAGAGAATGGCTAGTTCAAACTTCCAATTGCGTCATGGACATTGAAGAAGGAAGAAAAGGGTGCGCTTATTTCTTTCTTCAATGAACTCAAAGTCCCGACAGGCTACTGTGCGAACCCGAAGAGGCTAGTGAACATGAGAGAACTCAAGTTCAACTATGGCCCTATGAAGGCCCATGACTGTCATGTCATTATGACTCAGTTGCTCACTATTGCCCTACGTGGTATCCTCCCCCCAAAGGTCCGCGCCCCAATCATAAAGCTTTGCTCGTTCTTCAACGCGATCTCAAAAAAGGTCATTGATGTGTCCACTCTAGAGCAGCTGCAGCGGGACATAGCTGAAACTCTCGTTAGGCTTGAGATGCATTTCCCACCGACTTACTTTGATATCTCATTGCATCTGCTCATTCATCTTGTTGACCAAATTAGAGCCCTTGGCCCAATGTACCTGCATCAGATGTTTCCTTTCGAAAGATTGATGAAAGTTTTTAGGAGGTATGTTAGGTACAGATTCAGGCCAGAAGGGCACATGGTTGAAGGATGGTCAACGAAGGAGGCCATTGAGTTCTGCATATATTATCTGGACATCAAAAGGGTCGGAGTTCTAGAATCTCATCATGAGAGAAGACTATGTGGCAAAGGAACGATCGGGGAGAAATTTGTTACAGTAGACGACCCTGTTTCTTTCAGACAGGCACAATTCGCTGTTCTCCAGCAAGCCAAGGGTGTGATGCCATACATTAACGAGCATAGGCAATCGCTACAAACTCTGTATCCAAGCAGGTCACAGGCTTGGCTAGATAAAAAACATAAGGAGGAATTTGTCAGCTGGTTGCGATGTCGCTTGCTTGGAATAAAGTTGGGTAATCAACTGGATGCCTTAGCCAAGGGGCCTTTGAGTACATATCTTAAGTACCAAGGGTATGAGATCAATGGATTCACATTTTACACAAAAAAGCAAGATGGAAAGAGGACATACCAAAATTGTGGTGTTCATTTTGATGCTCACGACGAGAACGGCAATGTGCAGGCGACATACTATGGTTTAATAGAGGAGATATGGGAGCTAGCCTACGGTCCGTTGAATGCAGCTCTTTTTCGCTGCCAGTGGGTCCAGCTCGAGGAAATCAACACTAATAGTGAAGGGTTCACTACCGTTGATCTCACTAAGACCGCATACAGAGATGACCCCTTCGTCCTTGCAAGAAATGTTATGCAAGTCTTCTATGCAGGGGACAATAAGACAAAAAGAAGGCTAAAAGTAGTCCTAGAAGGGAAAAGGAAGATTGTCGATGTCAATGGAGTGACGGATGAAGAAGACTACAGGGGCTATCAGGAAATGCATCCATTCAGGGCGAACGTACCCCTACCTATCCTTCAAGAGGGTGACGAACCTGCTTACGTATGAATTAATCACAATGAGGCCCTCATTGTTGATGCACCTAAAGATAGTTAGATTATTGTTAACTATGTAATCATTATAAAGACGTTGTATCAGTAATTCACACTGAATATTTAATTTATATTTTGTGCGTATCTCTATAATTTAATTATTGACTATGTAATCAAATATTAAGATGATGTTCACAAACACTATTATTTGATAATTATAGACCATTAATTAATTATCATAGAATTAAATAATCAAGACACAAATTTTTGTGTTATTTTAGAATATAAACTAACTGTATTATTTCTATTAATAAATAAATAAAGAAAAGCAAACTAACCAAACTCCCTATCCTAGCTCAATGGTTAAGGCCACGCACTCTGTACTCTGAGACACTCGCTCGAATCCCAGGTGGACCAAACTTTTTTGATTTTGCATTTATTATTTAGTAGTGCATTACGATGGGATAAAAGAAAAAAACTAAAACCATTCTAACCGAACTCCCTATCCTAACTCAGCGGTTCAAACTTTTTATATTTTTTACAAAAGGCTGCGATGACAGGCCGTGCACTCTCGACCCCGTGACCCGCGCTTGAATCTCCGGCGGGCCAAACTTTTTATATTTTTTTACAAAAAGGCTGCGATGGCAGGCTCCAAACCGACAATGTTTTTTATATTTTTTTACTAAAAGGTGGTGGCAGGGCCCTTCACTATCGGTTTTGGTTTTAAAACCGACAGTGATAGCTTCTATCACTGTCGGTTTTTAAACTAAAACCAACAGTGATGTGTAGATGCTCCTCACATGCCAACATTGCTCCCTTGACCACAATAATTGGAACACTGCTCCCACCTACCCCGACAACTTTAGTTCAGAAAATAAAAATGTACCACGACTGCTAGCCCCTATAAAATGGCCCTCGGCCAGGAGCTAGCCTCTCCATGCATGTTGGTTTCAGCCAGGCCTTATCAACCATGATACAATGTTTTCCTCTCACAACAAACCACATATATCGTTATGCATAGTAGTCCACCAAAATGGTGCACACATGAGGTACTAGAAGAATGCTACTGAAGATAGAGCAACACCGAAGATTAGAGATGCCATAAGGTTCACAGAGCCATCCGCTGTGGTACGCTCTGGACTGTATGTCTAGAGAGACCTGGTGTGCTCTCGGCAATTTCTTGTCCCGGAGCAGCATTGATTCATCGGTGCGGTGCTGAGCTGAATCCGATGTGCTCTGGACTGTACCAAGAAAAAGGCCATGTACATCAGAGGCATGGATTCATCGATGCCACCTTATCATCTCTAACTGGTATAGCTCATAGACCACCTCATTGTTGTTGTTTGACCCTAGTTGGTGCTAGAAGAAT